>NC_047666.1:46591805-46891805 GCF_011762505.2 Arvicanthis niloticus | reverse complement strand
GAATCTGACTTGTCTGCTGGAAGTAATTTTCACTACATAGGACAGCTACTTTCGTTACATTATGAGAGGTCTTTAGAGAACAAAAGTCAGGGCAAGAAACACATTGAAGATGTGGCTGCTACTTTCTGTGGTGATTATAAAAGGTATAAGTCACAGTCATTTACAAAATCAGTGGAAAGTTAGACATCACTTTGAGAGATGGTTTTCCTACCAGCAAGATGTGTGCAAACTCTCCACCCACTACCTTAATAAGCACACCATTGGTCAGGATTAAATATCCTATCTTCTTCACAGGATCCAGGTAACATCTAGGCTAAACCAAGATCTTTAAATAAACATCCTGCACCTCAGCCCCTTCCCTGGGTCATGTCTCAGAAGCATTATACCAGGCAGCTACATCCTCAGTGACTCTCCTACCTCAGCCTCCTGAGTAAATGAGATAACATACCTTTCCCAGTAAGCCCAGCTAACCTATCACTTAAATCAATCAATCAATCAATCAATATCAGAAAATCTGTCACCAGCACTGATTTTAATATGCTTATGTATTCATTGAGAATTTCATACACGTACATAATAAAGTTGATCATATTCACCCATCCCCAACTTCTCTCAGATCCTTTCCAATAGCCACATCCCAGTTTCATGTCCTTTTAAAAAAGATTTGATATGTCTGTATGTTCATGCATGTGTGTTTGTGTAAATGTATGGGTATTCACAGAAGACAGAAGAGTGCCTCAGAGCCTCTGTAGCTAAAGTTTACATCCCAACATGAATGCAGGGAATCAAGGAACCACACTCAAGTGCCCTGGAAGGGCAGCAAGTGCTGGGAACTGCTGAGTCTTCTCAGCCACGCCCACAGCTCTCACCACCTCTGCTCTGCTTTTCGGTTTGTTTGGTTTTTATAATCACAGAGTCTAATTAGCAGCACTAATCTTTAACATATGACCTTACTTTAAGGACCGATGCGACTAGCATTTTAAATTTCCACTACTACTAAGATATAGAAAATAAAATGGCCTACTTTCTTTAAACCTCTAACGTATTTCACAGGCCAATAGCTTGGCACTATACATTATCAAAAACAAAGCAACAACAACAAACAACTGGACTTAAGTTGATGTGAGGAGCAGACTGAACTCATGGTGCTACGGAATGGAAAGCAAAGGGAAGTACCAAACCGTCTGTGCTGGGGCCAAGGCACTTAGCAAGCCAGCAGAAGCTACCACACAGGCTTGAAACTCAGGTAACTTCACCCAAGGGCAAGAGCAGGAACTTAACCTTCATGATAGAAAGCCTGCCTCACTTGGACTAAACGTAGCACTGCACTGGCTGAACTGTATTTACAACCACCTGTCAATGTAAATATAAGAGATGCTAACACACTAGTAACAGAACCAAATTAGCCTTGCTGATTTTGCCCTGTCTTCCTGGTTGCCTAGCAACAGATCCAAAGTGAAAATTAAATTAAGCATTCAAATATAATGTTAAAGTACCCTTCTGGAATTTTGCAATTCCAAGGCTCCATGGTGCCCTTTGCTATGTGGATGGCACAGCAGAGTGAAATTAGACATCGGCTGGGTCCCAACACTGTGCTAAGTATAGAACCACTCAAATACAGGACACTCAGCAGTAGAATATATACATATAATCTACAAGGAAGGGAGGTGAACATGTTTATATGCATATATGTGTACATACACACACTATGGTTTGGTCTCACTTCAAAAATATGCCACAAAAAATTATATGATAGGTGTTATTTTAAGCTTTTGAGGAATAAACTAAATTAAGCTTTCAAAAGAAATTACTTAGGAATATTCTGAAGCTTTAGCATATGCCACGATGGGTTAGGAGAGAACTCAGCTGCACTGAGGAGTTGGTTAAATGTTTTAGGACTGGGTGAGCTAGGCGCCAGAGAAAGGGGTTCAGGAATCTTCTATGATTTAGGCACACTCTGAAGCTCAGCTGGTGGGATGATGAACTGTGGTAATGTGTCCGCCATGCCATAAGGACTTGGGGGCACACTTAAGAGACAAATCAGAGTACAAGAAACCACAGACGTGCCCCTAGTCAAGTAGAATCAAATAGAAGGGAAGAAAATAGTGTAAACCTCAGAGACTACATCAAGTCATAAAGGTGGGAGCCCTTGGTCTCCACAGCACCCATCCACCCCCATGGCTAGGTCCCTAAGGGCCAGGGACTAGGGGTAGACCAGCTAGCCGTTCAACCAAGGCAATGGACTAGTAATCCCAGTGTGCTACAATCTTGGTCTCTAGAAACAAAGGCCTGGGGGTGGGGGTGGGGGGCTTGTCTGAAGGCATTTCAAGCTCTGAGCTTCTAGACATATATTGACAAAATTAATTACTGTTTAGTGAAGTGCTTGCTTTGTGCAGGTACTGAAAATAGAACTAGACACAGCAGCTTCTTAAAAGATGATCAGTGACAGAGGCAAAGTAGTCAAACAGACAAGCTGAATCACAGCAAGTTCACAGTGCTTGAAAATTAGATGAAGCAATTAACATGCAATGTTTAGCAATTCAGTAGCTGTCCTGTTAGTCTTTGCTATGTGACTGGTACAGTGGGGGCAAGAATTAGAGGTAAGAACTCCCTTTGGACACCATCAGGATGCAGGGAGAAGCAGAGATTCCCAAAGGTCATCAGAAAAGTGTCTCCAGAACTAGGGCATCTAAAAGGTAGACCTGAAGGGCAGAAATGTGGTGGGCAATCTGAAATGCTAACCTGATGGAATCACCTAGGAGACAAAGCCCTGGACGTGTCTAGGAAGGAGTTTGCATGTAACAGAGATCCTGGGCTGAATAAAACTGAGATGCGTCAATAGAGAGAATCCTCTTTCTGCTTCCTGGCTACTGATGCAACAATGACTACCACCACCACGCCTTCCTCACTATGATGGACTGTACCTCAAACATGAGTCAAAATAAATCCTTCCTTTCCTAGATTGTTCCTGTTTGGTACTTCATCACAACAGTGAGAAAGGTAACTAGTACAGGAGGACACGGGCTGGGGGAAAGCGTTCCAAGCAGAAGGCATGAAAATATGTAGGCCCTGCATTGGGAAGGAAATTATGTTTACAACATTAAAAGAATAGGAACAAGGGTACCTGGGGTGATGTTGCAGTGGATAAGACCATTTGCTGTGCAGGAATGAAGGCCTGAGTTAGAGTCTCCAGTACCTATATTTAAAGACAACACAGCTAGGCATGCCTATAACCCCAGCTTGGACTGGTGAAAAAAAAAAGTGGATCCAGGAGCACTCACAAATATATATATGGGACAACACTGAGTTAGAGGAGTTTTGGCTCTAGAAGCAAGCAGAGGCTATAGCATGCAGGGTATTGGAGGCCTGGGGTCTGGGGCATGAGTCTTGGAAGAGCAGTGGGAAGTCACAGAGGGTCTTAAAGACATAAGAGCTTCGTCTGCCTTATATGGGAACTTTCTTTTTTTTTTAAGTTTACTTTTCAATTGCTAGTTTTCATTATGTGTACTTGTGTGCGCCTGGGTGTAGGTATGTACATGTGTATACAAGTGTCTGAGATGGCCAGAAAAGAGCCTCAGGTCTCCTGGAGTTAGAGCTGGGTGTGAGCAGCCAGGTATGGGTGGTAGGAACCAAACCTGGCTCCTCTGCAAGAGAAATATGTGCTCTTAAGCACCAGGCAGATCTCCAGCTGAGGACGGGTTCTTACACACCATCGGACCCAGTGAGAAAGCAGGAGCAAGTATTGGGAAGAGGAGTGGAAATCGAGGATTTTATTAGGACCATATCCAAATTGGGATGTTCATAAAATATCCAAGTGGAAATGCTGAGTGATGAGCAGATCAACCAGCAACTAGAATACGGAAAATGCCAAACAGCAACCTAAGGCTGTCAGCAGACAGAGGCACAGAGGCAAGATGAAAAGAGGGGACGGACGGCAAGGAAATCAGGATCTGAAATACATTACTGCTACCTATTAGGAACTATGGACATCACAGACTCTCTATTGAAATCAAGAAAAAATATTGACTTGAGATTTATAGAACCTTGCCCTTGATTAATGGTATTCATACAGAGTAAAGCCCTTTATTCCCCAGAAAAAGAAATGAAGGGAAATTTCAATTCAATATTATCCTATATGAAACTAAAATGTATCTTCCCAAGTTCCAATGAAGATGGAAAGAGGAGGAGGGTAGAAGCTGACAGACGGAGTGACATGAAGCCCCTGTTTCTGCAGAGGAAAACAAGAGGCAGCAGAGTGAGTTTGAAGGACTCCAGCAAGGCTCAGGAGCCGGAGGCTGCAGACATGGAGCATGGGGCAAGTCAGGTCTGAAAATGTATAGAAAAGGCCATGAGACCTTGCGGCGCACCGCCACTGCCATCACGAAGCACCATGTGCACTATGCACAGGTACTAAGGACAACCCAGGCTTTCCTGGGTTAGGGTGAGTATCTATGAGGCAGGCTGGCAGGTGGGGGTGGGCACAGAGGCTCAGAAGCCACATACACCAACTACAGCGAAGGAGTAAGAGACGGAAGTAGAAATAAATGGAACAAATACAAATGTGCAAGGGGGATGATGAGGTATCCAGGCGCTCACAGCCAGGGCCTTCTTCCCAGGTGGAAATCTAGAACAGGAAATGCCAATCATGGATTCCTGGGCCAACTGTGGCAAATTTCAGCCCACCTGTGTATGCCTCATAAGCTAAAAAGGGTTTCACATTTTCCTATAACTGGAAACAAAACACATGGTTGTTTATAACATAAAATTATGTCAAATTCAAATTTCAGTGTTCATAGAGAAGATGAATGACTCTCACCAATAAAAACATTTAAAAACATTTGTTTTCTTTTTATATAATATCCTGAGTTCTGCCTATTGAACTGCAAAGCATAAAACATTTCCTGTATCGAGGTTGGCAAGATGGCTAAGTGGGTGAAGGCATTTGCCATACCAGCTGAATGATCTGAGTCTAAAGCCTAGAACCCAGGGAAGGGTTAGGGAGTATAGGAAAGATTCCACTCCTGGGCTTCAGCCTCTGACCTTCAAACCCACAATAAATAAAAGTAGTAGTAAAGCAGTAAATATATTACTTGATTACTTTAAAAAAATATTTCTTGTCTTTACTGGAAATGTATGCTGACCTTAGATCTGAGGCTCCTTCTGAGAAGATGTGTAAAACTCCAGAGAGATGCCTTACCTGTAGACCCGCATGAGAAAGGTGGCTCGCTATTTAATAATTTGTGAGTGAAAGCCCCACCCCCTTATGTGCTACCATATCTACAGGCTACTCAGTCAGCTCCTTCTGGGTCTCCCATTCTTATCTTATCTACAGAGACAACCAAGATGGCAGACATGGGATTACCTCCAGATGCTACACAGAGGTCAAAATGCTACAACTGTCAAAAGCAACTGAGGGAACAGAGAATACAAAAAATGGATGGGAGAAAGCAACCACATGACAGTCAACCTCCTCACAGATAAGACTGGAATCTATCATCCTAAATATGCATGAGGCCTGACCCTGTGGCAAAGGAAAGGAATTTAAAATGAGGAACTTGGCATACAATGACAATGCAGTTTTTAAATGCAGGAAGTTTTGGAAACTAGGTTAAGAGACTTCCCCCAAAAGTAAAAGCAGAGAAGAGGAGAAAAGAAACTAGCAGATAAAACCCACAGCTCTGACACCTGAGGATTTCAGAACAAGACATTGAAAGTGCAGAAATCGTCGAAGAAAACATCCTGACACTGAAGACTTTCTAGGTTGGAAAAAGCCTCAGCACACCCTACATATGGTTATAATCCAGAATTTTCACATACACTGAAAATGTTTTATACTAATGGGGAAAGGAAAAAATAGTTGAGTCTTTCTGTAGAAGTGGGAGAGCCATTAGCTCTAAAACAATAACATTAAAATAATAATAATAATAATACCATCAAACACTTCATATGAACTATTCTGGGACTCCATTCCAACACAACACTGGCATCAAACTACAGACTTAAAATGATTCTCAACCTAGGATTCTGACTGTAACAAATAACCAAGAAGGTTTGAGAGTCAAGTCTCCCTCCAATCAAGAAGGTGCTGGATACGCTCTACCCAAAAGTGGAGAAGACGTTTTTGGTATATATCTATCTATGTGGAGGTATAAGCACATGAGTGCAGGTACCCGCCGAGGCCAGGAGAGGTACTGAGCCGTTCACTCTGTCCTGGGATTTTACTTTCCCTGACAAGTGTGTGTGTAGGAGACGATCTCTATCTCGGGAGGAGCTAAGAGCACTCACACTGGCTCTCAGTGCGCTAGCTGGGAAGCAACCCAACGCTTGTGCACATGAGGCAAAGCAGCTCAACCCTGTTCAGTTGTGCCTTGAGAGAAGCAGTGCCCTCTCCCTCAGTGCCTGCCTACAGTTTCTGTTATAAGGACCTGAGGGCAACTGGATTTGATTCACTTCATGCCCCGTGCACTGGCTGAGTCAATTAAACATAGACTCGTCTAGAATGTGTAATACTTAAAAACTAACTCACGAGACCAACAAGATAAGCAGCCATCAAGCTACCTCTGCTTAAAGGGCTGGAGAAGTGACTGTTGGTAAAATGTCTGCTACACACGAATGGTGACGGGAGTTAGGACACCCAGCACCCATGTACTATCAGACACAGCGGCCTAAGCCTGCGATCTGGGATCGGGTATGGGAGCAGGGTATGGGGTCAGGAGTGTGAAGTAGATGCATTCCTGGAGCTTGCTAGTCAGCTAGTCTATCCAAAATGGTGAGTATCTGGTTTGGCAAGAGACTGTGTCTCAACAACAACAACAATAAACTGAAGAACAATTGAGAAAAGACATTTGACATCAACTTCTGAACTCTTGGGCATACACACCCCCTTTGTGAATATATATACTCAACAAAAATTTTAAAATGAAATGAAAAATTTTCATTTATCCAGTATATATAAACGAACTTTTATCTTTAGAGTGTGTGTGTGTGTGTGTGTGTGTGTGTGTCAAATAAGAAACAAACAACATCTGCTGATCATTCATAGCTTCTTATTTTCTGAAAAGAATAAAAACCAGCAGAGTAAGTTTCAGAAGGGGGGTGGCTATGAGTGCCAGTTCCTCACCAGAATAATTTCTTACCACTAAAGTATCAATGAAGAAGAAATACAAAACACCACATACTTAAGAACCATCCCATCCCGTCTCAAACTTACTATGTGAATAGGACAGAGAGGAGAGTTCATCTTCCTGCTGAGTCTGCTGCTCACGCATTTAGTAAACATGGGGCAAACAAATCAATGGGAAGATAGGCAAGATCAAAGGGCACCCTCAAAAAGCAGTCCACAAAATTATTCCTATGTCCAACAAATGCCTCTCAGTGAGGAAGTCATTAACTCCATCCAGGTCACTGTAAACGGAAACCGGTTAGACAGTGTTGTGTCTACTGAATTCTAATCACATTTCCCAAGCTGTGGCAGAAGCCTTTGAAGTTAAGTGACATTTTCCAATTGGGAGTGCCACGTAAACCTAGTATTACCTGTCTGCAAAAGGAATAAACATTGTCATTAGGAGATGAAGGACAACGAGGTATTGCTTTTCCATTTGAGATACCCAGATGTCTTCTCCAAACAGGAAACCTAAGATGACACAAACGGGGATGATACTTTTTTTCTTTTACCATCTCACTTGTGTTAGGACAATCTTTCATACATCTTCTGTAACTGAAAGTGCAGGAAAGGACTTCTTTTCCAGCCTCTAGCTGAGAATTCAGTTTTTTACAAAGATTACTTCATTTAAAGTGGTACTGGTCCAGAGAATGGCAGCTACCAATCAGCTGAAACAGCAACTCTACACACTGTGGAAGACAAAAGGGACCAGAAGTCTTTCTAACCAGCAGAACACAGGTACCTGCCTACACTTGTGTAGTTAGATGCTGTATCCTGGCCTCTACACCTAAAGAGATGTCAGCAAGGACATCAGGTGCCCTACTAAAGAGCATCTGAAGTAGCAAGGTCACATGACCAAGGGCAGCACAGAGTCCCATCAAAAAAGAATAGGAATGGAGTCGCAGGACCACAGGCAGTATCCCCTCCCCAAGAGTTCTTATCACAAATCTGGCAGATACATCACAACTTTGCAGCACTCAAAGCTGACTCCAGCATCTATACAGAATGTGCAGGTTAGCCAAGACTCTTACTTTTCAGCTGATATTAGTAATTTTTATTGTTTGCAATTGAGAGTCCTAGGTGACTTGTAAATGACAAAACATTTTTTTCACTCTCAAAACTTTCACTGACACCAAAGAGAATGCCAATTGTTGTTGTTGCTGTTGTGCAGGGACCTAGAGACAGGTTCTACCTGTCTCTGCCACTCTCTGCCTGATCAATCTTCTCTATATAGCTAAACTCTTCCCAGTCTTCCTGTCTCCCTTCAATGGCACAGATCACCCCTTGGAGACAGCAAAGCCCTCTCTATTCATATAAAAGCTTCCATTCAATGTCCTGTAATTAACAGGAAATCCAGATCTGTGCATCCTCCAATGTATAGTCTGCTCTATCGCAAACATTTTTTTTTATAACTTGGAGAAATTTATCTACACATTTAAGTTTCTTATCTACACAGGGAATTGCCACAAGAGCTAAATCACAAGTTAACTTTCAAGATGGAATTAGCTACTTCACTGAACAGATCCGAACACAGTGATGAGTCAATTAAATACCATTGCTATGACACAGTGGGCAGGCAAACGGCACAGTCACACAACACTGAGATGCGGGGAGGCCATGCTGTCCTAAAAACCAAGCCAGTGTCACACAGAACAGTGGGGACAGATTTCACAAATGTTATTTTATTTTGAGCCAAAGGTCACAAAGCAGTGATAACAAAAAGGAGTCTGTTGATACATAATGAACCCATTTATACGAAGTTCCTGGCAGTATCAAAACAGTGGTCACCTTTGTTGGGCAGTGGGATGATGGTGTTTAGAGAGATCAGATGCTTTTTAGGGAACCAGTAATTTTGTGTATGTTCAATCATGAGAATGAAATTAGTAAGTAAAATTTAATCAGTGATACATTTAACATTTGTGCATATATATATAAATAGATGGATGAATATACACATACATATATTTAAAAAACCTCAAACAATGAATTTTTTTATGGTTTCATGAAAAGGCAGATCTTACTGATAAGGAAAAGGAAGAAAAAAAAAAACAATTTCCCTTCATGAAAAAAGTCAAGTGTCTGATTTCTATCGCTAGAAAAATATGCTTTGTTTGGTCAGGGTTCAGGGTTGGGAGAAGAGGAGGGGAAAGGGAGAGAGGTGACATCACCAACTTCCCCTATGGTTCAGTCATCTGCGTCACCAACAAGACACTCAGGCAATGCAGTTTTTTCTGTCCTGATTCCTAGTGGCCCAAAGGGCCTGCAACAGAGCACAGGAAGGCCTTTCTGGGTCACCTATTCTACCCAAACAACTGGAATTTGAAGCAATTTGAAGATGTCCCCTCTAACCAAATAATACAACGTCTGGAAATGACTTCAAGTTAATCAGGTCAATAACGCAAGATGCTGGCTCATCACTATTGAAGGTAGGTGCTGCACGAATGAAGACCCCAATGCTACTGTTCTCCCAGTCTACAGACTTTACTCTTTGTTTAACATAAAGTCTCAAAAATCACCCTTGAAATTTACTTTTAAGCTTACACTTTTTAAACCAAACACAAAGAATTCACTCAGTTCAAGGAAGTTTTTTTGTTTTTGTTTTTGTTTTTGTTTTTAAGTACTAATTCAATACAAAGGGAATGAGAGAAGACACATCTTCCATGTGGAAAAGAAAAGAAATACTAGATGGATCTATCCAGTTTAAAAAAAAAAAATCTGACACATGGAGAGTCAGTAGAGTGAAAGAAGTCAGATTTGTGATACAAACAGCACTGTAGACTTTGGGGTGAAAATTCTTCCTGTATTGAACTTACTTCCTAAGTACCTCTCAGAGTCAAAAGCAAAGAAATCTCACTGCACAGCCCTGGTGGTTTCAAAACCTTCAGCCCTAGCCATGACAGCTTATAGCCACAAAGGCCTTCAGAAGGCTTAAGGCAGCTTGGCATGAAAGGAGTTACATAAGTTACTGGGCTGGTCATTCCCAGAGTCTCCTGGAAAAGTACATTTTTCACCAGAAAGTTCCACTACACAAAAGGAAAGTAGGCTGCTTCTGCCCCAGCGATGTGATGTGCCTTTCACTCAAAGTCAATAAAACCTGGTTGCAGGCATCATCGTGGGAAACCTTAAGAGTGTCTGGATCACAGGGACACAGGGAGACGAACCCAAGCTGAGATGCAAAAGAAATCTAGAGAAAGCCTCTGAGGAGCTTTGCAGGTCCAAGCTGCTGGCAGGCAAGGAAGATCAGTGTGTAACACACAAAGAATGAGAAGCCAGGCCATCAGCCCCACAGATTATTTCCTCATTTGTGCAGTGGGCTACTGACTAGAAATAGGAAAGGAACCAACCTTTTCTTAACACCTGAGTACACAGAATATAAGGCTACAGGACCAGCGGAGCAGAGCTGTCACAGACTGCTTTGACTCATTTCTCCACAGGAAGAGAACAAGGATGTCCATATATACTTTTCTGTTCCTTTCTTTCCCGCTTGCTACTAGAGAGGTGATGAGAACCTAGCCTGAAATACCCCAGGACTATCATCCATCCCAGCACTCCCAGCTAGCTCCTGTCTGGCGGGTGTGGGGCCATGTCCTCACCATTTAGAAAATACCGCTTTTAGTCAGCATTCAAACTCCTCAGCTTCACTGTAATATTTAAAAACAAATAGATCGCTGGACTTTGTTCGTATCTGTTTCATCATTCTTTCTTCCCATCTCACTGTTTTCTTCTCCCAAGGAACCCCTTCCTACTTTCATGTCACACGGATAGACAGATTTAAATACGGATTCTGCACATAAAGAAAACATGATTTTGCTTAATGCCAACGACCTGCAGATCCCTCCGCTTTCCTGCAGATGTACTGCATTCTTACTAGTTTGTGTACCACACTTTCTTTATCTAGTCATCTAGTGTTGAGCCTGTATGCTGGTTCCATATCTGATCCACTGTAACCAGCACATCAAAATCCACGTCCCCAAGTATCTCGGTGGCATGCTGGTTTAGATTCCTTTAGGTATGCACCCAGGAGTGGAACAGCTGAATCACCGGGTAGTCCTATTTTTAGCTCTTGAAGGAACCTCTAGACTGATTTCCATAGTGATTGCAGCAGAAGTTACATTCCCACCGGTGGTAAATAAGGGCTCTTTTCCGCCATATCCTCACCAACATTTGTCATTTGCTCTTTTCTGACAGACATTCTGACCAGGGTGAGGTGAAATTTAACATAGTTTAAATTTATTTTTCCCTTATGGCTATGAATGTTGAACTTTTTTTTTAAATACATAGCTGTTAACTATTTACATGTCTTCCTTTGACACCTGTTCAATTTATTTGCCCACTTATTGACTGGATGATTTTTTTCAAGTATTTAGATTTTTTTTACTTTGTTATATATTCTAGGTGTTGATCTCCAACTGCACATGTCACATGTACTGCAATGATTTTCTTGCAGCCTGTATGCTTGTCTCTTGACTCTATCACTTCTTCTACTGTGCCAAAGCCATTTAATTCCATGTGAACCCATTTCTCAATACTTGTGATTATCTCCTGAGCTATTGGAGTCATTTTTAGACATTTCTTGTCTCTACTCATAACTTCAAGTGTTCCCCTCTAACAGTTTTAGAGTTTCTGATGTTACATTAAGGTTGTTGATCCATTTTGAACTAAAGGGTGAGAGACAGGGGCCTAGTTTCATTTCCCTATATGTAGATATGCAGTGCCTCTTTTTACATTTGCACATATTAAAAGCTACCCTCAGTGAAGCCCCCTAACCCTAACTCTATGCCTAGCTAAACAGAAACTATTAAATTGGGGCTCACTTTACAGACATCAAATGTCTGCCCGGAAGATGAAAACTGTTCTCTTAATTTCTTTCATGACCTATGCTTCATGTGCTTACACATTATTTTTAGCCCAGCAAACACAGCCCACTACTAAAGGGCCTTTTTAAAAAAATCAAAATATCTGCCAAGAAGAATGACTGTCAAAATTCTCAAGAGAACCTACCACAAAGGTTTAGTACAGTCCTGCCTCAGATAATGGCGTCTAATCACCAAGTCTCAAGAAGATACCACAAATGATTCTAACACACCAATGATGGGCTTTGAAGAAGCGAGTTCCTCAATGCTATCTGTCTGTTGGGCACCATTTATAACTACTTCTAGGGGATGACTGCTTTGTAGTAAAGGTGCTGCCATGCTTTAGACATGGTTATCTCCCAAAGAATCACAATCTAGAATCTTGGTTCCTAGTGTAAAGGTTGCGGTGAGGTCATGGGGCTTATGATAGTTAATCTTTACTGTCAAGTGGATTCAGAATCACCATGGAAACACGCCCCTGGATGTGCCTATGAGGGTGTTTCCAGAAAGGCTTAATTGTGGAGGGAAAAGACCTACCCTAGATGTGGGTGGCACCATCCTACAGGTTGAGATGCAGACTGACTAGAACAGAGGAAATGAGCTAAGCAGCAGCATGCATCTGTCTACTCCCTGGGTCTGCCCTGATGTCTTTTTATCCTAATGCCATGCCCTTACCAACACGATGGACTGCAGACATGAAGCATGAGCCAGAATAAAGCTTTCCATCTTTAAGTTTCTTTGTGAGGGATTTTGTCAGAGCAATGAGAAATGAAGCTAATCTAGGACTCCAGTCTCCATTCACCAAATAGTTGAATGCTATCTTTTGGGAGGGGATCAAGTCTGGTAGAGTCAGTTAGTTCACTCAAGGAAGGTTGTTACAGAGTGAGTCTGGCTCTTCTCTAGTCTCCTGCTTTCTTGCCCCTCCAAGTGACAGTTCTGCACAGAAGGATACTGAGCCCTTACAGACACAAGAATCATAAGCCAAATAAACCTTTTACCTCATGAGCTATCCAGTCTCACGCACTTCGATGCAGCGATCCAGAAGACTGTAAGAGGTGCTAAGGTGTGGGCTTTCAACCACAGTTGCCAACTGCACTCTACTCCTGCAGGAGTTGGCCAAACATCATCAGAGGGATGGAATCACTTCCCATGATAATTATAAAATTCAGCTTTCCTCCTCATCTTTTCTATGAACCAATGTTCTCTAGCTATCAACGGGAGAAAGTGACTGATGGAGACAAGACTAGGGGCATAGGGTACTTTAGAACCTTTTGAATGATGCCTCAGAAGTATCCAACATAATGAATGTAATTTACTTTCTCAAATTGCCTCCCCTGTCTAAAGCCCTATAGGGATGTGTTAGTCACTGGGGCAGCTTACAAAGCAATGCAACTCTCTGGCCCATCATTTAGAAGATGGATCATGAAGAATGTTTTCCACCCATCTTTCCATGGTGGTTGACACTGAGAGGAACTCTTAAGATTTTACACCATGTGTCCTATCATATAGTAGATGGTACAAGGGTAGATAGAATGGGCTAAGAAACCTTCATTTCACATAAGTTCTCCAGGTGACTCTGCTCCAAGAGGCCCCAGCACGCTGAGAAACACTCAATGTACAGGTTAGCTGAGTTTTCAAAAAACAGCACTTCTCAGACTGTACCAGGCAGGCAGCTTGCCTGGGGATCTTATTAAAATGTGACCTTTGATGTAGGCCCAGGGGAGCCCAGGCACCTATATTCCTAACCAGATTCTGGTCTAAGACTCACTAAAGAGCAGAACTGGCACAGACTTGAGTCACTAAGTCACTTCCAGCAATCAGGGTGGATCTCCCAGTCCAAGGACATCTTAAACAGCTTGTCAGTGCAAATGAGTAGATGTTTTGAACACTACTATTACCCGCTGTAGAAAGAACTTCAGCCACATGTGTCAGGCCTTCATTTGGCCCATCTGTCTTACCTGTTCCATTTCTTTAAAATGTACCCCCTCCATAACACACCACGCTGGCCCTGAAGCCATTACAACTCGCAAGTATGTGCCATGTATTACCCTTCTGGGCCTTTATCATGTAGGCCCTCTCTGTTGTAGAAACAATATTCTGTGAGGCCTTACCCACATCAGTACCACTACACGTCAAGGACTAACTTTACTTATCAACAGTCTGAGCTCACCTCTAAGTCAAGTTCTCCAGGTTCCAGAGAAGACTTTCCTGTCCTGTACCCCACCCTGGAGAGCCCATCACTCCAGCCTCCAGGATATCAATGGACTTTATACTCTAGAACCGCCTTATAATTGCCATATGTATGGTTATGTTAGCTGTTAAAACTATAGCTGATACAATCAGAAAGCACCTTTGACTTTTATCTTCCACTGTTGTTTTAAACTTTTCTGTGCCTCTGGTGACAGAAAGAATTGATAAGGAGCTAACTCAGACATTAACATTCTCTGGTCCCATGAGCAATCAAAGCTCCCAGTACTGTCTCAAGCTAAGACTCTACTGCCTGCCTCCCTTGCTCTTTTCTGCCTTATATTTCCCTCCATTATCCTGAGCTCATTCCCATGTTCCCTTCTCTCTTGATTCCATCTGTACTGTAGAGCAAACTGAGCCATAAGAACAAGAAAGGTTGGAGGGTCAAGCTGGTTTCACTCTTCAGGTCCTGAGGCCAGGAAATTAAGAAATAAAGGCTAACTTCCTCATTCACAGACACCCCTTCCTAGATTTTTATTTGAAAAGAGTTGAAAACTTATAGGAAGCTTACAAGATAAACAGCATTAAACCCAGCATCAGCCTTTCAACATTTTATTCCTAATGCATATGCATATGCATGTGTACTGGGTTAGAGTGGTTGAGCATTTGCTTATCATAAATAAGGCCCTAGCTTTGATCTCCAACATACATAGATATATATGCACATATACAGCTATGTACATACTAATTTTATGTATACATGGAATTGTTTCCAGAATCTCACAGTGAGTGTTCTACATCATGCCATCACCACAGCATCCATTTAATATAAGATATATAGATATAGATGATATAGATATAGATACAGAGATAGAGATAGAGATAGAGATAGAGATAGAGATAGAGATAGAGATAGAGATAGATAGAGATACATTCCTGGACAGTTATCAGTTCCACCAAATTCAATGTTAATGGTATATGTTTATGTTACCTATGGTTTATATTCCCATTTTGTCATTAAACTCAATAATGTTTTCCCAGCACGCTCTTGGACCTCCAGTTCAGGACCCAACTGAAGATCAGTACTGCACTTAAATTCAATCTTTTGACAGCTATTTTTTGTCCAGATTTTTAAAAAGAAAAGAAAAGAAAAGAAAAAGAACGTTCCTCACATGGGTTTATCTGATGTTTCCTTTTGAGATTCCAGCTGGAATACTACATACAGGATGTGGTACCCTTCACAGGGCTGCCCATCTGTTCTCCCTGGCACTTGTACAGGCATCTTGGTGATCAGCCTGACATTGCTAGAGGTCCCTCCCCTGCATTCCCATATCTGAAGAACAGGCATCTGTTCTTTAGGAGCAATCATCCCTCCCGCCTGAGCCTTCCACCCATAGGCTCCACCTACTGTGGAGCTTTCTTTACAGCTGAAGGACTCCTAGGACTGCTATACCAGTTCCCTCACATGTAGCCCATTTATGGAGAAATCAGGAGTTCCTTAGTCAAACTGCTGCCAACATAGAAGAGAAATGCTTCTTTATTCCACTTGTCATGACAAGCCCTTGTCAAACCCTAGACATCTGCTCTCATGGTCAGATCCCTCGACTGCCAGGGGTTCACTCTAAAATGCCAGCATCAGGTAGCGCAGGCAGGATGCTCAGCTGCTCAAGGCCAGCCTCAGTTACATAACAAGTCAGAGGCCAGCACAGCTACACAAGACTCTGTCTCAAAAGCAAACAAGAAAATTGCATACCCCTCTGTGCTCCCAAATTAAGAAAACATAAGCAGCTCTCTGAGAAACCCACTGTGGCTGTCTCTCTGCCAGTGCCTTCATAAACACCCTGGCCCACTCTTAAGGATGAATGAGTCCTGATGCATCAGCTAAGCCTCGGACCTCTACTCTGTCTACTCCGTCTACTCTTTCCCGGCTCTGTAACTCTATAAACCCCAAAGCACATACCCTGGGTCCACTCTGTTCCCAAGGGCCTCACCAGCACATATGCCTGCAGTGTATTTGCCTCCCACATGAAACATATATTCAGACACAATCAAAAACTCAATCACAGAGCAGACTTCATCTTATTTCCTTCTCCTACACCTCTCTTTTCACTTTCTCATCTCTTAGACAAAAGTAGATATTTTATTATTTTATGTGATGTGTCGCTGATGCTCTACTTGCATGTGTTATGACCAGTAAGCTTATAACACCTTATGCATAGCCGTTTTTATTAAGATTCCATTCACACCTAACAAAATACACAATCCAGTTTAGCAGTTTTGAGACAGCCCAGAGTTTATCCGATCACCACTACAATCCAAATATAGAGTATCTGGAGTATTACCCTGCAGGCAAAAAAAAGCCCATGCCCGTTAGAAGGCTCCCATGCCCTCAGGTTTGAGAGGATCGACTAGCAATCTACTTTCTAAAAGTATGTGGATTCTGAACATGTCACATAAACAGAGACTTAGCATAAGCAGCCTTTTGCAACAAGGTTCATCATTATTACATGTGTAAGGTCCATGTACACCGAAGCATAGATCAGCACTTCTTTCTTTTCTATGCATGAATAAATAATATTACATTATGTTTGTTTCTCCATTTATCAATCTATAAACCTCTCTGCTATCTCCATACTTTAGTTATAATTCATAAAGCCGCTATGAATATCCATTCTTTTGGTTGGATACCTGGGAGTATGTCTGCTGAGTCATATGGTTTGGTTATGTCTGACCTTTTGAGGAATTGCCTATATGTTTTACAAAGCCACTGCAGAATTTAAAACACTCTAACCAGTGCCATATGATGATTACAGTTTCTCCAAGCACTTGCCAGCATTTCTTTCTTGTTTCTCTGCCATAGCTTTGTTTGTTTTATTTTAGATAGTGTTTAAGTGGCAAATGATGGTCTCTACTTCCTAAGATGAAAGACTGTAGGCATACACTATCATGTTGTTCTTTAATGAGGAATGAACCTTGGGCCTTGTGCACACTACACAAACATTCTGCTGCTGAACTGTATCCCCAGACTATAGCAACATTCTTTATGATTTTTTTTTTTTTTGCAACAGCTGACCTCTCCTTATGGATTAGACCTGCATCTTTCTAATGAGTAACGATTCAGAACATCTTTCTAAATTCCTAGTAATTGTGGAATTTCTTTGGACAATTGTGTTTTCAAATTGTTTTACTTCTATTTTAACTGTTAGGTTGTAATCATTTTCTATGTATTCTAAATACTAGTTCCCAATCAAAAACTCATTAATAAATATTTTCTCCCTTAGTTGTGTTTTGAGTTTTGAAGATGCTCAGTTTTTCTGAAACCATGAAGAATTAAAGCTGTGTTTTCTTTTTAATATGAGTCTCATAGTTTTATGTTTTAAACATTTGATCCATTTTGCATTAACTTTAAAGAAAGGTAGATTTGCTAAACCAACAAAATTCGTAACTATAGTCTAAATTTTTATACCCACAGGTGAGTATAGTTCTCCACCTTAATCAAGTAAACTTCTCTTTGCAACAGACAGATATCACTATCACAACCAATGACAATGCACAGTCATGGAGCCCAGTATCACATGTCTCATCTACAGCAAAACTCCTGCACCTAAAGCTCAGGGATCAGTGCAGAGAAGGGGCTGAGAAAACAGGAAGCTTTCTGTGAGGCTGTATCTCCTGGGAATGTCAGAGAAGTTTCAATCATGAAGTCTCACCACCATGGCTACCTAAACAAGACCGGAACAAGGATGAGGCCAATACACATGAGGCCATAGACATAATGTAGAAGAATATTTCATGTGGCTTCATCCCTAGACAAAGACCAACAGGCAATTAAGGAATGCTGAGATGCTGAGAGCCAGAAAAATAGTCTTCTATATACCTACATCTGTGGAAATCCTATTGTCTTGGTAGTACTTGTAGGAAAAACAACAACAAAAAAAATCTCCAATGTAATTCGCCATTTTGGCATCTCTACTAAAAATCAGTTGACCGTAGATTACAGGTTTCCTTCCCCTTAACTTCTAGAACACATGATTCGAATCAACCCAACCCACTCAACACCCAATATCACTGATAAAAGAAAAAGTAATTTCTCAATTACCAACTAAAAAATAAATTCTAGGTGTGAGGCAGGCAGCTCCGTCATGCACTTTTGTGCACTGGAGGGAGAAAATGCTAAACTCACCAGGCAAGTCTAAAAATATAATCAGGGAGATTTGAAAAAAAATCATATAATTTCCCTAAAATTAGGCAAACATAGTATCTAATAATAGAGAAAATGCACAAAGTGCTATTCATTATGAAGTGATACGCCTGCGTATGAAAATCTAGCTTTTCAGAGACAAGAGGAGGAGGAGGAGGAAGGACACTCAGCCTGTTGATACACAGGCAACAGGGCATTCCATGGCCACTTTTCTCTAAGAGCTTTACAGGCAATGGATACAATGCCATATTTGGTGAAGTACCACTGACCAAGTTGTCTTCCAGAAGTAAAAACAAATGCTAACACCAGATTCATTTTGTTGAGGACCACAAAAGCACAGTGTGGTTTCATACGTTGCAGCACACAGCCAAGAACTTAAGTGGAGCTCATGTTTCTACCTCTCTGTTCCCCAGCTGTGACAGCAAATGATGCTCCATGGGGCTGGCTTTGGGAAGCACAGCCACACAAGTGAGCTCTTTTGGCACAACCTTGACATCCCTCCAAGGACTGCATCTTCCATCACTGACGTACTCTCTGTATTCCACACTTCACCTCATCCTCTCCACACTGCCATTCCTCAACAGCCCACAGACTATCATCTCATGTGGCAGATTCAAACATTCACATATAATTAAGAAATGCCAGGAAAATGTTCCTAATGTCGAAACTAAAGCTGAAACTGATTTAAATCATTCTTTCAAATACCACAAAATAGGAATGTCCAAAGAGATAAAGTTCTTTCTGAGCTCTGGCCTGGAGACCTTCAATGAACTTCTCCACATTTTCCACAAAAGGCTTCTGTGATGGTTGTCAGGTTTCCTCCAAAATTCATTTGAAAAATTAATTCCATTGTGATGATACCAAGAGGTGGAACTTTTAAAGGGTTATTAGGCCCATGGGAAACAGGACTCATGGCATTAACTAATGAGTAGGTTCCAAATAAAAGCAATGATTGAGGCCCACAATTTTCTCTGCTTGTGGGCACTTTCTTGCCCTTCTGTTACATTATAACACAGCACAGAGGCTCTTGCCAAAAACTGGTGCCAACTTCTTGGACTTCAAGAAGTGTGAGATAGAAATGGCCTTAGAGAAAGTTAGTGGTAAGCCATCATAGCAGCCTACAACAGCCCGAGACAGTGTACTAGCCAGTGTTCCATTACTGTAATTACTGAGATAGTCAAGTGATCAAAACAAAGGTTTATTTGGATGAAAAACTCATTCATTTCATAGTCATCTCATGACTGGGTTTGGGGAGGTCTGAACAGAGGTGAGGGAGGGAAAGAGAAAGAGGAGAGAGACATACCAAGGTCCCACAATCCCCTTCTAGCACATAACCTCAGTGATTGGAAGATATCAAACTAAGCCCTAGGTAGGGCTTTAAAAACTTCGCACAACCTCCTTTGATTATCAGCAAGTTGGAACATGAAGTTTTGACACTTGAGTCTTCCCAGAATGTTATAAGTTCAAATGACCAGGCCTGGTCATCAATGGTTTCCAGAACCCAAGTTTGCTCTGAGTTCTACATCAATCATATCCCTAGACTTGGGGTCTTAAATGTTTCCCACAGGCAGGTGTGTGGAGGCTTTGTCTCCAGGATAGTGCTGCTACTTAGTGATGGACCCATACACAAGGAGAATCTGGTGGCAAGTCTTCAGATCATTTGCCACAGACCATAATAGGGTCCTCAGTTCCTTTCTCTTTTCTCTGTGGATCATGATGTAAACCAGTTTGATGATTTATCAGCCTGTACACTCACTGACTTTGTAAGAATGTCTCTTTATAAGTTGATTGTTTCTGGTGTTTTGTTACAATGCTGGAAAGCTGCCCCCCACAAGTGCCAGTTGCCCGTTTCCTTTCTAACCACCCAAGTGCCCCCTTCCTTGGTGATGACAGTCAGGAATTATCTCTCCAACTTGGAAACACCCATAACACTGTCCTACTTAACAACAGTTCTTTTAAATGGCCCTGGTCCAATTCTATTACACTATGCATGATGTCTTCACTGCCTACCTTTCCTCCAAGCTCCACAAAACACCTTTCACACTGCCCTGCACACATGAGCTAATAGTTGTTTCACTTAAGGAAGCATTATTTTCAGTACAATCTGACTGCACTTAGACTTCAGTCTAAATCCCCCACACAAGATTCTATCTGGCCTCTTCAATGTTTTAAACAGACTCGTATTAATTGCTACTATTTGGAAACTCCGTGATTTCACATTAAAACCCAGCTCTCTAGCTTTTCAGTAACAAGCAGAGAAGCCAAACAAACCAGTGTTTGGCAACACTGTACGGCAGCAATCAGCTGGAAGTAAGAGAACCTCTTGAGTCGGGCCATAGAATTGCTTGCTCAATTGCTCTGTCCTCACTGAGTTTATTTACTTGCTTACTGCTCTGTCTACAGTCCTAACTCAAGCTTGTTGAATATGCATTAGCCACAAAGCCCCAGTGACACATCAGCACACAGAGATAACCAGACTCTGAACGCCAGCATACTTCTACTCTCCAGAGAAACAATAAAAGCCAACGTGTTTGAGTGTGAATTACAGTTGGCCCCAGGAGTGGCTTGTGTCCTGCTCCATGTAATCAGCCTAGAGAAGATGAAGGCTTTAATGGTAGTTAGTGTACAGATGTGTGGGATGGGCAGCTGCCAAGGAATATTTCTGATCATAAGACACTGCCTAAGATTTTGTAACAGGCATCCAGAAGTGCACCCTAGCAAAGATGCAGCCAACCCCTAACCAAACACTTCAATACATCTTGATATGGTAACAGTCTGGTTTGGAAAACTGAGAGCCCATCTATGACCAGTTGCTCAGCCCTCCGGAACATAAATAAACCCCGATTTCCAATCCAGGCCTTTATAAACAGGGGATTGACAAACCATAAATATCACGTTACAGGGCTAACAGGCTACCACTTTACTCTGCTAATAAGTCTGAGTTTGGGAATCAAAGATGGCAAACATCATTAGGAACTAATACTTTAAAAACAGAGGAGAATGACTCATAGCAAGGGGGTGCCTGTTTGTATACACACTCAGCTTTCAGCTCTAATGGCAGACCCTCCTCTTTCTCTGTCCTTGGCTCACAATGCAGTTTTACTGCAAACACTTGCCTGAAATGTAGACAGCAGCACTGGGAGACAGAGACAGGAGGATCCCAGGGGCTTGCCAGTCTGACAAACTGATGACATCCAAGTTGTCATGAGACTCCTGTCTCCAAAACTAAGATGGAGAGGGACAGAGAAAGACGCCAACTGCCAACCGCACATGCAAATTGATTATTCTGTTATTCTAGTCTTCGTATGTAAACTGTTCAACACTGACTGCAATGGACACCATGATGAGTCTCTCATTAACCTTTGTAGCTGTTAGCCGTACTCTTTATCCATACTCTGCCTCACGCTTTAGCTGGGTAAAGTCATGCTTATCTCCTGGCATAAGGTATACATCATAGGAATGGCAAGGGAAGGCTTTCATGCAGACGGAATTTATTACTATTATGGATACCCTCAAGCACTTGGCAGGCCTCCCGCCCTCCACTCCCCTACCTGATAGCATCTCAGTTTCTCCGTAAACACTGGCAGCGGACAGTTCGCTGCTTACTCGGTGTCCATCCTCCTCTTGCTACTTTTTTTTTGCAACTACTTTATCACCGAGACAATGGAGCTGATTTAAAACAAACCAGTCTCAGTGAGATGGTTCAGTGGGTAAAGAACAACCCAAGGACAGGCGCACACTAGGGGTACAGAAACAGTCAGGAGGCTCTTGTTCAATGAACCAGACCTAGATTTCATTTTCCTGGAGAAAAATCAACATCTAGATGGGGTTATGGTCCCTGCGGGGGTGGGGTGGGGGAGGGTCCTGGAAGAAAGACGTACATCTAACTGATTTACTGATTTAAGAACATGTCCTTCTGACGAATCTGGAAAGAGGTGAAGAAAACAAGTAGGGTGATGAACGAAAGCTCCGCAGGTGGACTTCAGTGAGGGTCGACAGAAAATCACTTCAGCATGCTTCATAGCAACTCAGAATACAACTTCTGCGTCCTGAAGCCCAGGCTGTCCTACTGGGCTTTCAGTCTCCTCCACTAGTCCCAGTGAGGAGTAAAAGGGAAACGTCTCCAGCACTCTAGGCTTGCTGAATCTCAGGAGGAGGTGGTTCTCCAACCCAAAGGTGGCTCTTTGATGGTAAGCTTGGGCTCAAGAACCATAGACACAGGAAAAAGTACATGAGATTCCAGGCCAAGCACCCACAACACCAACTGTAACACCTGTGCTGTGACTTATACCTCTGACCTCACTGCCACTTATGAGTCAGAGACATTTGCTCTGTAGCTCTAACCTCTTTGCTCTGTAGCTCTATCCTCCATCCTAGACTCCAGACTGGAGCTTCAGTTCCTTGTAATAACTCCATGGCTGCTCAGACATAGCTGTGTCCTTCTGGAATCTTGATGACATGTTATGTCTCATGGATTTGTCTATATCAACCAGCGTCAAATAATTTCCTGTTCC
The DNA here is from genome assembly GCF_011762505.2 of Arvicanthis niloticus. Lineage (NCBI taxonomy): Eukaryota > Metazoa > Chordata > Mammalia > Rodentia > Muridae > Arvicanthis > Arvicanthis niloticus. Next base: position 46,868,888 of record NC_047666.1, on the reverse strand, counting down.
TGCAATGCTCAGTATCCAATCATTCTGATAGCCATCTGCCTTAACCCATTTTTAATCCCACATTTTTTGGAATCAGAAAAGACTACTTACATTAACTTTAATTTTTGTTTCCTCCTCAAATCTCCCAAAGCCCAGGAGATACTGCCTCCTGTTAAGGCTACCCCACTTTTCCTGCTGCCTCACTGAGAGCTTTGAACCTCCTACTTGTTGACTCCCTCAGGGACTCTTCCAGGATCCTCCCTGGCTCCAATCTTTCAGGTGACTGACAACATCTGCTTTCTAATGCACCTGTTGATTGACCACCTCCTTCCCTACCCAGAAATCCTCAAAGGTTTTTTTCTGCTAAGCAGCAAGTACTGAGCCCCACACAATTACCGCTCCAGGTATTTGAGCCTCTTACCCCACTTTTCCAGCTTCACTCTCTCACCCTGTGTGTCTTTATTCCATGCCTTGTGCTCTCTTTACACTAGGTTCACCTGGTAATGTTATATAAATCTACCAAGCGTTTGTCACGTCTTACATGGTGATGGATTCCAGTGATCCATCCGTGTATCTCTCTACCATGGAGCTACATAAACTATAGACCTGTGCTCACACCTTTGCAATCCCATGTTTGCAACAAGATATAAAATGCAACCCAGACTTTGCTCTGACATCTCTAGTCACTTGCCCTCTTGGGTCAAACATCCTGTTTCTAAAAATGGATGGAGTGAGCTAAATAACAATGGCAAGTTTTAGGGCTCAAAGTGACTATGTCTAAGCCTTCTGCTTGCAAACAGAACAGCTACTCGGAGGAAGGAAATGGTAAGTATAAGTTCACAAACCATGTGAATAAATATCACATGTAGATCTAATAGGTGTTAGTAGGCAGATCACCAAGGGCCAAGACAACAATTGGAAGAGCTGAAATCAACCCAACATTTTATGAGTCAAAGAAGCAAAGGAGGTCGAGGGTCTCTTGACATGTTCTCTTCTGGCAAACAAGACACCCTCAGTTACCAAACTACAGACCCCTGTCTAATAATCATGCCAAGAAGCTAACTGTTCAGTGTTTGTCCAGGGAAGACCAATGTTCAGGTCTTCCAATGTCACCAATCCTATTTCCTTAGGAACTAGTCTCCCTCTTGTCACTCAGAGTCTGAGTGAAAATACTGTACCTCTCTAAAGGAATTCTACTAGCCAGCACTAGTCAGAGACAGAGCGCACACATGGCCTCAGTGTTAAAAGTCTTTGACCCCATCGTTAGTAGACTGGATCAGCAGAGGAGCTAAGCAGTCTTCCTCCTTCTTCCAGCCTAGCTATAAAGAGGATTCACATACAGAGCTACCAAAAGTGCTTTAAACATCATAGAGAGGGCTGGAGTGATGGCTCCGTGGTTAAGAGCACCGACTGCTCTTCCAAAGGTCCTGAGTTCAATTCCCAGCAACCACATGGTGGCTCACAACCATCTGTAATGGGATCTGATGCCCTCTTCTAGTGTGTCTGAAGACAGCAACAGTGTACTCATATACATAAAATAAATAAATAAATATTAAAAAAATAAATATTATAGAGAGGGGGCTGGACTCAGAACTGAATCACTCATAGGAAAGCAGATGAAATGTGGAGAAGGGGCAGAATCCAGGCCCAAAGGACAAGGCACCATTCCTACAGCCTCTCTGCCCCAGTTATGTAAGCCAAGCACCACCCACGCACTAGTACTCAAAGACACACGTGAAACAGACACATAGCATGACCGAGGGCATTGGACTGAGTTTCATATCTAAACTGCTCAGAGGCTACTCAAACCACCTCTGAGCCTTCCCAGGTATAGCCAGGTGGCTTCAGCAGTACATCCTAGAAATAAATAAGTAAAGACTGGTGTGGTCTTCTGTACTTGCCCAAATTTTGTTATTACACATAGACAAGAGTCTCAGCATCCTCTTTCAAAAGCCCAAGAATCCTGCAGAACCCCAGCTCTGAGTTAACCTCTTGAAAAGGCTGTATCAAGGATAAAGGATCAGAAGCAGGAAGGCCAAGCCTCAAAGCAGGCACAGTAAAAGGAGTTCTAAAACCTAGCTGCAAAAGCTTTCCAATTTGCATCCCTGAAAAGTCTGATTATATAAGATGGTTATATCAGATCTGACTGTTCAACTGACATTGCTCCAGATGAAGACTTAAAAAAAAAAAAAAACATTCAACCAAGCCCAAGTAAGCCATCACATTAAATGCATCCCCTCTAAACCCATGCCAGAACAACCTCTGACAAATGTGGTCTGGTGACAGTGCAAATGTTGTGTGTGACTGGGAAAGACAAATGGCCAGGTGAAATGAACATGTCTCCCGGGCCTATGATAAAGCAAAAACAAGGCAGGGCAAAGACCTTGTAATCCAAAAGCAGACTCTCTGCTTGATATCATCTAGTTTTTGTTTGTTTTGTTTTGTTTTGTTTTCTTTCTCCTCTTTAAATTCTTCCCTAGGAGAAAAAAGAAAAATGCCATCTTGAATCAAATACATGACCCAGTGTGATAACTAAGAACAAAGCATTAGTCCTCCCTTGTCCAGCCAGAGAAGAGACACAGAGCCCGAAAAACCATTCTATACTAAATCTTTTATGCTATTTCCAGTTGCTGACTTTGAAGGGCTGGAGATGGAAGCCAGGGCCTCAGGCATGCTAGCAAGCCCTCTATCATTGAGTGTTCCCAGCAGCCTGCTACTCCTGCTTATTAGTAATACCTTTGAAACAGACACAGTTCTAGGTACTAACGACACAGTGGTGACCAAGATGAGCACAGTCTCCGTATAGTCTCTCATGCTCAGCTTAAACTCCACAGGGAGAAAAGAAAACCAGAAATGAAGCAACACAAAATACAGAGCTCCAAGTGGAATAGAGTTTTTAAAAACACCATGAAGCAGCCAAAGGGGTAAAGGTAAGAAGACAGGAAGGGCAGAGGGTCCCTGTGAGGTGATGGTATCTGCAGAGAGTCATGAAGCAGGTGACAGAAGAGACTTGCAGATAGAACCTATAGTGAATGAAAAGTCCTTGTATGGAAGACAACATATGGCTGCTGTAAGAACTAGTAAGGTGGACCATGGGAGTAGAGCCTAGAAGTCCAGGAGTGCCACAGAGAGGTCCACTGTGGGAGGGCGGCAGGGACCAGATGCTGCAAGCTGTTTATCTATCCTGGCTACATACCCAGGGATTTTCATTCTCCAAGTGTGGGGCATGAGTTTAGTTTATGTATTTTTAATTCCTCCAAATGATCTTAACATGCAGGCATTTCCAGAAGTGGCCCTAGTTGGATAAAGAGGCCTGCAGGATTTTGCTGACCATGAGGTACTATATCATTACAGTACAGTCATAGCATAACATGGATAGTTCTACAGTGACCACTACAACTCTGTCCCAGTGGAGACGATGGCAGGCAGGTCAGCAGAGCTAGCAGCTCAAGGACCACTGTGGTCATTCCACAGCAAAAGTAGGGTCTGTCTCATAGCAAGCTGTTTCCACAGGACTGAGGGAGCTGACAGTCATATCCCTAAAAGGTTTCCAGTCAGGACCAATGCTACTTACTTCACACACTGCCTAAAACACCAACAGTGTGAACTACTGCTCTTCTAGCTACCATATACAGTTAAAACCAAGTCACAAAAGGAATTAAATAGATTGCAAGTAATAACACACACACACACACACTCCAATGAAATATCACAGCAACACAGTACAAAAACTAAAGGTTAAGTACTGTTTTCTGCCTTTTCTTGACTGTCTCCTGGACTGCAACATGATGTATGCTTCTTAAACAAGGGTCAAAGAGGTGTGAGACATGCTGCTCTAGGAGACAGACGATGGTGGCTCACAAGAGCACGGGGCGGTCAAGCACAGGGATGCGAGTCGATCAGCGATACCATCATGAGTCAGAAAACAGGCCTCAGATGGCTAGAATGCAATGGATGATGGATGAAAAGGAATCAGACGCTATAAGGATCAGAGCAAACATCAGATAGGAAAGAGCAGGAGCAGTCCGGGGCATAGAGAGACTACCAATTTGAGACGGGGGAGGAGGGTGTGTATCACTGTGAGACTTCACTATCACCATTTACACATTTAACCTCTAAGACTATGCAAGATCAGCTACCTAGAGAGTGTAAGTGAAGAAGAGGCAAGGGTGAGCAGGAAGCAGGGACCAGGCCAACAGTTAGAGGTGAGAAAGGCAAGCATGTATGCCTGCAGGGAGGTACACGCTGGGCCAGGAAGTCAGAGGATGACCTCCGGTGTTGGTTGTCACCTTCCACCTTGTCTTAGCATCTCTTTTTCTGGTGTTTACCACTGTGAATTCCTAGCTGGCACACAGATTTCCAGGGCATTCCCTGCTTCCATCTCAAATGCATGATACCAAACCTTGCTTTATTTGGGTTCTGGAGATTCAAACTCATGTCCCGACACTTGCATGGCAAGCACCTTACCCACCAAACCATCTCCCAAGCCTTCTATTTGGGGATTTTTGTCTGCCCATTTCGTGCCAGGGGTGTGGGGAGCAATACAACTTTACCACAGCAGTCTTGGCAGCTGAGATCTGCTTAAGGGTAATCTCCCTACACAGCTTCTATTTTGGACTCCAGCAGGCTATTTAACAAAAAGTCAGATGAAAGGTGTTAAGAACCTCTGCAGTTAAAAGCTGTCTTCAAGAAGACTTCAGGCAGTGTGATTTACAGCCTTCAGTGACAAGCATTAGCTGCTAAGCTACCAATTAGGGCTGCCTGCCTTTTTAGCAAGTCCTGCCCAAATGGCAACAGCTTCTCTTTCAATACCCTGTGCATTTTTCTCCCTATTCTCACTTCACACTGGTGACAGCAAAGCTTCCAGATGGTTGCTGAAGTCGTGAATTCCAGCCACCACCAGAGATGAACTGAAAGGGGTAAAGTCAAATAAAAGAATAAGTAAGGAATAGTCATTAGGCAGGGCCAGTGAGCTCAGGCCCCTACTCAGGGGGAGAAATGGGAACTCACAGCAGCCACATCCCTGGGAACTTCTTAGCAGGCAAAATGTTCTCTCTTTGGCCCCAGTGCAAGTCAAACGGAAAAGAGGCCAGTCCACAACCTGCATTTGGATGACATCACCACATATAACTTATAAAGTACCAACGTAAAGCAAGGCCAGCTGATCGTCACGATCTCCAGAGAATGTCTCTTTTATATTATGCCCGAGCCCTATTCACAACTGTAGACACAGAACACAGAAACAATGTGGTAATCTCCAAGGCAACTCCTAGCAATCAACACCTGAGAGGCCTTGAAAATCTGACAGTTTCAAGTAACAGATAAACAAGGGTCAGAAAAAAACAAAACCAGTAATGCAACAAAACAGAAGGAAGCTCAAAAGAGACAGTGGCAGGCTGGGATGCTAGGTCAAAACTTGTAGTATAAATGAGAGGGCCTAAGCTTGATCCCCACAACCCATGTTAAAAAGGCTGCATGAGTAACATGTGCTTATAATCCCAATGCCAAGGAAGAAGAGACAGGAAGATCCCTAGGGCTTGCTCGTCAGCCTATCTAGGCAACCTACTTGCTAAGCCCCAGGCAAAGCAAGAGATTGTCTCCTGAAAAGAAAAATTTAAACAATCATGTATGGCCCCTGAGGATTGACAATGCAGTCTGACTTCTGGCATTTACAAGCATTATAGACACGTGTCTACACAACTGTGCACACACACACACAAACATGTGCGTGCACACAGCACACATGCAAAGAGAACCTGGTGCTAAAGAAAGGCAAACAGTGACTTTATGGAAGAATCATCCATCAGCAAAAGAACATGTCCAACTCAGATAGGCAGTTCTTGCACCAGAAGATCAGACTGATCAAGTGAAAACATCCAGGGCTGCTTGGGACCAGGCAGGGGCTTCAGCTGTGAGAAGCCACTTCCCAAGTGTGGAAGGTGGGTTTCATATTTCTAACTAACTGTGGGTCTGTTCATTCTTGAGGTCTGTATTCCTAGGAAAAAAAAAAAAAAAAAAAAAAAAAAAAAAAAAAGATATGACCAGCACTAGCCTCACGAGACAGCATGTTTGCAAATTTACATACAGGAGAACTTCAGTGCAGCCCAGGTACCTGTCAGCAGTAGCAGAAATCACCATTATTTGTGCAAAAAACTTATGTGCACCAGAATAGAGAATACACGTGAAGGACAAAGTCACTCACTCCACCCAAGGCATGTTCATCTGTAGTGCAGGATGACTTTGGGCAGTCTATGGAGACAGGTGATTGGCTGGTTTTCTGTGTTTCACTTGGCATTAGGCAGCCTTGTTCCTGACACATCTAGAATGCTGCTATAAACTTCTCAAGTTTGCTTGCTATTTTCTCATCGGGGAAACAGAAATACATGAACCAGATAGGAGCGAATGGAGTCTCCAGCTGCCCAAACACCTGCCAGAGCAGGAAAGCAGACAACCGCATACAAACGTGCAGGTGGGTCACTCCAATGTGTCACTCCTGGCTTGGGTAGGTGGGTAATACATTCTGACATCGTGGAGCTCAGAGTAATTGTGTTATTGAACATGAACAGGCTTCTCTTCTATCTCTTTCCCTCCCTCTACCCTAGCAAGCTGCCAGATGTCAATCCTTTGCCCAGCAGTGAACTGCAGGGGACTCAAGAAAAGCAGGAAGTCATTCTGAGACAGGCAGAGCTGTAAGAGAGAAATGTAGCCAAGCTTTTAAAAAGAAAGGGGTTGGGGGTGGGGGTGGCGGGCTACACCAACAAGTTCTAGAAAATGAAAGTGAGTTCAGACCTTGCCCAATCCTCACCACCATGGAGAGCCAGGCTGTGAAAGATGGGAAGGAAAAACATTCTCTGTGTAGATAGGCAGCCCTCACAAACCATTACCAAATTTATCTTCCCTCTTTAAAATAAATAAATAAAATTTTTTAAGGAAATGCTGCTGCCTGAGCCAGGAGCGAGGACTAACTCCTGTAACTCCATTCCTCTCGTCCATCGCCACCTTTCATCTAGAAACATCTAACTTGCATTCAACACACTACAAACTTCCTTTTTAGGCTAAAACACAAACTAACCATAGTCTCTAAGATAAACCACGCCTTCTCATTGCTCTTGTACTCAGTCTAGTTATTTTTAAAGTGATGCTGTTCAGCTTGCTTGGAGGAGGGTCAGGAGTCTAGATCCTACCAGGTGAAGGAGCAGGATGGGGAGGGGCAGCAGCATGACTGGGAACCACTAAGATCGCTGCTTCTGTATGAAACCGGAAGCCGTACTTTAGAGGATGACTAGCCCTGAGCTTGTGACAACTGAGGACATGGATCTTTACTACAACCAGTGTTATCTACCCCTGTGACAGATGAAGCCCCCAAAGAAGCAGTCAGAATTACCAGGAGAAAGGCAATCTAGGCAGCAGGAACCTGGGAAGTGAGATGGACAAGCCCACTTGGGGCTCTGGAGAAAGGAAAAACAAACAAACACCTCCCAAAACCAGAATACTCTGGAGTCCCTAGGTTCAAAAGGAAGTTTATATTCAACTATACACATTATAGATAAACATCTCATTAGTCTGGGCCCAAACATCACCTGCCCTGGAGCCAGTGAGAATCCATCAGGATCCCCATTAGAACCAGAAACCCCAAGCTTCAAGCAAGTTCTAGTTCTCCTCAGGAGACGGTGGAGGGAAATAGTGCCTGAAACAGTGAAAAGGCCCTTTCCAGGAATAACGAACTCCACAGCTGCCCATATAAGGCAAATGAAAGCAAAAGGCCAGGGAGGCCCTTCCTGGGGCAGCCGGATAAAGGACAGGGACACACACCCCAACTCTAGCCTGAACTGTCTGGATTGTGGACAGGAAGAGAAAACACTAAGAGCTACAAAAGCGAATATGCGGAGCCAAAGGGAAAACCTTGGGTGAGCTGCTTCCAGCCCAGGACAGGCTTGGCCTGGGAACCTTCAGACACTCCACGCTGCTGTGCACAAACCCTGGGAAGAGTGCAAACTGCCACAGTCTGGCACTAGAATTCAAAAGTAACTGCTTTTCTTTCTTTCTTTCTTTCTTTTTTTTTTTAAGTCCCCACGTACAAACCCAAAGTCTACAGCTTAAACAGGACCTCTGGTGCTACATATGAACCTACACAATCAATTTTCATCTTTCAAAATGAAAACATTTACAAGGCTGATTTCATGTAAGTGTTTATTTCACTGGGTTTTTATTTTTATTTCAAAGTAAGTCCAAAGTTCATGTTTTAGGAACTCTCCTTATACAAGAAATGATTCAGCTCTTTAGAATAATTCCCTCCCATATGCCAGGAGTCCTTTATATGCTGAGAAAATTTAAAATAAATAGCAGAGGGAAAGATTGCTATTGCTATAATAAAGGTTGGCTGTGGTGGACGAAAACAAAACTCTCTATACAGGGTTCAAGCTTAGATTTTGCCCCTGTCTCCTGTGGGTTTTTAGAAGTGTCACCAAGCCAGAATGTGGGCAGACGACAAGAGAAGACAGAAGGACCCAGACAACTGGGAGAAGGAGAACATATTCCATAGATTTTTCCAGAAAACCTAATACTGCTTTCCCTTTCCTTGAGCCATGTAGGTTTCTAAAAGCAAACCAGCTCACTGGAAAATGTAACAGATGGTAAGAAACCATCACAGCCAGGAAGAGAGGTTTGTAAAGGGTTAAGTGCTCAGAAAACAGTATGTCATCTAGTTAATGGTGCCTATCTTCCAGGATCAGAGTCCCGCCTATCCACTTCCCTTCCGTGTGACTAGACCTCTCACTCATTCTCCAGCACCACTTATGTCTCAGGAGTCTGGAGCAAATCTTGCAAACCTCAGCAGTGTAGAAAGGTGCTCAAGGCAATAAGCATCTTGACCCTGCCCTAAGGCAGAAGAAACTGAGATGCACAGGCTGGTGGGAGAGGAGGAAGTGACCATCTATCTCCTAAATACACTCAAAATTGGGTCAGCTGACTGGGTCAGCTGGCTTACCCTGGACACACTGAGGGAGGCGGAGGTGTCTCGCTCTCAGCAGAAACCCAGCCCTCAGGCTGTAAACTACTCAGCTATTTTCCTGATGCACTCCAACATTTCTACATCTGAAAGCTCGTTATGGGGGTGGAAGGGGTGCTTGGTAAAAGCAAGAGGTGGCAAATCTCTAGGTTCAGAGGTTGGTATACAAGGTTGGTTGTGTGATTGTGTGGAGCACACTCCATCTGACTCACAGTTCAGTATTCGTCAATGTGATCTTTTGGGGCCTGGAACATAGCACAAGTGTAAGGGACACTGTCAGAATGAGGAAATGACTGGAGCCCTTTAAAAGATCTAATAATCCTGTTGTTCAGTGACTCTAACCTGTGGTCTATTTATTCCCATCTAGTTCCTATTCTGCTTTTTTAAAAAAAGAAACAACAACAAAACCTTTAAAACCCAAGACTCAAGTAGATTTCTTTTAGGTAATAAAAAAAATAAGAGAAAAGGGAAAAAGAATCTGATAGCAGCTTATATTGGCAAGATGACATTTCAAGTTCACAGGGAGCAATATGGGTCCCTCCAACCCAGAAAAGCCTTGAAATGACCCAGCAATGTAGTTCTAGGGCACAGTTTCTGGCCTGTAAGATTTACTTATATCCAGGGCAGAAAACAACATGGTTTCCCCCCACAGTCATTTTTTGCATCGCAAATGATTTCTGAGCATTTGCTTATTTTTAGCACTTCATACAGTGGAGTCTGCACAAAGCAAAAATAGATGTTTGCTTCATATAAAGCTTGTAATGGGGTGGGCGTTGCTTGTTGTCCCAGACTTATTTAATACTGAATTGAGATGGTCCCAATATAGATTACCACTATCATCTCACATCTTTCTAAAAGAGGCTTATGTAGAACATGGCAAGCAATCTGAACACAAGTACAAGAAACGGCATATACCATGCTTGTCTAGGAGCCACAAGTACTGGTGCCAGGAGTTATGAATCCTAAAGACAGCACAGCTCAGGAATAACAAACCAGCGTCACAGGAGATGGGCATCATCCATACAAGGGTTCTGCCTAGCACTGGACCTTGGAGCCTCTCATTACTGCAGTGGCTGCATTTAGCACTGGCCTGCCTGGCTAACCTGACTCTAGCTGTAACTACAGGCTGTCAGGGTTGCCTGGGCCCCTTTCAAGGTCTCTCCAAAGACTTACTTGGAAAGTTTGTCTACCCAATACAGTGGTTACTTTTTCCTTTCTGAAACTTTGAGTGGTTTACACTGAAATAGGACACCCCAGGGTCCTCACAGTTAAATCCTATGAGTTATGTAATCCAGAGGGAGGGAGTTTAATTCAAGCTGCTCTGGCAGCTGACACAATGCTTGCTGTTCATAGGAAATGGTGTTTGCTGGCTGGAAGTGGGAACCTTCATTCCTTTTTCCTGATGCTTCTTCCCACAGTGAGGAGGATCTACCTTCAAGGCCACCACTCCTGATTTCTCTATGTCCACTCACTTCTTCTCAGTGAAAGGCAACTCCATGCAATGACTGTCAGGTCAGTGCATGCTCAGTTCAGTCTCTGCAACCTGCCTGATGAGAGAGTCTTCTGTGATGACCACACAAACCCAAACTTACCTCTACCTGTTAAGAAGCACCCCACAGGCAAAGGGAAGGAGAACAATGGTGGTAAGACACTTGTGGGCAGCAGGCATCCCAGACACAAGCTGTAACAGTGAGGGTGATCACTCCCTGGAGCTGTCTAGAACCTCCCAGTAATTTTCCATAAAGTCAGCTCTGGGTCATTATCTGTATGATCCTTCCTCTAATCTATTATTCTTAACTTTGGTGCTATACAACAGATATGTGTGTGTGCATAACATACATTAAGCTAATGGAAATAAGTGCAGTCAGCCCTCTGTATCCAAGGATTCCACATGCACAAATCAAATGCTAGTAGAAATAACCCTTGGAAAAAGAAAGTTGTGTTCATAATGAACATGAAAAGATAGCTTTCTTATTGTTATCTAAAATGTATCACTAATGCATAGCACTGATGAGTTATTAGGTCTTACCAATAAATTCACAATGATTAAAGTATACAGGATACTATGTCCGGTTTATATGAAAACACCATGCCATTTTATATAAAGCCTTGAGCAGTGCCTGCTTTCGCTACCTCTCGTGGTCCTAGAATTAATTCTTTATGGCTACTGAGATACAGCTCTATTTATAAAGAGTTATTGACATTAAAATGGTATTATCATTATATAACTAATAATTACAAAGCTAAAAGTACTTACTTGGACTTTATTTCCTGCAATGTTTTATAAGCTATGTAAATACTTCACAGTACTGTCTCTTTTAATTATCAAAACAAATATCCTTTAACAAAATCTGAGGCTGCAAGAACTTAAGGAATTTCATAATATCACACACCCAGGAACTAACCTATGGCAATTTGACCCCACCATGCCTCCCAAAGCTCCCAAAGCTACTGCATTTGAGTCTGAACTTTCAGACAGCAATGGCCATAGGACCACTCACAGTACTGACTACATAGAGCTAAATATAATGTTACAATATGCTAAATTCAGTAATACCACATGAGCAGGTATTTTTTTCCTTTGACTCAAAACTACAGATGTTATTTTACTTTGACATTTTCATGACACTACAGAAATAAAAGACCTCCTGTATACATACTACTCTTTCGATGGCTCTACAGAAGTTCACAGTTAGAAATGTCTTCCAGCATAAGGTTATACAAAAACTGGGTAGTCTTACATATAAAATATAAGAGACACAGAAAATCTTCAACAAACCAAACCTTCTGAGATCTAGTATCTGTAACAGTTGTCCTTGGGAACATCTTAGGGTTTCTCTTGTTGCTGGGATAAAACACCATGACCAAACAACTAGGAGAAGAAAGGGTTTATTTCAGCTCAGCTTTGCAGTCCACCATCCAGGGAGGGCAGGGCAGGAACTCAAGGCAGGAAGGAACCTGGAATCGGAACTGAAGCAGAAGACATAGAGGAATGCTACTTATGGCTTACTCCTCGTGGCCAGTTCAGCTTGCTTTTTTATACTATTTAGGACCACCTGCCAAGGGATGGTACTGCCCTCCACATCAATCATTAATCAAGAAGACACCCTACAGACTTTCCTACAGACCAATCTTATGGGAGCATTTTGTCATGTCAATCTTCCCATATATGTCTAGATTTGTATCAAGTTAACAAAATACTAACCAGGACAGGAACCTCATGCACAAATGCACAAATGTTGAATTCAAGATCATGGCATACATGGCTTCGTTAGCAAGGAGGACTCAAACACCAGAGAACCTCAGTATAGACCGCAGGCACCTTGTGCAGAGTAAGAAGTACTTGTACCTTTCCCAGCTCTGAGCAGATCTCAAACTCCCCAAGTCTCATTGGCAAGGCAATCTGGACTAGAAAGTAAATGTGCAGTCTTGTTATTTGACAGACTTCCTCAGGTGAGCACAGGAGGTGTGTTAGTTACATTCCTTGCTGTGACAAAAGTACCTAACAAAAGCAGATTAAACAGAGAAGGGTTTAATTGGGTTCTGGTTCAAAAGCAGGGGCCAGTCCTGTCAAGGCCCCATTGCTCACAGTGTAGAAGAAGTGCTGGAGGAATGCTGATGCTTAGTTTGCTTTCTTGTTTTGCTGTAGTTTGAGGTCTCTGCCTTGGGACAGTGCTGCCCACAATTAGCGTGGGTCTTCCTACCATAGTTAACCTCATCTAGAAACTTCACAGACAGGTAACATTAATCACTTCAGGGAGCATTCCACAAAGGTAGAAAATTAATTCAAAAGGTTGAAACTGAACTGTTAGCTCCAACATTGCTGAATTCTCCAATATTGTTACTCAGAAAGAAAACAACAACAAAAAAATCACTTTAGAAACTTTTTTAAAGAATCACCTAAAAGAGCTGTTTTCTATAAAATCTTATTTAATTAAAAATTTTTAAACCCGTATCAAATAATTTTTGTAAAAAGAAACACACCTACATACTTTGCAACCTTTAAAAAGCCCAAGGGTTGTCAAGGAGTAGAGCAATGTGAAAATAATAATTTCTCTCGTTCTACATTTCATAAACAAATTATGAGTCGGAAGGGCTAATATTTCAAGAGGTTTATAAAATGTATAATTTTGCTGTCACTGGTTATTGTATGAGCTTCAGATAAGAAGGTTACCACCCTTCGAGTTTCTGAGCCTGCACAGAATGGTTTAATTACCAGTGTGAGACTGGAGTGGGACTGTGGAGGGGCTCAGAATGTAAGTACTTGCTAGAAAAGCATGGGGGATAGAGTTCAGATTTCGAGTGCTCACATACCTGCAGGGGGTGTAGCCACCTGAGATCCAGTGCTTGGGAGGTTAGACAGGGGTTCCCTGGAGTAAGTTCTCTGTCTGATCTAGCCATACTGTCAAGCTCTGGATTCAAGTGGGCGATCTTGCCTTAATGTACAGATTGAGAGTGACTAAGGTCAACCATGAACTCCACATATACATATATATATATATATATATATATATATATATATATATATATACATACATATATATATATATATAATGTCAACATACTAAATGCACAGAGAAAAAATTGTTTAAACTCTGAATACTGATGCAGTCTGGGAATCTGAGACAGGGGCCACTTAAGTGTACTAAAGTTGGAGACTCAGCACAGACAGCACCAACACCTTCATATTTTCTTTATAGGAATGTTCAGCTGTGCTCTGCACTGCTGCAGTAGGACAGCTAGAGAACTCAAAAAAGAAGGCTTATATTATCCAAAAATGATATTACAACTTGTTTTTATTAAGGTTCAATAGGGCTACAGGTTAGAAGAGGCAAGACTGTTGGTCATGAAGCCATTTTTCTGTAGGAGGGATATTTTTTAATATATCTTTTCATTATAATCTAGAAACTTTCAAATAACATAACCCAAACTAATAAAAGCCAAGCTACCAGCAAGGAGCTCTTTACTGACCCAAAGACCTTCTTGCAGCTTTAGGTGTCTACAATGTTGCTACGCTGGGTGGTCCACTCTTTGGCATCAGTGATACCGGTAATTTGCGAGAAATGTGAAACCTCAACTAGCACTGAAAATCTGCAGAATCTACACTGTTAACAAGATGCCTGAGAGATAGCCTTGTACAGTAAGGTTCAAAAACCAATAGTCTGCATCATCCAGATAACAGCAGTGCAGATGGCACGGTACGAAAGAACTCAAGGGCAGCTAGCAGCCTGCATCTCACACAGTTCAGCTGCATGGCTCTTTGTGTCCTCAGGTCCCCATTTCAGTAATACTTAAAACACAGGAGGGATCTGTGGGACCCAAACCCTGTTTCCTAATAAACCAAGCTGCTGTCATATTTATCCAGTGTCTTGCAAACACCATTCACTGCAGTAGAAACCCCTGTGACCATTCATGATTATTTCATTTGATTAAAGACTTCGAGAGGCAGCCAAGGATAGATCTGACAGGGAGAGGACCCTTGCTTTAGCAACATTTCACGGCCTAGCTACATGCTTAAACAGTACTTGAAGAATAAGCGAATAACTGAAATGTTTTCCCTTCAAGAAGTTATGAAGGCGAGCATGGTGGTACACACCTATAGACCCAGTACTGAGAAGCCTGAAGCAGAAGGATCCAGTCTGAGACCACACTAGGCTACATAGCAAAACCCTGTCTCAAGAAACAAATCAACAAGCAGAGCAAAGAAATCCCTGGATTGTAGCCAAATCTCTGCTCACCCCTCAGCAAGATACCTCTTGGCTCTAGGTGTCTCTGTGTCCTCTCCTAAATGGCAAGTGGAAGAAGTTATCTCTAAGGTTTGTTCCTGATCTTACAAATGAATGAGAATCCTGCCGAGTGCAGTACTGAGCCCACCTTCAGATAAAAACATTAGCGGAGCAATGAAGCGGTGGTGGGGAGCAGGCTGGCATCTGACCAGCATCTGCCCTACGAGTCCTTCTGCAGTTGCTCCTTTCAGGTCCCTCTTCCCTCTGGAATTTACCTGCTTCCTCACAGAAGGCTATCCTTTCTTCCTGCCAAGTATGTGCGTTCTCCCACTGGTGTAGATCTCCCCAGAAATCCTTTCTACGTGACCTACCATCCATTCACACCTACAGCTCTGGGCTCCTACTGTGGACTTAGTCCAGCAGCACTGACTTACGTCCAGCAGCGTTTATCTCAAGTGCGCTCGACTCACTTTCAGTCCTGCCTCGGTGATGCCAACGGTCTGTCTCAGTGTTCACCCGCCAACCCTCTATTAGTAAATACAATTGCTCCTTGCTGCCCTTGCATTTCAGCAAAGAACTTAAGTTTCTATGCGCTAGCTTCTACCTAGTATAATTTTATTTATTCATACATCAAGCAATTAAACCATTCTGTGACACCCTAGACCATAAACCCAACCAGCACTCTGTGTGTCTGTGTGTGTTTTACTACCAAATGTGTATAGCTGTGCTCACCCATGCAAGTGAATGCTGAGGTCAGAGGTGACATGGAGATGTCTTCTTCAATAATAATAATAATAATAATAATAATAATAATAATAATAATAATAATAATAATATAGTGTGACTCTGGGGACAGATATTTTTTATTTTTAATTAAAATATAACTATATCATTTTTCCTGTCCCTTTCCTTCCTCTAACCCTCTCCATGCTCCCATCTTTGCTTTTTCTCTAATTCAATCAGCTTGAGCAATGATAAATCATCTAAAAATGTATCTACCATATGTTCCAGCTATACCATTCCTTGTTATGTGCCCAAAGATCTAGACATCCTTCTCCACAGGTTCTTGTTCCACCATGTTCATCGCTTCACAATCCACAGTAGCTAGGAAATGGAAGCAACCAAACTGTTCCTCAGCTGAAACTGTGACACATGTTCATCTTACTTTCTGAGACCATTCCTCAGTGAACCAGAAGATCACAATTTCAGCCCCGTAGCTAGTCCCTAGGTCTGTCTCTTCCTACCCTCCCTGCCCCAGTACTGCAGTTACAGGTATAAATGAACACACCAAACTTCTATACCGGTGCTCAGGATCTGAGCCCAAGTCTCCATGCTTGCCCAGCATGTACGAGCTATCTCCCCAGAATGCAACCAGAACCATTCTGAAAAAGAAACATCAGGGATTTTAGACATTCCCGCTCCACCATTCTTGATACACATACATACAAACACCAACACCAGTCTTCTCCAATACAAAGCTACTGTTCAATCTTTCAATTGTTTTTTTTTTAAGATTTATTTTATAAGTATAAGTATTTTGTTTAAACTATGTGGACCATGTGTGTCACTGGGGCCCATGGAGCTCACAAGAGGAAGTCATATCCCCAAAACTGGAGTTACAGGGGGTTGTGAACCACAATACAGACCTATGGATCTGGGAATTGAACTTGGATACTCTGGAAGAACAACAAACACACTTTTTCCTTGTTGAGCCATCTCAGCAGCCCACCATTCGATCTTAAATATATCAATAATACACCAATAACAAAATACAGCAATAGTCAAAATCCACTCTTGGTTTCAATTATCCACGCATTCAGTAAGCTGTCAACGCTAACAATGAAGTCCGAAGAGATGACAAGCAACACACTCCCTGAGCAAGGATACTTTTACATATCTTTCAGGTGATGGTATTTTATCTTCCAAGCATACTATTACAGCTTTCAAATCTAACCTGCTTATTCTAGCTTTATTATCCTAATCCTTCTGCTGTAGAAGAAGCCAAGAAAAGGTAATGAACAGACAAATCCTACTTAAATCTTCGCTGACTTCTCTCAATTCTCTCTTAAGAGATGAGTTTGGTCACATTTGCCTCCCTATAATTTTGTCTTTAACTCTTACAGCAGCCTAAGCCTGTGATCTTCTCTCTGATTCTCTCCAGTAGGAGACCTTGTAAGTATGTACTATGGTTGGTTTCTTGTCTCATCAAAACTTCTTTAATTGGGTGGTGAATGCCTCTGATCTAAGCATTTTGGAGAATAAGTTGAGATATTCAAGCTCAAGGATAGCCTGGGCTACACAGTAAGATTCCCACCTCAGAAAGAGAAGAGGCCAGTGAGATAGCTCAGTGGGTAAAGGGACTTTGCAATCAAGCAAGCCTGACAACCCATGTTTGATTCCCAGAAACCACATAAAGGAGGAAAGAAATAACCAACTCCACAAACTTGTATGCGTGTATTCTAGAATCTAGATGTGTACTATATTACACACATTCTCACAAATACCACACACAATAATCATACAGTATTTTTAATAGAGGGAGAGGTGTTTTTTTACTGAGGCAAAACAAGTATGTAGAATGTATACACATTGTTAAGTAGAGAACACTGTTTTTCAAAGGAAACTCATTTATACAAATAGCCCCCAGACCAAGTTAAATGACACTGGCACCCTAGGGGTATCCCTCCTGCTCTGATGTTTAAATATCCCTGGGTCTCTTGCAATCAGTAAGGACCTGGCTATCTATCAAGGCCCTAGAAACCTGCAGTTCTGTTTTAAACATCAAGACTAATAAGACTGAAATAGCTCCATGCTGAGAGGAGGCAGAAACAGGCAGAGACCATGCTCCGGTCCTATGACACAATCACTGGGACAGAGGCATTAGCAGCATGTTGCCCCAGCGTGGAAGACCATGTAAGGTAGAAGAGCTGTGCTCACAACCATGAAAAAGCCCTCATAATTAAATGGATGTCTCCATCCGCATAACTTTGTCATGAACACAGCCATGAGAAAAAAAATGCAAGTATACATGATTCTAATCCCACAGCCCCCCAAAGTTCAGAACAGCAGATGGGAGAATGTCAGAAGTATCCCAAACAAACTGGGAAGAAAAGCCCATTGTTTATGCTTTTATATTTTGGTGTCATTAAAGGGAGGGTAAGAGGAAATTCCACTGTATAATCCACAGACTTGTCAATGGACCATCCCCTGCAGGAGGAATTTCTGGCTTTGTGCTATGATGCTCACTTCCAGCAAGTGATCTGTGGACAAATGAGGCTCTGCTCTTACATTACAATAGGGAGTAGAATTGCAGGTAATAACAAGCAGCCAAGATTCAGTTAGGTAAGGCAATCCGGGGCCAAGGGGACCTAGACAGACAGCTGTCATCAATCCCTGAGTTATTTTCAGCTAGATAAGGCATCTCTACTTTTCCACCCAAAGCTCTTGACAATGGCCTAGAACTCATGAGCTGCAGAAATCACTGAGACGTGAAGTCCAGTAAGAAGTGAAGTCCAGTGAAAGACGTTTTTTCTGAAAACCATCCCTACTGGCAATCCCACATGTGCATGTGGTATCGCTGACTCTATGTCAAGCACTATTCAGATGTAAGAGCAAATGTTTTCTGAACAGGCCATCTTTCAGATACTGAGATGAAATTTCTGCATATTTAAGGTTTACATTTGCTTAGAGGAGACAGCAAGAAAAGTCACAAATAAAAACAGTCTGATATCTTTGAAGGGAGCAAGTACTTACACCAAAGAAAGCAGAGAAGCTACAAGCAGTTCACAGGTATTTTCTTTTCAAAGGGGGGATGGGGAACACTCTGAAGAGGTTACTACTCAGTAGCACTTGAATTGTAGGAAGGTATGAGTCAAGCAATGTCCATGAATGCAGCCCCTCACGTTGAAGGCACATCATATGCAAGCAGGAAAAAACCTTACTTTCTGTGCTTAAGGCAGGTTGCAATGAAGCAAGCTTGCCCTTATGCAGAGGGATGCTTTAGATGCTGCAAACCAAGGGAAAATTTTCAGGTCTTTTCTGCAGAGTAATGGTTGTCAACTGGGTTTTAAAGAGAGAACAGGGGAGTGCCAGACTATTTGTTCAGTTTATCACTGTGCAAGGGTGCAGACAGAAAGTCCCAGTTAGAAGACCAGGGTAATGGTCCAAAAAGAGTTGACAGGGATGGGGGAAGTATAATACTGATGTACAGGATAAAAAGCAGTCAGGTGATGGATATAATATGTATCTAAAGCAAGTGGGCTTGCTTCTGGACTAGATCTAGGAAACGAGAAGCAGGGAGGGGACTAGGAATACAGCTTTGCACTACCTAGTATGTGTGAAGCATTCTGTGAGCTTTGGCACTGACAGGTAAAAAGGAAAAAAAAGAAGAAGAAAGTAGAAAAACACCTGTTTTCCATGTGAGATCCTGTCTAAAGATAGACAGACAGACAGACAAGACAGACAGACATACAGACAGACAGACAGACAATCTCAAGGTTTGGCTGAATGTGTGGATGATAGAATCCTTGTACACTGTTATTGGGATTATAAAACAACTATGGAAAAAAACTATGAGGATTACTTTAAAAATAAAAGTAAAAGTAAAAAGCTAGAGTTAACATATGATCCAGCAAAGCCTACTTTTGGATAAATATTCAAATAATTGAAAGCAGGATGCAGTGAGAGATCTGCGTATCCATGGCCACAGCAGCAATATTCACACTGTTCAAATGCTGTGACTGGCAGACGAATAAATAAACAATGGAACCACTTTGCCCATGAACAGGAAGGAATCCTGATGCTACAACAGAGATAAGCTCCACAGGATTGCTACATTGAGATTAGCCAGACACAAACCACATATACCTTCTGATCCTATACACATGTGGAGCCTAAATTAGCTAGGTATTCTGTGACACTACCACAACTCCAGCACTCAGGAGGCTGAGGCAGGAGCAACAAGGTAAATTTAGAAGCCATTCTGGGCCACATAGCAAAATCCTGCCTCTAAAAACAAAGTATAGCAAATTCATAGAAACAGAAGTAGAACTGTGGTTACTCAAACAAGGAAAAACAATAAAAGAAAAAATAGTTGTTAGACATAGTTTTGGGTATAAACTGAAAGTTTTCAACAAAGCAAAAACTTAACATACTTTAAAAAAAAAAACCCACAAATAAAAATAAGTTGATAATATGTATCCATTGTGTTTAAGATGTTAGTAAATGAAAACACAAAATATGGGAAAGAACAGAAATTCAAAGCTCTACTTTATTTCATCTGGATTAGATTATGTTTCCAATATGTTTTCCTTTATACACAATATATTAACACTATAATATATGCATATTATAAAATGATTTAGCAATAAATAGAAAGAGAAGTCATTGACTTCATTTTTTTCTGTAAACACTCATTAAAATTGCCTCTAAGAAGTATCACAGTAAGCTTAAGTCCCTTTAAATTGCCAGTAACCAACATTTTGGTGTGTGAATTGTTCAAAACTAGCTGTAATCCTCTTACCCACTCTAGGATGTCCTTTTGCTTAAACCATAGCTGGCTGAAGGCTGAACAAAATTTGGGGCATAGCATGTTCCTATTAATGGACTTCGTTGTTCTTTCTATAATCATTTTGTATTTGCTATTAATAAAGACTGACTGGGAACGACTCAAGAGCCACTCAGCACAAACAAACAAAACCAATCTAACAAAAAACTATTCAGCTAAGAATCCCAACGCTTACACAAGTAAAACATTGGCATTGTCAACTGATAAATGCAGGTTTATAAGGAGAAATTCAAGTTGTCCAGTTAGGGTACAAATTTGAGATGTCTACAAGATGTTCATAAGTGCATTTTATAGTAGGCTGAGTCTGTGGTTGAAGGGAGATGTCTGGGATAGAGGCAGAAACTTGTCTTTGTTTATCATGGTAAAGTCAAGAGTCTTCAACTATAGGATGAGTGACAAAAAAGAAAAAGATGACAAAATTCTAATCTAGGGTGGACCGGGGAATAAAAAGTCCATGAGCTAAGATTTGGGGATATGAATTTAGACCCAGACAACGAGATAACTGTGAGAGTTGAACTCAAATTCTTGACAGAATTGAGACTGAGGTGACCACATTGAGTCCTACATACAATAAAATGGAAAGAGAAGATACAAGAGCAGAAAGGAAGGATGGTTCATGAACTCTACTGAACAAGAAACAACCATTTGAAGTCTAATACATCTGTGTCTGTTCTAGTGTCCCCTGCCTACTCTCTGGTGCCATACAGTTGTTACCTTATCTCTCACGTGTATAATAATTTCCTGATAACGAGATAAGGAAAAGCAACACTGTATGCATGATACTAAGATATGAAATCAGCTGTACTGTATAAAAGGTGCCAATCTTACAAGGTAAACTGGGCTACAGTTCAATGATACAGAACTTGTCTAACATGTTTGAGGCCTTGTGTTAAACCACCAAGACTATAACATTAAATTTAAAAGGGAATCTTGTAAGATGAATTGCATCATTTGGTCCCAGGTCTCATTCCTTCCTGTGTCCATGCCCTTTGCCTTGTAACTTCTCAATGCCAAACTACTGTGGGTGGAGTGGCCTTGTCTGCCCTTGACTGTGTGTTCTGCCCAAAGGGACATGCTGTGGATCAGATGAATAGGTCAACTAGAAAGCAGTCAGTCAACCCCAAGGCACATGGGCAGACTTGTACAGGATGAGCAGACCCTCTGCAACCCCAGACATTTTAGCAATGAGCATAATGCAACACACTACTAATGTTCTGTAACTACTGTGTATCAAAGGTAATAACAGGGAATGGATGTGCTCAGCTTGTTCTCTATGCAGAGTTATCACCACCAGGCAAGCCCCTCTCCCCAGATGGACTAAAAGTAATTTGCACCACAAGACAAATCCCTAAAACATTATATAAGATTTTGAGTTTTGTTTGTATTTTAGTTTATTATTGTTGTTGTTTTACAACTCAACTGGGCAGTTCTCAGTCATGAACTTTGTAGATAACGGTGTCATGTCACAATGTCAAAAGGCTGGGCATAACAGATAGATGATACAGGATACAGTTGATGTATTAGTCATTGTACTAGACAAACAAAATGAAGCAGAAGGCTATCAGGCATTCAGACTCTCCTATTTAAAACTTGCTAAGCAAATGGCCAGAATATTCAACCCTTTTTGTTTTTTAAGTCTTTTATTCCTTCCTCATAAAACACCATTCATCTTCAAAGAGTGCTTATAGCCCTGCTTGTCTTTTTAGGTGACAAGACTCTCAGACCATGTTAAATGTGCTGATGTTAGCATGGCTTTCATAAACACTGCTCACACACTGTGGGGAGCCGACAGAAGGCGGCTATCATCCTTGCAGCCATCTTGAGCCATATACCCTGACAAGAGACTTGTTTACAACAGCCTACAACAGCTGAGCACACTCTGATAACATCTCGTTTTAGATACCCAGAATTTTCCCTTGGGTGTGTGAGACTTAAAGGTGTGATTTAGAGACAAGACTTAAAGGCGTGACTTAAAGGCATGACTTAGAAGTGAGACATATAAAAGGCAGAGGCAGACAGAAGAAAGTACTTGAGGCTTGAGATTCAGACTTGGAACTTGGAACTGGGAGAGAGACTAGCAACTTAGAATAAGGACTTGAGACTTATTACAGCTGGAAACTAAGAATTAGGACCTGAGACTTGGTGCGAGGAACTAGGGACTTGAAGAGAAGAAGAGAGACTGAAGAATAAACGGGATTGAATCACACTCTGTCTGATCTCCATTCTTCAAATCCATCCTCACTCTCTCTTGCTGAACCCCGACCCAAGGACCAGAGCAGCTTGGGGCAGTGCGGGCTCTAACAATTTAGCCCCCAAGGTCTTTGGCAGTGCAGGTTCCAACATTGATAGAGCGGTCCCCGACATTTTGGCCCCCAAGTGTGGGGCAGAGCAGTTTGCGACATTTTGCCTCCCAAACATGGGGTAGACCGGTTCTCAACAAACAAATTTTGAAGAGCACCACTATTTCTCAAAGAGTGTTAAAATTGACAATAAACTGCAATGAATGAGCTGGGCCATTCATTTGATGGCAGTACTACACTAAGGAGCTTATGAAATTCAAGTCACCTAAGTAACAACCTCAGATTCACCTGGACATCTTGTCACTTTCTTCTACCAACAGTGTCTGTGTCACACAGTGAAATAGTAAGCTTCCAAATGTGTGTACAGGGCTGGTGAGATGCTCTGTGGGTATAGGGGCTTGCCATACAGACCTGGCAACCTGAGTTCAATCCCTAGAGCTCACATAAGGGTAAACAGACCTGACTCCACAAAGCAGTCCCTCCCCTCATGCTCATGCTGGGTGCTGTGTGCACCCACACAAAATATCAGGCATCTACATTCATAATTACAGGCACAAAACTTAAAAGAGCTTCATTATTTAAGTGTATAAAAATACTTTTTGCTTCAAATTAAAGAGAAACACAAATATAGAGAGAGTCAAAAGAAGAGAGAAAATGAACAGCGATACAACCTTCAGCTGTTATGTTACACTGATGAACACAAGAATGCCAGTAAATATCAGTTTGTGGTTTGCCAACAGTTTAAAAATATTAAATTCCCATAGGACGTCCTTTCCTTGAACCTGAATATAACTGCCCTCAGATCTTTAATAGCCATTCATAAAAATCCTCATTAAGTATGTATAAATGCATTCAGCAGCTGGTCTTTGGAAACTCTCATGACAAGCTCCAAGACCTATTCTCAAATACCAAACTATCTACATATCCATTGAAAGATGCTGTAAAACAGCTGTGCAGGCGTCCTCGTCTAGATAGCACGTGGATTCAATGCTTCTCAGTCGAGGGGATCACAGAGTCCATGAATCCTACTGATACACAAGAAAGTGCATCTTCAAAGGTACATTTACAAGGGACCAGGGTCCTATTATTGTCTTACAGCTTCTGGAGGGGTCAACACATAAGACGAGTAAGTTCTAACTTCTCACACAGAGTTCTGTTTGTGGCAGTCAATAGTCTTTTTCCAAGACAAAGTGTGGACAGAGAAGTAACTGTAGTTCTAAGAATCCAAAAGGTGATTTGCCTGTATGTTTATAAAAATCACTGTGGTAATTTATTCAATTGTACTGTTAGAAATATAGATATGCTCAAATATTTTTATAACATTAGAATTAAACAAAAATGTTAAAAACAAAATTTAGATTTTGCATGAAAAACTGAAGGTAAGTAAACATGTCTTTCACACCATCACCAGAATAACAAAGAGGCCCATGTTATTTACATACAAAAGAAAAAAACTTTTTCTACAGGGTCTTCATCAATATTTTCAGTCTCATCAGGACCCTGTGTCCTGGCTAGCCCTGGGGTCTCCCTTCACTCCAGCCACACACTGAGAACATTCATCACTTCAGCTATGGCCTTTTCTATCTCCTTTTTGCAAGCTCCCTGTGTTTGCTGAAGTGACTTTATCCAACAAGATAATCCCGGTGCATGTGTAAGACTTCACTGCCCCTGAAGCTATGCCCATCCCTCAGGCAAAGGCCCCTTTGAGCTCTTCTACACACTGTTCTCTCCATGACCGCCCACACCCAACACTGAACTTAGTTATTCACTCAAGGACCTCCCTGCCTGGGAAAGAGGCAGGAACGACACCTTCACATGTGCTGGGATCTTCTCCTGCACAGGAGTGTCAGGTAACAGCAGAGCTCTGTGGAACAGGAACTGAAGAGGATGAGAACTGACGCTGAAACAGAGGAAAATGTACACACACCCTGACTGAACTAGAAAGAGAGAAAACGTGTGTACATACCCTGAGGGGACAGTACTGATACCAGCGACAGAGGGTGACCACAGGTTGAATGCTGACTTGTGCTCCTGTAGTTACCTTGAACAACATTGCTGGTCATTTTATTGTAAAAGCCTCATCAGGGTCCACTCTTCTTAGGTTTCTGATTCATCCCACCCACTGCACTGACCTTCCAGATTTCCCGTAACCATGTACCTGCTGTAACCAACAGTCAGCTTTCTTATCTCAACATAACTGACTTACCGGGGGCAGTAGACTCAAGGAAATATTCCATTATCTATTCTCATACTCATTAAGAATTAAGATTAATAAACATACACAACACACAAAAAAATTCGTTTGGACTAAGCTCTTGTTCTAGGGCAATCCCACTGTCATTCATGCTAAAGGAGAGATAATAGCCAAATTCTCAAACATGCCGATTATATCTGACTTTATAAGCAAGTCCCTCTATTTTAACTCTTAAAAGCAGTAACCTGGGTTAAATAAATGCTAACCACTAGTTATTATTTTTCTCTTATTAATACTTTGTAAAAGTCATTGTTCTGTTCTTGATCAATGGGACTCTATTTGTAGGATGGATGCTGCCCTCAGTTATGAATCAAAGATAAAAGCCTATCAGATCTAACAACTAAATTCGTTGTAATTTTGCCTTTTGACACCCCTTTTTAGGGGCTCTTTCTCCAGTTCTGTCTCCTCTGTGATGGCTCCTGTGACCAAGCCCATTCCGTATAGCTAATTCATTCTTCTTTTCCTTGAATCTTGATTTATTTATGATGCCTAACATTTTCTACACTCTACTGCAATCCCTTGTTGATTAGTCAGCTTTCCTACAACAGCTTAAGTTCCAAGAGAAAGGACTTTATCTTATTATACCTTTCTACCTTTCTACCTCCAACCTGTAGCATCTCAGGAAATTGAACCTGGACCTATTCTGTTAGCAACCAGCTCTGTTATGTCTTACCACTCTACTATAGAATGATGAGGAGCAAAAACAATGATGGTGAGATACTGACTTGTCTGTCACCCAGGTAAGAAGTGACAAGAGTACTTCTCATCTTCATGTAATGCTAACTGAAGACATTAGCAAGCGTGGTTTAAGAGTTCATCATGTGCTAACTCACTTTACACCGCAGACTAAGAAAATATGTGTTATTGGTATCAATACTTCATACCAACACAAATGAGCAGTAAATGAAATGCCTTCCTGGGTCATGAGTGGCAGAGGCAGGATTCAAATGTAGACATCTTAATCTACCTTGTCTTGCTGCTCAAAATGCACATCCTGAAAGAGGGAAAGTGAGGAGTCCCTAAACTGGGAGGAGGGGAAGATGGAGGGGAAGATGTCACCTACTAAACACTCAAGTGTCCTGACAATAGAGGAAATGGAGAGAAGAAAACCATCTCCACAGCTCCTGGAACAGAAAAGTACCTGGCACTGACCATAGCCCAGAGCCAGGCACGTTATTGTCTGGTCTAGCCATGCAGGTCTGAGGGAAAGATCACCACCTCAGGACAGGGGATGGAAGAGGGGAGATTATGTGCTTCATTTAAGGATAAGTAACAGGAAACAGCTCTGCCTCTTCGGAGTATTTAAAAGTTGGGCACATGTACGATATCACAACACACTGCTCAAACACACAGTCAGTGTTCCTTAACTGGCAAGTTGAAAAGCAATTGTTAACTCTCTTGAATTGAACTAGACGAACAAACTTTAAAAGAGTAAAGATCACTTTCCAATGTGGATCATAATTCTTACAAGTCGTTGACTTTTTAATTTATTTGTACTCTAGGTTTCTGGTATCCTCTCCTACCTGCAAGACACTTTCCAGAAATTCATTTGAGAGCATGCCGCAACCTATTGTGTAGGGATTTGGCTACCAGAGCAATGGGAAGATACAGTCAACCATTATGCTGTTTAGATTCATAACGAGCAACTCTGGACTTCCTGGTACAAGCCTTAAGATAAAATGGAAAGACAGGAGAAGAGTGAGGAAATTACCTCCCCAACACTGCTGAACACTGATACCAATTTCCAAGTTAAGATACCTAGCAAAATGTTTGCTTTTCCAATGTCTTTGGCATTGATCACCAAATCTCATTACAGTCAACTTAGTTTCTTAAAGGTTTGGATTTAAAACCTGTTTCAACATCACATTTCCACTCTATAGTACCCACTGTTCAATGGCCTACAGAATCCTGCCTGGTCAAGCAGTAATCATTCAGAAGTGTCCTTACTCAGCACTAGGGAGGATAAGTAATGTAGCCCAAGGGGAGAACTCTGTCCTGCACACTAAGGGAGCCCAAAAGGCTGGAGAGAGCCTGTTTACTTCTTGGCAGTAGGATACAAAATCCAATTTAAATGATCACAAGTGTTTCATCTTCAGAGTGCTTCAGAAATATTAATGTCATAACCTGAAGGTTAAGTCATATAGTGGTACTATACATCACATGAGAGGTATTTGTGGGATAAGGACTATGGGATTCACTAAAGAAGCTGAGGACACAACAAGGAAGACAAGAAACTTCTTCTCTAACACTTCATGGACTGGTGACTACGAAGACTCCTGCTAGTAGTTTTGGATACTTCATTCACCTACCAGTTAAAACTCAGCATGAAGAACAACGTTGAAACTAGAATCCATATAGTGGTGAGAGCAGAGATTCCTCCACAGAAGTAAGACTGGGTTCCCTCAAGTGTAAAGAGAAAGAGCTTATAATGCTACCTCCAGGAGACGCTTTGGATCATTTACAGACACCTAAGGATCCTTGAGTCTAGCACAGATCAATAAACATTATTTGCTTCTGATTAGAAAGGAGACATATCTCCCAGATACCTACCCTCAAAAATAGGATCAAGGGCTCCAAGGAATTAGCAGGTATTGTCTCCATGTATCTGTAGGGAACAGTGAATTCTGCCAGATTACACATACTCTTGTTGTAGGTTGAATCATACAACAAAACACCATAATCAGGACGGTTTATAAGCAAGCATGCATTTCTCACAGGCCTGCAAGCTCTGAGAAGTGCACAATTAAATTGCTGGAAACTTAGTTTACTGCAATAAATAAATAGTTACAGGGCTGGTGAGATAAATCCATGGGTAAAGGCACTTGGCACTACCCCTGAACTCAGAAAATGGACTCCAGCAAGGTGTTCTCTGACTTACACACACAGTTCAATGATGGTTTTTAAGTTATAATTCTATATTGTAAAGTTATAATTCTATATTGTAAAGTGCTTCATTTAGTAGGTAAAGTGTCACATGAATATCAAGGTAGATGTTGATGAAAGTAGCCAAAACAATGAACAACAAAACAGCCATCAAACCACCACAAGCCCACAGCAAGGTCTGATGTCTCCCTCACTGCCCTTAAGCAGAAGCTTTCCTACAAAGACTTTAATTTAGGTGAGACAATACATTTCTGTCTTTCAAACCATTTATATGAGCTCAAGCAAATGAATCTAAACCTAAACGATATTCTTTTTGATTTAATAAACATACATGAACACATACACCTGCATTCTAAGTGTATGTATATCGGTTTATTGACTCACAGAAGCCTAAAACATCCTAAGCAAGCCATGATGACAATGGGCAGGTAAGGGAAGAAGGAGCAGTGGAAATTCGTGGAGCATGGGTATGACTCTGAGAGCAAGAACACACACTCTAAAGTTCGCTAGGAAATCAGATTTTCATCACCTTAACTTTATATGGCTTTAGAAAAATCAAATTCTTCGAATAACTCTGATTCTCCTGAATAGAGGAGAAAAACAACTGGACACAGCTGGACTATGCAATATGACTGAGGTGGAGTCACCATTTGGTTCCCTGATGCTCTCCTCCCTTCTCCAATGCTAATGTGTTCATGACCTGGCTTTTATGTTTGTGGATCATGGGGCCTTGCACATCCTTCTTCTGTAACTCATATGGGCAGCTGCCTAAGGCAAACACAAACCTACATGATATCTCTGTGGAAGACTTCCCTCATTAGCCAAGTTAGCGCTGGCCTAGCACATTCCCTCAGCCCCGATGTATCCAATCTCCATGCTCCACGCTCAAGGCATTTATCAGTGTTGGGTGTGATCTTACAAGCGACTGTTTACTTGCATGGGGTCTTATCTCACCCGCCAAGAGAGCATGCCCTAGAAGGGCAAAGACAACCTAGTATCGAATCTCCCGTACTTAGCACACTGCTCTATGGGCACTTAATATTTTTTAAAAAGGAGTACTACCTCCAAAGGTGAGCTATTTTCAGCCAAGTGCAAAATCCTACTGTCTGTTAGAGGAAGAACAACTAATGGCTGTCACTTTGAGATTCTGGAAAATCTCAACATACAGGGTTGGCAACTGTAAAACTTGAGATATTGGTAACGCACATTTAAATGATCTCTACTGTAAACAATTTGCTCCGTGTAAAGTAAACATGTCAGATATCTTTTCCTAAGTAATCTCAGTTTAAACAATTAGGCCAACTGCTTCGCCCACTTAGTGTCTCCTTCTTCCCCCCACTCCCACATACTATCAGTAAAATGACAACTAAAAATCTATAGTTACCACAAACCAAGATCTTAAGACAAATGGGGTTATCATCATTCAAAATGCAAGACTACTTGATGCAACTTAACTTCACAGTCTCATCATTTTTCTTACAAAAGACAAAACAGAATAGTTTTTTAGGGATCTTGTGATGTGTATTTAAGTTCCAGTCTTTTACAGAATTCATACAACGGGAGTTAAAGACAAAGTTGAATAAATGCCAAAGACACTAGAGCTATTCAGTTCAATTTATCTAAATTATTCCTCTAAGAAAAATGGCCATTTTAAAGTCAGGAGCACTGAATTTTGAATGTGACCTTTACAACAAAACAAACAGTTATCTGATTAAATTTTAAAATATTTATCGGCAGGTCTACTGCTCGTGTTCTTTTAATCCAAAATCAGTTTCTTTAAAACCTTTAAGTTACTCAGGCTAGACCATAATTATTATAATCTAGTGCTGTGACAGACAGGGGTGGTTGGAAAAGAAAAGGAAGGGAAGGAGGGCAGAAGGAAGGAAGGGATGAGGGGGTGCAGTAGCAGAGATTATAGCTGCCATTCCTAGGCAAATTTAACATTTTCCAAAATCCATTTCAGATTCAAAAGTCAGAGATAAAGGTAGGTAATAAAAATTATCCTCCCCAACCCTCTTTCAGTCAGTGTATCACACTACCTTCCCAAATCCAACACATTTAAACACAGAAATGTATTATAATGGTTTGTGGTTGACAAAAGTACATAAATTCTGGCGAATTATTCATCTACAAATATCAAGATTAAAAAGTAAAAATCCTGCCCAGGCTTCTTGAGCCACCATTATCAGTATCAGTTGCTAGAACCGGCTGAAACTTTGTAAGAGAAACTAGGAGGGTTGACACAGTCCTTCTCAATTAGAGAAGTCCTTTGCTAAGACAGAATTCCACTGACATCATTATAGAAAAAAAACCAATGCCCAGCCAGTCAGAGCCTGTCCATTCTTTCAAGACTCTTCAACCAAAACCAACACTACAGGAGAATAATCAGCAAATCGTGGCCAATCAGGTCAGGTGCAGAAAATGTCCTGGGAGATATCTGGAACAAATCCACTTCACCCTGTGAACATTTCCAGGCACACCAATGAATACCACAGCTAAGATAATACCATGAATCCTCAGAGCAGCCAAGTGTTCCAGGTCTCCAAGCTCTCTAGTCTGCTGAACTATAAACAACTACAATATCAACAGTTGGACGAAGATAGGAAATCTGGAGGTAGCACCAGCCATTTGGCCATATTACCTCAATCCACCATCACCTCTCCTCTACAGAGACTATGGGATAGTTTACACGAACAAAGGAAATTTACTGTTTGACCAACCTGGGCAGTAAAGCTACTCTGGCCACCCAGACTCTTAAAAGTTTTGAGGGCTTTAAGAGAACTAAGTGCTGCTCTCGCTGACAGAAAAACCCAAACCCAGCTACAATTTCACAGGAAGTTTAGCATGGTAACAGCCTTTTATGAGCCCTTGTAACTCATAGGGTTTTACCTGTGGTACAGTAACTCTCAGCTGCTCAACCTTCACGTTCTTAGTGGCCCCTTCACCTTTCCACATCCTTCTATGCTGGATTATCTTGATTCTGTGTTTTTCTTTTTCATAGTCAAGGCTGAGTTACTGCTTTCTAACCACAAGCTGGTTGTTAGTTTATATAACTAGTATCATGTAAGTATTGTTCTGGGCGTATCAAGTAATTTGGTGTGGCTGCATTGCTATTTTCCAGTAACAGCATTTTCTTTATTGCTTATATTAAATTTGTGAATGAAAATTTCATTGGACAAAATGGTGGGTTTGTTATGGCACTTCCCTGTGCTTGCAACTATGCCCCCTTTTCAGATTCTGTCATCATTACCCTCCCACACCCCTCTTTCCCTCACTGATCCCCTTCCTCCATCCCACATGGTTTCCTCTTTTACCTTCTGGGTTTTGTTTTGTTTTATTTTTAATTGTTTAAATTAGATTCCATATATAAAGGAAAAAATGTGGCAATTATTGTTCTGATTCTGGTTGTTTTCCCTTAAAGAATATAATGTGAGTACTTTTCTTTCTTAAATTATAAAGTTTTAATTAACATCTATATACACATATTTTAATATAAAATAAACTCGGTAATTAATTTCCTTTGGCGCAGTCTTGACCCCCTGCCCTGAGTTTCCTGTTGCTTTTAGTTTTCCTTGACCCATCTGCCTTAGTGTGTCCTCAACGTTGTTCAGACTCACCATCTAATCACCTACCCTCTTGAATTACTTTACTTCAGTTATGCTGTCTTTATATTTACGTAACCCTGCCTGCCAAATCAAAGAACAATCTCATTCAGAACATCCACTTTGAGGCATCTTTTCCCAGATTTCAAGCTGAATTCGAAAGTTGGCCAATTTGAGGATAGCCAATAGTGCTCAGAACTTATTCAGGAGAACTTATTCAGAAGTGCAGAATATTCTTGTAGGGAAGAAAACAGAGAGGGAAATGAGACACGGGTTTATATGCTTACAATACAGTGCACTGATAAGTCTGGATGAGTTTATGCTGTGAACACGTGACTGTTACTGAGTTTACACTCAAGCCAAAATCACCCTCTGAAATCCCAAATTCAGAGTCACATTCAGAACAGGGACTGTCCCTCCTTTCCTGGGCTGAGTCACTATCCTGTACTGCTACTCTGGTAGAGGAGAAAAGGACATCATAGGTAAACTTAATGTAAAGAATAAAGCAAATTCAAACAGGATGACTTCAGTTTTCAAACTACACATACACTCACAGACACAAAACACACGCACACTCTTCCTTAGGCTGCAAAGAAACACATCACTATTTGCAGGTCTCATCAAATCCCTGCTAACAGTTTATCCCATTGAGAAGGAACTGAACACAGTCAAAAAGAAACTCAAGAGAGATTTAAGAGTTGAGGCTCTGGGTTCGAGTCACCAACTGCCACTCACTGAATGAGTAAACTGGAACCAGAAAATTTT
Organism: Arvicanthis niloticus; assembly: GCF_011762505.2. Taxonomy (NCBI): domain Eukaryota; kingdom Metazoa; phylum Chordata; class Mammalia; order Rodentia; family Muridae; genus Arvicanthis; species Arvicanthis niloticus. The sequence goes on along the minus strand of NC_047666.1, from coordinate 46,836,806 downwards.
ACAAAATTATTGGTGGTTTCTATCTGACAAGAGGCTGGACGTACCAGGCAAGGAGTTTACTTGTCGAAGACTATTTTCAACAGAAGCCATCTTGTGTTGAATGCCTGGTTATTTTTATACTAAAATATATGTTTATTTGATGTTTCTAAGTATTTACCCAAAGGTGATGAAAACATGTTCACACAAAACCTGCTCATGGGTGTTTACAGCGTATTTATTTATAACTGGCAAAACTTGAATGCTGCCTGTACGTCTTCAGAGAGTGATAGAGACTTGGATAGAGATTTGGGTCTATCCAAATATTACTCAATGCTAAAATGGAAATGACCTATCAAGCCATGAAAAGACACAGAGCAAATTTAAAAGTATATTAGTAACTTTAGAAAGTTAATGTGGAAGAAGCATAGTTATTCTAACAACATGGCTTCCTGGTGGGAAAACAGCCTACAAGCAGTTCAAAGACTGATGGCTTCCAAGACTCAGAGGTGGGAGGCTAGACAGCTAGAGCAGAAGGACTGTCACACAGTTCAACCATTCTGTAAGATGCTGCACTAGTGGACACACTCCATTACAAATGTGCCCAACGCCACTTACTATGCATCATGTCGAGGGTGAAACACTCATACTATGAGCTTTGAGTGACAATGATGTCACCTCAGCTATCCTAATGGGTCCGCTGCTCTGGTAGGTGGTGTCAGCACAACAGGAAATTGCGTGGGGGGGGGGGGGGGGGGGGGGGGGGGGCGGGGGGGACACGGAGTCGATGAGAAAATGCTGTAAATTCCTCTCAACTCTTTTTCTAAGAACGTAAAGAACAGAGTTCATTTTAAAAACTGCATTAGGAAAACAAAGCTTTGATAACTCTGTGGCTGCGCCACTCATAGGGGTTATAAACCCCTGGATGAGTGAACAAAGAACTGGGAAAGGGTTGTGACTGCTCAAACGAAGCAAGGTGCTCAGAGCACAGCAGAGGCGCTGAAATCCTAACAACATGCTTATGGGACATTGAATAATTCCTTAACTTTCTTCCCTGACTCAACTTATTTTCCTGTAAGACCAACAAAGACCGTGATACAATTACAAGAGAGAGAGAGAGAGAGAGAGAGAGAGAGAGAGAGGTTAATATTTACCCAGCCTTTAGAAAAGCATAGCACATGAAGAGCTGTACAAATTTCTGCTTAGAAACATGGTAATACTACTCCTAACAGTAATAAATGAGTGACTTAAATGTACATATGCCACTGAGTGTAGATAATTCCACTCGGGCATAGTTATACTATAGAGTGAATAATCCGCAACACTTAAAAAGAACTAGGTGGTAAATGTGCAGCTACAGATATTAACTCCAAAAGAGAGGGGAAAGGCTGCCGAGAAAAGAGTAAGTTGTGGAAGAGTCATTACAGGACAAGAAAACTCCTAAAACTGTGCTCTTGCATAGGAGATCTTTGAGAAAGATGTACAGCAAACTAAGTATGATCACCAGGCATCTCTCAAAGGCCGTAGTCCTGTCTCCATACTTACTAACTAGCTGTCTGTCTGAGTTAAGTCACCTAACTTGGACCTGCTTAAAGCAGCTCACACATTTTAGGGAAACTAGGATTCAGCAATTCCTGTAACTTCTACCATTCTCCCAAACAGGATCAGTGCATTCTGTAACTACCAACACTAAAAGACTCGATGCTCCCATCCAGCTAAGAATTGATCGGACTCTAGAAGCCATGGAGCATTGTTTCAGAAGCGCAGCCTGAGCCAGATGGTGGGTATGCTCTGCGTGGGTATAGCTCCATCCCCACATCATGCTCTCAGTAACAGACTCTTCCTTCCCTCACTCCCAACTCCCACAACACTGCCATGTGCTGTTACAGAGGGGGCTGCTTACCAGTTGATGCATGAGCAACAGTTCCTTGTTTTATTGCCATTTTTGCCCCCTCTTTGGATTGTCATCAGAAACATATTTATCCTATCATTCATAAACACAGGCAACCCAAATCAGCAACCCACAAACAGGAACACAAGAAATGACTGTTTAAATCAGCATCACGTTCTCAATCCCTTCTCACAGACCTGTCTCTTTCCCTGCCCCTCCCCCCAGTCTACCACTGATCGCATCATTGCAGACCAGCAGCTACCACACACTGCCCTGCATTCAGCTGACACAAGAATTCTTCACTGATCCAAACCTTACCAAATTTATTAATAGAGTTAATGCTTATGACACCAGGCTCATCTTCTTAAGAGATGCAGTGACCAGACCTGTAAGTTCATTTTCTCAAACCTTAGAACACTTGTAATGTGGCAAACATGGTGTCCACTTGTTTCTGTATGAAGAACACTATAAGGGCTGAGGACCCAGATGTGAGGAAAGTATGTACCACACATACATGAGGCCTGGGCATCGTTTAAACAATGTCTTCCTTTAAATTACAATAAGCAACTTAAAAAAAAAAAAACATTTTAAAAGATACAAAGAGAGCTGAGTAGAAGACTCAGTGGATAAAAGCAATGGCTGCCCTTGCAGAAGGGCAGGTTTGATTCCCAGCCCCCACATGGTGGCTTATAACCACTCCTTGACTCCAGTTCCAAGGTACCCTGATATCCTCTTCTTGCTTTCATGAGCACTGCATGTATATAGTATACATGCACATATACAAACAATTACACACATACACATAAAGGAATTTTTAAAAGTTTTTCAAAAGATACAGGGGATTACTTCAGCCATGTTTGGACACAATGGCAAATCTATTTCAACACAGTACCTCCAAAATCACACTCACTGATAAGTGGATATTAGTCCTAAGACACAACTCACAGACCACGTGAAGCTCAAGAAGAAGGAAGACCAAAGTATGGGTGCTTTGGTCCTTCTCAGAAGGAGTAACAAAATATTCACGGGAGCAAGTAAGGAGACAAAGTGTGGAGCAGAGACTGAAGGAGGGGCTGTCCGGAGGCTGCCCTACCTGGAGATCCAGCCCATGTACAGTCACCATACACAGGCACGGTTGTGGATGCCAGGAAGTGCATGCTGACCAGAGCCTGATACATCTAGATGTCTCCTGAGAGGCTCTGCCAGACTCGGATCCTCAAAGCTAACCATTGAACTGATCAGGGGGTCCCCAAGGAGGAGGTAGAGAGAAGACTGAAGGATCCGAAGAGGCTTGTGGCCCCATTGGAAGAGCAACAATACCAAGCAACCAGAGCTCCCAGGGTCTAAACCACCAGCCTGGGAACATTCGTGGAGGGACCCATGGCTCCAGTTGTATATGTAGTGGAGGATGGCCTTGTCAGGCAATGGTAGGAGAGGAGGTCCTTAGTCCCATGAAGGCTGGATGCTCCAGTGTGGGGGAATTCTAGGGTGGGGAAGGGGAGGGGGTGGATGGGTTGGGGCACATCCTCATAGAAGTAGCAGGAGGGGGACAGGATAAGGGGTTTCTGGGGGCAGGAAAAGGGAAAGAAAATAACATCTGAAATGTAAATAAATAAAATATCCAAGAACAAAAAAAGTTGTTTGAGAGTACAAACCATGTGTCAGACAGCAATAAGGAAATAAAAGGTATAAGTACCAGCTCTTTAATTTAGGAATAACACAACCATGACCTGACCTTTCCAGTTTTCAGGGTTCACACTGAAATAAGAGAATAAACACTTATAAACTGTCAAAAATCACTATAGGTGGGGCATTATTTTTGTGTCTACTGCACTAAAAAGAAGACAGTCTAAAGATATTGCAAATGTTAGGTGTATTTTTGCTAAAGGAATGATAAGTCACTGACCAAAGCCAAGGCTAGCTTTGTTACGATCTCAGGCCAACCCTGAGACATCTACTAAACCGTCCATAACTAAAATGCAAACTATGCTCTCTAGATAAGAAGTATGGGCATTTCTTCGCAAAACTGAGCAACAAGATGCATTCTGGTTTTAAAAAGAAAGAAAGAGAAAGTCCTATACATAAAAGTCCTATACAGTCCTATCATGAGGCTGTGTTCCTATGAAAACCTTTCTGAGTTCATGATTGCTCAACCCTCAACGTCAGTCCCCCAAATGAGAGGCGAGTCAAAGAGTCCACCCATTAATACAGCAATGCCGGCACAATCCTACCACCCTCTGCTCCCATTAGTTTTCCTTTCAAGACGCCAGATGGTCTTTTTTTGTGTTTTTTGATACATGTAGAACAAAATCAGAAGGAGACCAGCTAAACACATGCAGCACATAAGGTCCTTCCCTGCAGCCTTGGCCCTGGCCCTGGCCCCCAGACATCCACTGTGAGAAGTCCCAGCTGGAATCTCCCCATGCTGTGGTCTATCCCTGTGCATAGGCCAGCACTTCCACCAAAGCCTGCTATGTGCAGAAGCACCACCGGGGACCATATGAACACAATGTCTGGCAATCTTTCTCTTCTTCAGCCACATTGGGACTTTGTGGAGTCATCTTACTCTTGAGCCAAACAGGGTTTCCTGTTAACTCCTTCCATCGTGAATTGACAAAACATGTAACTCATAGCACGGGTGAAGTTAATTGGTCTCATTACATTCTCAAGTGTTTTTGTTTTCTTGTTTTCCTGTAATGCTTTGAGAACATATATTATGTGCCAAAGCACAAAGAGAACATTGGTTTGCAATTATGTACCAGGAACTACATAATTTACACAAAGCCCCCAATAACCTAGTTACCACAATGGTAGCATGTAAATCCCAGTATGTCTATAAGTACAGTAGTTACACTGAGATATATGCACATATAGTGTTCTTGCTGCAAGGACCTAGTTTGCTGCAGCCTCTGGGTGTCTTTAAATAACCCATATAAATATACGGTATAAAAAAAATTAAGAAAAAGAAATCAATTAAAATAAATAACCCATGGGCTAGATATCTCCAGTACCTTCTTAAAGGGACCAGGGCCTTAGAAAAAAAAAACTCTTAAGCACTGGCAATGAAGCCCACAAAGGCCTGCTCTTGGCCAGCTGTCAGCAGATTCCCCAGCAGGTGACAGCTGTCACAATGAAGAGATGGAGACCACCGGAAATGCTTCAGCCTGGACTCCAAGAGTAGGAGCAGTCCTCCTGGGAAAAGCAGAGCTCTGAATGGTTGTCTCCAGGGAAGACTTTGTTTTCTTGGGGGAAGGGAAGAAAGACTCAGCCTTGACTTTCCATTAATAGAAAGACTCAGGTCTCTTTTCTTGCACTTCCTTCTACCAAAGGCTATTATGGCACGGGATCTTTTCTGAGTAAAAATCACCCACTTCACAGGAGGAAACACAGACAATGGACAGAGAGAAATAAAGTGAGAGTTAATATTATGCCGCTTCTCAGCAACTGAAGTTATAGTATGGAGAAGAACATGCCAGAAGCTACTGATGAAAACCCAGGATGGGGATATAATGCTTTGATTCGATTACACTTTCAAACCTCAACAGTGGGAGGTGCAAGAACCCTATTTTGTGGAGTAATGTAAGACAACACTTAAGACCTTAAGAAAAATCACCTGTTCAGAGACTCCAATGTAAGGAGGAGGCGGGGGGAAGGAGGCAAAAGTCAGACCAATGCTCATAAGAAACCAAGCCCTTCTGGGCTTCATTCATGATGGAACTGTTAGGGGCTTAAAAGCTCGAGGGGTCTTTGAATCGTTTTTGTTGTTTGTTTATTATGTGATACTAAAGAAAAATAGTTGATTTGTTTTTTGGCTAGAAGAAAAAAAAATAATATGAAGTTCCTCTGTTTAACTAGCCATGGTGACTCTGAAAGTCACTTGTGACTTTGATTTCAACCTCCTCATATACAACCAAATGTTTCCTAAACATTTCTGTCAATGCATTAAGCCAGTATGGTCTTTAATCTAGGATAGCAGTTCTCATCCTATGGGTCTTGAGCCCTGTGTGGGTGTGGAGTGGGGGGTGCGGTAAAACAACCCTTTCACAGGGGTCACTTAAAGACCATTGAAAAACATAGATATTTAGTTAGGATTCATAACAGTAGCAAAATTACAGTTATGAAATAGCAAAGAAAATAATTTTGTGGTTGGGATTGAGGCTCAGCACAACATGAGGAAGTGTATTAAAGGGTCATAGCATCAGGAAGGTTGAGAATCACTGCTCTGGGAGCGAGAGAGATGCATCTGTCTGTCGGTAGAGTACCTACAGGACAAGAGGACCTGAGTTCAGATCCCAAGCACTTGGGTAAAAAGCCAGTGTGGCAGCATGCATCTGTACACTCAGCTCTGAGGGGTCACAGACAGGGGAATCCCTGAGTCTAGCAAAACCCATGAGCTCCAGCACCTGAGAAAGACACTCTCCATCCCCAGACATATATATACACAGGAATACGCTAACACACACAAAAGGCAAACTCCAGTATTTTTACATTTTTGCGCACACACACACACACACACACACACACACACGGAGGTCAGTAGACAACTGTGAATAATAGTCTGTTTTCTTCTTCCTCCATGTGGGTAACAGAGATAGAACCCAGACTGTCAGGCTTGGCAGGAAGTACCTTTACCCAAGGCAGCCATCTATCTTAAGAGCCCTCATGATATTTATTTAAACTAGTCATGCAAACTGATATTTGGAATAAATTTATAAAATATTTACACACTATAATTCATCTAATAGCCAACAGTTTCTATAAAAGTAAACAAACAAACAAATAAATAAATGTTTAAATCAGGCAGATACAATGGCATACATATTTAATCCCAGCAGTCAAGAGCCAGAGGCAGGTAGATCTCTGAGTCTGAGGCCAGCCTGGTGTTCATACAGAGTTTGAACCCTACTTAGGCTACACAGTGAAACCTAGTCTCAACATACAAACAACAGCAGCAGCAACAACAACAAAAAACCTCTCAGGAGCACTAGGATTTTTATATGCTGACTTTCCAGCCCAGACTGCTCACCCAGACTGCACTCTAAGAAAAACCAGCCCCCTCTCCTGAAAGTGATTGCTGAGTAACAGGAGAGCAGAGCTTCTGCACTGAGGAGTCCTTTTGTTGCTGAGAGGGGAAAGAAACAACCTAAAAGTTTCAAGGGGTGGTGACAATTGGATCAGCTGCCTGCCACTGCCAAGTGCAAATTTTGTAGCTGGGAACTGTTTCTCTGGTTTATAGAGATAATGTGGGGCTCTAAACTCTAACCAAATCTGGAAGTCCACTTAGCCACAGCCCTAAAATGAGATTCATCTCCTAAGTGAGATTCCCCCCCATGAAATACCTTTCACGTCACCTTGAGAGGACATGGACTATAGTCACGGGCACTAGCCCAACAAACAGGACAAAGAATCCATTCACTGATGCTTGTACATTTCATGGAGAGGTAAACGGCTGCAGGGAAAGGTACCCAACTTTATTTTCCGCATGACGGAAATTAAACATCTGCTAGGCCTGATGGACTAAGTTAAACACCATCAAAGGATGAGAGATTCAGAGCTGATTGTTTACTAAAAAGATAAGAACATCCTACTTTCGCACACATAACGTACAACTAGATGCTCATCAAGTTCTTGGATGACGTTGCTACAAGTATCTCTGGAAAAGTTGATCCAAACCTGGCATTTGCCTGGCACAAAGGTGAAAAACTGAAGATGAATATGGACTGAGACGTAATTCTCAATTAATTAGACAAACTCAACTGCACTGGTTTTAATTCAACTTCAATTTAATCTTGGCACTGTTCTTCCACTTACAGTCAGATTAAAGTCTTATTAACTTTATCCACTACTGAAAACAAACCTGAGCTGAGCCAAGGAGAGACTCCTTTCAAAAGCATTTTTTAATGATAATTTCTTTTAAAAAAAAAAAAAAACCTCCTTGCCTATCCCTATTCAGTCACCCTTCAAGGTTCTGACCTATTCCGGGGGTGGAGATACAGTCTGACTTTTGAATTCAAATGAGAAATAGCTGAGTGGGTTTGGCCGAAGGTCAAAGACTCATACTGAAGTACCTGTGTTGCTTTGCTTCAAAACGATTTAAAAGAGTGAAACAAAACAATATAAATGGTACCCTTGCCCCAAGTAGCTGGGCTGAGGAATTGGCTCCATGATAGAGTACTTGCCTATAGCATATTAAAAACCAGGGGTTCGCTGCCAAGCACTGAAAAGGAAAAGAAGTCAAGAAATGTGCTGGTCACACATACACAAACACTCATGTAGACGACATATACATAAACACAGAAAAATACAATCTTATTTTTCAAATTTTCTAACTAGGCAGGAGGACTGGGGGGATGGCTCAGCAACTAGGAATGCTTGTTACACAATCATGAAGAGCAGAGTTCAGATCTAAATACAAGTTTCCTGAAAATGTCTCTAGCTCCACCTTGCAGGACCCAATGGCCTCTTTTGGATGTCACATGCACACAAGTGCACATACCTACTCCTGGGCACACACTCATGCATGCAAATGTCTCTAACTCCATCTTGCAGGATCCAAGGACCTCTTTTGGCTGTCTCATACGCACAGATGCACAATACCCACTCCTATGCACACACTCATACAGAGATTTTAATTAATGAATTAATTAAAAACATGAACTTCATTTTTTAAAATAAATGGGCTTGTACCTTTTTTTGGGCCCTATCTATCACAATACTGCATCAACTCTGGGGAGACTAAAGCTAATGCTTGTGGTAGGTAAATGAATTATATTGCTAGTGTAAGTATATGGGAAAGGAGACTGGAATGAACAATTACTGTGTGCCTACAGGATACATAAAAGATCATCTCTGCTGGGAATGGTATTTTACAGTGTAAGTAACTAAGCTTCAACAACACTGGCTTAGAGTAAATGGTGACTAGAATTCGACTGTATCTTACTATGAAACCTTTGATATCATCGCTGTGCCGTTTTGCCTCCCAACACGTGAAGTCCTTTGAAGCCATGAATTGACATAAAACCAAGAAAGCCAAATCCATGTTATTTAGAAGGAAATCAAAATAGAGCTTCTGAGAGCATTAACCAGTCTTTTCATTGCTTATGTTAGAGCTTCCCATTGTGGGTAAGTATAGAGAAATGTTTTAACTTCTTGGCTAAGTAAGTGATTTTAATAAATGCATACATATGTTGGTGACTCATATACATAAATATGAAGGAAAGAAATGGGCCACTCTAAAGATTGTGGGTTGTTGTTGTTTTCTCCCAGAGACAGGGTTTCTCTGTGTAGCCGTGGCTGTTCTGGAACTCACAGTAGAGCAGGCTGGCTTTGAACTCAGAGATCCGCCTGCCTCTACCTCTCTGCCCCTGCCTTCTGAGAGCTGAGTGTGTGCCACCACCATCCAGCTGATTGTGTGATTCTTAAAGATAAGAAGCAAGAACAAAATGGCCAGCCTAATCTTTCATAATCCAAAGATTAAAATTTACCAGGAGATAAGAATGACTGCAAATACTATCACAACGTAAATTATTTGCAGCCCAGGCCTAGCATGGCACAGACTGGCAGGAAGTTGTGTTGTGCTTTATTTTCAAGTCTAATAATACTATAATACTATCATCGTATCATGGGTGAAGAACCAAGGGTCCAGATGGGGCAATGGCATTGCTGGGGGTCAAACTGATAGTCACAGACAAAGCAAAATATGGACTCAAGTTGTCCAGCTCCTGAAGTGAAACTGTTTCCAGAACACCAGAAGTCAGCCCTCTGGTTTCCTTGTCCTATCTGACACGCTCACACTTCCTCACATAGCACTTCCTCCAGGGTGGTCATGCAAGACTTAGATCAGAACAGAGCACACAATAATTCTAAGACAATAAAGAGGCATAGTCCTCTTCTGGCCTGGTTTATTTTATTGAGTTTTAAACACCATCCTATACATGAACCATTAATTTTCCATTCTTTAGAAAAACTCACAATCTTTTAGCATAGTGTATGATGTTTAAAACAAGACATCAACAGCAAAACACAATAATGCCTGAAGGCTTCTGGTGCTCTAGGCAGAGCACATGCTTGCCACTGAGGGGCAGGGCAGCGGAACATGGGTCAAATACTCAAGATTTTGCTATAATTTTTATCTGACTCAAGTTTCCCAAGCTGTTGCTCACCATCATCCCGCACCTAGAAAGTGGGTAAATTCCACCAGGCTGAGATGAGGAAAAACGGAAGACACAGAGCTAAGAAGAACGTTCCAGTACACGAATGCCCTAATGCACTGGCAACTGCATCATCTAAGAGCCTAGAGGAGGTAACTCCTGCTAGCTACCTCAGCCCTTCGGAGAGTCCCTCCTTCCAACTCAGGAAGAACACAGAAAGAGAGAGGGAGATTAACCTCATGATCATCTTGGTAATTGCTGAGTGGGGACCACACATTTAAATGTGCTGGGCATTGCTCTAATGCTCTTGAACCATGAGTCCCGAATCAAATGCATTCTTTCAAAGCTTTGCTATCCTGTTTTGTCACAGCAATAGAAAAGTGACAAGCCAATACCACTGGGGAAGCATACAGTTGCCTGTAGTCATTTATGATCCCTTTTCACAGGCAGCTCCACTAGATAGAGAACTGCTTGTTCCTAACAGATGCTGCTGATAAAAGCCGCTGCTCTTCAACAGAGAAAAACCACTAAAACCTAATGTACAGAAACTCAGGTGGACTCCTCAGTGTGCAATCGATATGTAACAAGATGTACCCTGTTGACTATGCTAAAAACTTCCAATACTTTTCTGATTCATGGCTTCTTAACTCTGTGTGTGTGTGTGTGTGTGTGTGTGTGTGTGTGTGTGTAAGACAGAGAGAGACAGAGACAGAGACAGAGACAGAGCGCCTCACTTCCCCCACACTTTGAAAGATAGAGAAGGAAGCCCAGCGTTGATGGGGGAAGTGGCTGGCTGGGAGGGAGGGCGTGCCTTGGAATAAAGAGGCCTGAGACAGACTCAGGCTGCTGCTCTCACCTCTTCTTGTCAGGAAAATAAACACATCCTGGAGCCGCCAGAGCTATTCTGTAAGCCACCAAGTGACAAGGCTATGAAAAGAAGAACTCAGACCTGGCCAATAAGAAGTTAAAACGAATATTGAGCCTACCACTGGAGCTAAAGCTTTCTGCCTAACAGTTAACAACATAAGTCCTTATGCTTTAAGCCACTGTTAGATGGATTTACCTCTTCTTTGACTCTGGTGAAAAGCACCGCCCCCCCTCCCCCCCCTCCCAAGATAAAAGAAACCTTCTGAAGTCCTAATCCATGGCAGGGGATATCTTATCTGCATAGCACCTTTTGTAAGCCTAGTGCCTCTTTGCTTGCTTGTTTAGTTTAGTTTGACCTGGTATTAGTGCAAAGAGTTTCCATATTAACACAGAACATCCTAATCCTTGAGCCTGAAGTGACTGATTTAGTGGAGTAAATCTGACCCAAGACTAACTTGAGTCCCTTTCCTATAATTTGAATATTCAAAACCAGAGATCAGTCTCTTTCTAATGACTCTATCCTCAAAACACTGTTTTGAGGAGGACCTCTGGTTGCCCTGCTTTCTTTCACACAGATAACAAACTTGTTGTGAACAAAAGATTTGGCACAATTGCATTTCCTTTCCTTGGAGTGTAACAGATGGGGTACCCTGAATGAGCCTCTCAACTAAAACAAAAAGCTTGAGGAAATAGTAAAACACATTTTAAAAGCATCCAGAGAAGCTGTTATGGGCTCCTTGGGCAAGCATTACTTCTAAGGGATTCTAGAAACCCTAGGTATCTATGCCTGCGTGTAACACACAAGACAAGGCTTTCAGCCCACTCAAGGTCAAATTCTGGGAAGCAACCCTTGAGTATAACTCAGACTCAGTATATATGGTAAACACCAAACAAGTCTGTCCTACATAATAGTAACTTACTTTTTACATTCCATGCGTCCATAGGGGGAAAAAACGTTATAATAATTTAGAACCAGACTGTGCCCTCATATTGGTTTGTCACTAGAATTCATGCCACATTGGAAATCTGTAGATTTTTAGATAGAAAATAAACAAAGCAAAAAAAAAAAATCATTAAAAACTTAAGAATTTGATTTCAAGAAATCTTTTGGTGGCAGCACGTCAGGCAAGAGGCAAAGAAAATCACTTCTTCTCAAGAAGTATAACTTCAAGTCAGAGCTCATAAATGAAATGCAAAAAAATGTACAAGCAAGTGATCAAAAGCACAACACAATGCTTTAGAATGGCAATATCAATACCCTACATTAACTATTACAACGCTGACAGATAAACTACTTTACGAACATCTTTATGGAACAGAAAATAAAGTGGAGGCTCGAAGCATGGAGGAATGAGAATGACCAACAACTGGAGAAGATGCAAATGTAATTTTTTGAAACAAAAATATAAACAAAATTACTTTCTCTAACAATCATACAATAGACTTAGTGAACAATAAAAAGCTACCCTAAAGCTACAAAAGTAGCTGACTAGAGAACATCTGCATAGCTCTTAATTCTCCAGGAATATTTACAAAAACCAACCTCAGAACTGGAAGTTTAACCAACACTGCACATACCAATGGAGGGAAAGGAGCACGAGTCACCGGAGGAAGACTGCAAAAATCACAGGCAGAGACAAGATCTGAACATCAGCAAAAGAAAGACACAGGATGTTCTCTGCTTCTTACTTGAACAGAAACAGAAGAAGCCAAACCTCAGGGGGGGAACATTCTTCATCTACAAATCTATACCAAGCAAACTGTGGCTTAAGGATAAAAGTGAAAGGCACAAAGAAATGAAGATACTTTGAGAATTCCCCAGAGCTAAAGTATCTTCTTGAGGCAGAAAAGAATTATCTGAGACACAGCCTTAGTAAAAACAAAAGTCAGGCCAATGTCTTAAAACGGCAATATAAAACAAAATCATACTTACTTTGCAAGGCCAAACAAACAACAACAAAAAGCCCTACCATTAGGAACAACAAAAGCATATTCTGAGAGGAGTACAGGTACTTAAATTTTACTGTCCTGACACTGTAGGAAAGAATGACTGCCATCAACTTCAGGCTTAATTAAACAAGCACAGTAAAACATCTGGGGCAATCGCTAAGACAAACACACAGAGTATAAACCCCCCACCCCCAGCATAGCTTAAAAACATGGAATAGGCAGAATAACAATTTTAAATAAATCTTCAATGAAAGAGAGCAAGAAAACAAACAAAAGGGACACATACACAAAGTTAACTCTAAATATACTTATATCCTCAACAAATGTAAATGAACTAAAGATTTTAACTAACAGGCAAAGATGGGATGTCTTCTCAGTATCTGCTCAGATACAGCTTATGAGACACATTTCTAAAGTTTGGCAAATAATTTGAATTAAAGTTATACCCATAAAAATGCAAAAATGATTGTTCCCATCGTTTTATTTAGCATAAGCCAAAATAAACTTTAGTATATAAAGCATTAACAGAAAAAAAAAAAATGCCCTTCATAATGACAAACAGCTTACTGGTAAACTCTTAACAGTTTCTCAGTCTTATCATGCATAGCATAACCTCACTATAAATAAAAGGAAAAAAAACTTTAAGACAAACTGGCAAAACCCACTGCTGAACTTTAACTTTTTACAAATATTATGTACAGTGAGTGACATTCACTGACATTCACTGTCTTGCTTGGGACATAGTTTTTTGAGCCTGAGCACATACATAAATCCATGGCATCACTACTGTAATTAGGATATTGAACAGTTCCATACTCCCCCAAAATTAATAGTACAAAATCGTAAACAACTTTTAACAATGTTCAATCCAACAGACAGAAACAGCTAGTGAAACTCAGTCACTCGCAAATTATAAACAAACAAACAAACTTTCTTTATAATCGAAAATATAAAAATACTTCAGGGGGCTGTGAAGACAGCACAGTCAAGAGCATGAGGGGCTGAGTTCAATACCCAACACTTACATAAAAAGACAGACATGGTGGCAGCCATACTTGTAATCCCAACAGTGTAAAGGTTCAAAAAGGCAAATACGTGAGGCTCACCAGCAGCCAGTCTAGCTGAATAGGTGAGCCCTAGGTCCCAGTGAGAGATTCTATCTCAAAAAGCAAGGTGGGTTTGCAACCCATAGGAAGAACAATAATATCAACTAACCAGAACCCCCCAGAGCTCCCAGAGACTAAGCCACCAACCAAAGAGAACACATGGAGGGATCCATGGCTCCAGCCGCATATGTAGCAGAGGATGGCCTTACTGGACATCAATAGGAGAAGCCCTTGGTCCTGTGAAGGCTTGATGCCCCAGTGTAGGGGAATGCCAGGGCAGGGAGGCAGGAGTAGGTGGGTGGGTGAACACTCTTATAGAATCAGGGGGAGGGAAGATGGAATGGGGGTTTCCAGAGGGGAAACCGGGAAAGGGGATAACATTTGAAATGTAAATAAATAAAATATCCAATTAAAAACAAACAAAAAAAAAATCGCTAGAATGAATTTGAACCTAGAGTCAAAACTCAAAGACACCCACACAGAAAGGTGGCTGGCTTCCGAGGACCAATGCCTGGGGTTAGCCCTCTGACCTCCTCGTTTACACACACAGCTACACACAAATGAATCCGCCAACACAGAGACTTCTAAATAGCCATGGATAACAAATTATAATAGAGATATAAAAATAATTAAAAATAAGAACAGAAAATCCTGTATGTCAAAATGTGTAGGATACAAGTAAAGCAATATTTAAGGGGCACTTACAGCTTATGATACTTAACAATGTAATTTGAGGAGTAAATTAATTTATAAATTAATTATTCAACGTAAGAGAACATTAAGAAGTTGAAAGACGGCGTAGTCTCTTGAGATCCACACAAAAAGCTGGGCTTATCACCCTGCACCTGTAATCTTAGAACAGAGAAGCAGAAACAGGCATATCTCAGGGGCTCACTGAGAGACCCTGTCTCATACAATAAGGCAGAAAGCTACCAAGGAATACTTAACACATGGCCTCTGCTTTTCTCAAGTGCATGCACTGGTACACATATCACTCACACACACACACACACACATTAAAATTCAGAAGTAGGCAGGGGAGTTAGTTCCTTATGAAGCTTCAGGAGAAAGCAAGTTCCTCTGCCTTTCTATCTACCATTCTGTTGTTTGTGGCCACAAACTTCAGACCCTTGTGATCCTCACATCTCTGACAACCTTCAGCTCCCCTTGTGATTTATTGGGAACAACTGGAAATAGGAGAGAACTTCCGCATCTCAAGGCCCTTATCACATCAGTGATGTTTCTTTTACCACAGAGGGAACAAAGTCACAGGATCTGGGGATTCAGTAGGGGGACATTCTCAAGGGAAGTTGGGGAAGAAACAAGATTCTTCAGGGAATGATGGAATAAGAACACTTATGATGACAGTATATTCTCAAAAAAATAAACTACGCTACTGACTTAAAAAGAAACAACCCTTTAAAGACATAAAGACTCTCAACCAGTAGTAAGTCTTCACATAAGGGGAAAAATGAGCAGCTCAGGCTTCTTTGGACTTACCTGCAAAATTCCATTCACCAAAACCACAAGGGCACAGGACAAAGGAAAAAAGCAAAAGTTGGACAAGGAAGCCAAAAACAGGTTGCAGAAAAGTAAGTGTGTGGAGGATGATTGTCTACATCATGTCACTCAGTGGAGATTATCTGAGCCACTAAACAAAGTCTCTGGGTCAGGCCTATCACCCTCAAATCAAGAGTGCTTTCTAGTTGGCCATTCCACCAGCCAGCCTGTTACAAGTTAGCTCTTGGATGATTTGCTAAGTAGCAACTTTGTTATCCATATTAACAGAAGGGCCTGAGGATATTCTCAGAATGGAAACCAGGAAGTGCTTTAGAATGCATGCCTAGCTTTTCCAGTGAATGCTCTAATTGCATTTTTAAGCTATTATTACTAAGATGGATTCAAATAATTTGGACACAATGACCTAATGGAATAAAAACATGTTTGAGACCCAACATTCCTAAGAACAATCCACTGAGCACTTCTTATTTGTCTCTTGTTCTAAGACTATAAATTCCTGCAGGGCAGGGGCCATTCCAGTCTATTCAGGTAGATGGCCTCAGGAACAGTCAGGTGCTTTTACAATCCACTAATCTGTGGGGCTGCTTTTCTGAGAGACTTGCCAGGGATGCACTTTCTATTGCAATAGCTGAGATACCAACACAGAAACAAGAAAAACTGAGAGAGAGAGAGAGAGAGAGAGAGAGAGAGAGAGAGAGAGAGAGAGGCAAACAGGTAATCCATTTTCCCTCAAGTATACTCCACTCTTCAAATTCTACTAATAATTATCTTAAGGTAAAATTAGAGAGCTAAACCATAAAAATTATATGAAAGAAAACTTACTAAAAGGCAACTGACATGGAATGGTCACAATAGAAAATCATCAAACCCTGGGGACAACTCCAGACTCAACTACTCCTAGTCTGGGCCTGCTGGCACAGGCCCTCATGTCCGGCAGGGGCAGGCTTCCACCACGGCTAGGGCTATACTGGCATGACCGTGTTAAGGAAAAGGGACAAGAAAGTCAGCACAGGGTTAGAAAACCTCATTCTGAACGACAAATATGAAATAATGATATTTCTAATATTTCCAGTCAAGTTCAATAAATAAATAAATAAACAAACAAATTACCATAGCTCTTAACTGGTAGTTGGTGAGAGATATCGATTTTTTGATAATCTATATATAGATCACTATGTGGGGCTGGATCACTGCTCAGTGAGGGATGGACTACAGAGCTCAGTGAGGGATGGACTACAGAGCTGGAGCAGGCAGAACACAGCTCTACTTAAAAATGGAGATGCTGACTCCATTTAATGACACATTAAACACCCAAAGGAGTAGACGTTTAGAAACAAGTTGGAACTGCTCACAACACCAAGATTTCACTCGGGAGGCGTCAGCCTTCACACCAAACACACTCCCAGACCTAAGAAGAGACCTTGCCAGCGACCCGGCCCAGCCGGGCAGCACTGTCAGACCATGCCGTGTTATTCTGTGACTTGTAGGAAACAACTAGAAGTAATGCTTGATGTTGTTTGGTTCTCTCAACAAGCTGTATAAACTCACTCCTGACAGTTCTGAAAATAAAACCGATGTGGATATTCAAAAAACAAGACAAAAACAAACAAACCAAAAAACCCACTCAACTTCTCCTAGCTTCCAAAAGACCAATCAAGAGGGATTATGGGTTTCCTTCCTCCTCTGCCCTGGTCAGAGGACTGCATTCCCTCGGGCTTTTATAGCCTTAGATAATATTTAATTAAATACTCTGTTCTGGCTGCCTTATGTACTAGAGAATACTAATTTTAGAAAACCAGTTAGCTGGTTCTCTCTAACTGTATGTTATTATAGCGAAGGTCAAATTTTTCACTGAAACTATGGCAACAACACCCCACTACTTTTCTGCCAACAAGACTAAAACAAAACTCTCATGACAGGCTTGATGGCTGCACCTGAACTGGATAATTCTGGTTTTTTTTTTCCCCTTTGCCTCAAATACCATCTTAGTGGGATGGCAGAGGGGTGGAAAGAGAGCCTGGCTGCAGCAATTTGCTAGCGTGAGCCCGAGTGAGCTTATATGTAAGTGTCATCACTAGTAACATTTTTAGACACATATAATTTTAGCAGCATAAAACATCCAGACATTTCAGAGGCACCCAAAGTAGAACATAAATGTACCTGAAAAAATACCAGTCCAGGGGGAAAAAAAAAATTCCATGGCAGTAAAAGGAATAATTACTGAGCTTATCGTCTTAATGTTTACAACTACTCACATACGTTTTCTTCATACTGAGGACCAGCTACTGTTCACAAGGAGACAGGGAGAAAAGAATGGCTTTGAAGAGCTGTGTCTTGTTCTGCTCACCAGTGGACGCTCTCCTGTGTTACCTCCAAACCCATGCTACTGAGAGGAACATAATTTTGGCTACACGTATGAGCCACGCACAGCTCTGAGTAAGAGTTGTCAATTTATGGTCAATGCTACAGAAGACGTAATCAGTCGACACCCCTTTCAGAAGTGGGATTGCCCTTGGAATCAGATAGAACAAGCCAAATGGCCTAAACTTCTCTCAATTTGCAGCCTCTGAGTATAGAGACAGAGAGGTGGCATTGAAGAACAGACTGGCCTGCTGCTCAGACAAGAGAAACACTGCTATCTCTTTTTTTCCCCCCTCTGCTAAATTTGTAATTCCATACAGAAGGCAGGACTACCATCACAAGCGAATGACTTATCATTTACTGAGGCTGATCAAGACTTGAAAGAAAATGCCTGATGACTTCCTTCCTAAAAGCCAGTATCTGTCTTCAACGTCCTTCCTGTTTGTTGACTTCCGGATTCAATAAAATCACTAAAATTCAGAAAGGTTAAAGCTGGTCTTCGTAGCCAGGTAATAATGGTGGCACACCTTAAATTCTAGCACAGGGGAGGCAGAGGCAGGTGGATCTCTGTGAATTCAAGGCCCGCCTGGTCTACAGATTGAGAGCAGCGAGGGCTACACAGAAAATCCTGTCTCAAAAAACAAAACAAAACAAAAACATTGGTCTGCCTATTGATTCATGAATAGAGCCTTTAAAACACAGATCAGTGTTTTAGAAGACAGCAAGAGCTATGTTGGGTCTTTCTGAGAGATCCCCTGAAAGGTGCTAATTACATACTCGGTCACTTCTAGGTATTGAGCACTTAACCTGTGCCACACATGTGGACAGTGTTTCACACCCCCTAGTTCATCCTGAAACTGTACCACAGTGTCTGTACTATTAATTATTGCCAACACCAGGTAGGGAAGCTACAGCCTGGAAAGCTTACTGAGCTTGTCTATTCACAGCCAGCTAGCAAAAGGCAAGGCAAAGGCTTGAATCCATGTCTGAGCCCACAGCTGGGACTCCTACACACTCTGCTCTACTGACCATCCACAGCAACGCTCTCGCTACAAACACATTCAACAGGACCTTAACTTGGAAGGCTCTGGCTTCGCCATTTGCTCATGTTTCACAGCCTCTCCACGCCTTTGCAACCTTCTCCACCACTAGACTGAACCCATTTGGTTTCCCAAGAACTTCTCAGCATGACTGCTGGAGCCACACTCTCTCCAGCTGTTTGCTGATCCATGTCTCAACCATGGGGTTTCCACAGGAAGCCAAACAGAAAAACAGCTGGGGTCCTTTGGTGCAAAAACAGAGACTGTCAAAGGAGAACATCTACCTAACCTCTGTCCCAGAGCAGAAATTCTCTGAGTCCTCAACAGATGCTCAGTCCCTTTTGAACTAAAGGAAACAACTGGATGCAGGAGCAACAAATCAAGACTTGGTCGGGACCAAGCTCTTTACAGCTAAAGTACTCTGCTCACTCCTAACCATGTCCCACAGAGCTGACTAGGAGAAGGCACCTATCACTGTCTCCGTAGGCATCCTGCAGGAGCTAGACGATCTGCTAAAAACACAAAGTCCCAAGTCCCACCTCAGATCTACTGTCCCTGGGACACAAAATATGTATCCAAAGCAGAGTTACAAAGTAATCAACCAGCTCTAAGAAACCAAGTACACCCTCAGCTCTATACTGACGCCTTTAGTGGCAGAGAAGAGAAATGAAACAGGACCCCATGCATAGGCACAAAAGTGGGAGCATTCAACAAGGGAGGGGTATGTGGCCAGGAGTGGGATGAGAAGTGTAGAGCTTGTCTTGCACTGTTGATGTGAGACCTAGCCTCTTGCTGGCCCTGTGTTCACTTTCTCCTCGCTGAGCAATATGCCTGCATGATTTGGTATATAGCAAGAGATACCAGATGATCCCTGAGAAGCACAACTCTACAAATTCACTCCACAGACAGACACTCTGCAGTTCTCCAGATAGGGGTTCAAATCCAAGCCCAGCCAGGTTTCCTACCCTCTCTACAGATAAGGTGCCCAGCAGTCAAACAGGGACAATAACACTGTCCACACCACAGGGTTGCACCTATGGCCCTATCAGAAGAAGACCAGGTACAAGACAGCCAAAGAATCATGGAACTGTAAACGTCAAGGAGGCAATGAAGATGTGACATTGCAGTTCAGAAAGAAAGAAGAAAAACAAAACAAAACAAACAGACAAAAAAAGTACCCTCTGAGGATGGATCGGCTTCCTCTCATGAAAGTAGACACCTGAAATAATCAATTTATAAAGAGAAAGGACCGTTTGGCTCACAGTTTTGGAGCTCATGACTGGTTGTCCCTGCAGCAGAGCAGCACTTTCCAGCAAGAATAAGAGCTTGTCAACTCAACAGGAAACAAAGGAGAGAAACAACAATGAGTTCAGGATGTCCCTTATGCGCCTGCCTCTTCCCTGCCCCCAAAGACCTAAAGTCTTCTCACTAGGCCATACTTCTTAAAGGTACCACCACATCCTTGTTGCCCAAGCCGTTTAAATATGAGCCTTTGAGAGCTAACCAAAATCCAACATGTAGCAAAAAAATGAGACCAAACACAGTCCAAAGTTCCAGGGAGAAACCTTTATAGAATACCAGACTTGTGTAGTTTGGAAAGTGATTATAGCATGAGACAGCACACTGAAAGGACCAGAGGCCAGCTGACTGGAAATGTCATCAATGAAAACACAGTTGGGCTGGGAACCAAGAAATGTCATACCAGGAAAAACACTTGACTGCTCTACAATGGCTTTTACTAAGGATCAACATTACAGGCATGGGCCAGACAGGCAGGGCAATTTGTGGTACTTCCACATGCCCCATGTCTAGGTGAGAAGACAAAAGCAGAAGGCAGCTGTAATAAACACTATGCTAGAAGGTCAGGGTTATAGTTAGCATGTATCTCTAGTCTATAGACGCGGCTCTGATTGACATATTTGGGGAAGATACAAAATAGGGCAAAGTAGTTGTGTTGGGGCCAGACTGCCTGGTTCTCCATTCTGACCATTTCTAGCTATATGATCTTGAAGCAAACACTATACCTCTTATATGTCAGCTTCTCCATCCATAGAAGAGCATCTTCCTTTTAGAGTTGTTCTAAGATTAAATAAAGAGATGTATATGAAGGAAACTAAAACATTCAATAAACTGATTTAACTAATTTAATTAAAGACTGGACAAAGTACTCAGAACCATTTATTTGTGTTTATAGAAGGCAGGTTATTAATACGGGAAAATGGGACAAAATTTTGTTTTGTTTTAATCCATGACCCCAAAGAACAAAAGGAAGCTTTGGGTACAATCTGATCCCAAGTCTGACACAGCATCATTCTATGGCCCCAGTACACTAGTTACCCCAGTCTGACTTTCTCACTTGTCAATGAGGAAGGGACAAAGTTATCATAAGCTCAAGTGATTCACCTCATGTTCTTCTTCACTGACATCCTCAAGACAGAATTATAAAAACCCTTTGCCAAAAGAAAAGTCCTTAATCAACCACTACACACTACTCTCAGAAGGATCGTAGAATGATGTGACAATTTGACCCAATTACTCTGGCTGGGATTTCAAAATCCATTTGTTCTTGAATGGAGGAAGCCACATCACATCAGCGGGATTGAATTAGATGGCACGGTAATCATATTTATTTTGCTGGGAACATTTTCGGGATAAACAGCTGAAAATTATTCTCCATTAGCAAGTGAATGAACTATTAGGGTAAGTGAATATGAAATAGACACTTGAGTTCTATTTTCCAAGGGTGACTCAAATATTAAAAAAAAAAAAAAAAGAAATGAATGGACTCAGAACAGGAGAGTACCTGTGTCCACTCATTATGAGAGAGACCTCAGACACACCTCTCCTAGCTTCAAGCAAGTGGGCAGAAACACGGGGAGCTACTGGAAAAAGTGTGTGGGACTCTTGGAATAATCAAGCTGCAGGAACCAGCCCCCCGATTGTGTAACACCCTGGAAGCATTCTAGGTTGGCCAGGGAATTGATTTAAATTACAGCTTTGTTCCCTTTCGATGGAGTCTGTTGGTACAAGATTGAGATAAGCTAGCAAATCTGAAATGAAGATTATAAAAACCTACTAATCTTTTCATTAAATTTGAATTGACTTTGTGAATAAAGAACAAGTTGCAAGAGCCTCCCCTACAAGGCAGCTTCTCACATGGGTGATATCTTCAATATGCCCCACGGCATGTATCTGACGCATACCTTAAACAGAACTGATTTTTTTTTTTCCCTTACTTAACAAGACAGGCAAAGAGTAAGCTCTGCATTCCTATCATGGATTAAAATCAGAAGAACA
The DNA here is from genome assembly GCF_011762505.2 of Arvicanthis niloticus. Lineage (NCBI taxonomy): Eukaryota > Metazoa > Chordata > Mammalia > Rodentia > Muridae > Arvicanthis > Arvicanthis niloticus. Next base: position 46,814,647 of record NC_047666.1, on the reverse strand, counting down.
AACAAAATTTAAGTTAGGCCCTCCCCTTTACATGTGGGTATTTAAAACTAAATAAGATATGGGTTCATTCCTTGGATGCCTTGCCAAAATGAAGGGGGGGGGGGTGTTGCTTAGCAACAATTAAAACAATGTGCAGCAAAGGAACAGGGTTTGAAAGAAAGCTAAGCCAGCAAGCTTGTTATAGTTACCCTGGAAGACCTTTGTGACCCAAGATCCTGGCTGTCTCCTTCTGGCCTCGGGGTGAAAGTCTGGCTGTTGCCTTTTTATCTAGACAGAGACAACTTGTAATCCCAGGGAAATGGGGATCTACTTCCAGGCAGCTCCAGGCTCCTGAATGCCAATGCTTTCTTGTGAAATACAAACCTGTCCATTTCCAGTCCCGGCTGCAGTGTCTGAAGCTGGAGTGGATACAGGGAGATACTTCACCAAAAACTGCACTTAATGAATGGGGAAACACACACACAAAGACAGGGTGGTTCCTCCAAGATAATGAAGCAGTTCGTGGCAAACACTGGCCAGCCTCTAGCTCTGGCCTCAGATGGTAGCCTTTTCTCAGCGTCTAACCTAGATCTAAACCACAGGCAAGTCTATGACCCAGCAAGTAGGCTTTGACTATTTGTATCACTGACCTTGAAATAGGCCACTCCCATTGGAGACACCTATCAAAGGTGCCTGGAAGTTTCAAGGCTAATTACAAAGAGGATGGACCAAATATAAAACAGTTCATTAAGCCAGCTATTAAATCTCCAAGACTCCAGAGAAGGACTGACATCCTGCAAGGACTCTGCAGATAGAATACAAAGGGTCTGGCAAAAGGAAAAAGGCCAGAGCTTAAACATCCATAGCTATGCACTGGGCCTCAGGCAACTCACCAAGAAAAGCAAGGCCCGCTTCTCCCTCGTTCATCCCAAGAGCTAGACTCTCAGAGGGTTATGTGTCAGGGCCCAGGCTGAGGAACAGAGACTTTGATCCAACACCCAACTTGAAATGCTCAGACACTGGCTACACTGCCTTGGGCTAGACCCTCAATGGCACCACAAATAAGTCCCAATCATGTGGACATTATGCATACTCCTGAGCTTGTGTTGGGAACAGCTGAAGAGTCATTGTACCAAAGGGTCCAAGCCAGCCAGCCTGCCTGCCTGCCTGCCTGCCTGCCTGCCTGCCTGCCTGCCTGCCTGCCTGCCTCCCTGCCTCCCTGCCTGCCTGCCTGCCTGCCTGCCTGACTGCCTGCCTGCCTGACTGCCTGCCTGCCTGCCTGCCTTTTTTCTTTCCTTTTTTCCTTCCCTCTTTCCTTCTTGGCCTTCTACTAAAATAATCCTGAATAAAAGCTAGAAAGAATTCAAGAACAGAAAAGTAACATCTTGTCTAGTCTCATTTGGAAAGTATGCTGGTGACAAGGGCCATGCCCTTACAGAACCCTTGTGGCAGGGGTTTAAAACAATCTACAGGGCAAAGGGTAGGAAAGGACAGGGTCTAGCCCTCAGGACTCTGGCACTGAGGTGTGACTGACATGACCCTGGACCAGTTGCTAACATCTGTTAACCTGAAAAGCATAAGGTATGAAGCAGATGGGCTCTGCTCTGGGGAGGTGCTGCAGAGCCAGAGAGAAGACACATACGAAGAGTGTCATTATCTACTCTGTCCCGTCCCATAGGACATAGGAAAGTACTTTGCCCTCTCTCCCTTCCCCTTGCCTATGTAACTGTTGTGGTGTGGGAACAGATGCCTTCCCAGAGAATGCAAGTAACTTTTGTCCCTGAAGAATAAATGGCCTGTAGCAGCATATAGAAGGAAGATTAAATGACTGTCTATGAGAAAGTTACTCAACTTCTTGGAGCCTCCATTTTGCCATCTGCATAATGGGAACATAAGGAAGGAAGTGGATCGGATCACACACAGAGATTAGAAAGAACTCATTCATCAGGACAGTGCTTTGTACAAAGTGGATGAGCTATCAGTGTGAGAAATGAAGTAGGTCAGTCTCTCCAGAAAACCCTAAGGTTCTTTTTTGGGTTGGTTTTTATTTGTTTGTTTGTTTGTTTGTTTGTTTGTGGGATATTTTTGTTTTTTATTTCCCCAGACTGGGTTTCTCTATGTACTCTATGTAACAGAGCCCTAGCTATCCAGGACTTGATTTGCAGACCAGGCTGACCTCAAACATACAAATCTGCCACCCTCTGCTGCCTGAATGCTGATTAAAAGCTTGCACCACCACACCCAGCTAAGGAAACTATTGTTCAAGCCAACTTGTGGTCCATACCACCTGCTCCATCAGCCTGGCCATCAGCTGGTGCACAATGTCGCCTCAGTCCTACACCAGCTTAGGTAGATAAAGGGATTTGAGATCTGTCACACTGTGGGATGACAAAGGAACCCAAGAGCAGGGAAGACACCCAGAACATGCTTGCACACCACAGTCTGGTGCAGGCCCTCCCCCAACTCATGGGTCTACTTAAAGGATGTGAGCTTGTCTTCTTCACTTCAACTCTTCCCTTCTCAATTTTTCTTTCTCTACCCACCCTTCTTCCGCAGCTGTCCTTCCTCTCTGTCAGTCAGGGTCTCCCTCTGTAGTACTGGCAGGCCTGAACTCAAAATCCTCCTCCTCCCTCTTCCTCCTGAGTCCTAGGGTTATAGTATGTAGCACTGCCATGCCTGGCTTCCCACCTTTAAGGTAAACTTCTCTTCTAACAGCTTCTTTCAGAAGCTCCACACTTTCTATAAATCTAAACGCAGCAGTTCAGTTAGTGCTAATACGGTAACCGTAATGTATGTCCAAGGTCAAGGATCTGAAGCCAAGGTGGTTCTGACAGAGTGAAAAGTTTAAGGACAAAAACTTGACCATTGCCCCAGTGTAGAAAAGAGATTACACAATAGATGGTGTGCCAACTCTAAAAGCCTGTTTGATTCCCTCAAAGCCTGCATTCCCTTCTTTCTACTCCAATAACCCTGGAGGTTATTAATGCGAAAGGAGCAGAAGCCCAAGAGGAAAATGGGGACTGGCTGTCAGTTTCCATCTTTCCTTTAGAGAAAGAGCTTTTTATATTTAGTATCTTCAAGGGGGAGAACTGTGGAGGGATGGGAAGAGCAAAAGATAATACAGAGAAAGGAATTCACTGACCACAAAGTTTCTATTCCTGGTTTCAATCTGATGTTTGTCTTCCTTATTCTTTCTATATTATGGTCAGAGCTAAGACCCATCAGAGAGAACAGTGATTCTGCCCCACTGTGCACAGACTCTAGTGCATTCAAATGGTTATCATACTGACAAAAATAAAAACCAAGGTACCTTAATGACTCCAGATCTCAGCTATTTCTTGTCATCACACAGAGAGAACAACAACATTATTCATATTCATTCAGATGATGAGAAAGATCTGCCTTATAGGAAACAGATGTACAAGGTTTTTTTTCCCCCCACAAAGTTTGGGGGGTGGGCAGGAGATATGAACAAGGAAATCACACGCATGAAAAAAGAAATTCATTTTGGAAATGCACTCGAAAGTGTCAAGAGAAAAGCAAGGGCACTCAATGTTTAACTCCTCCTTCTGCATCTACTGTACAAAAGAAAAGCTAGTGGGACCAAAGAGCCATCGGACAGAAGCACCACGTTTAGCCACATTATCTTCAATTCTATCACCTTTGTAAGGAAGGAAACATCCACGGCCCCGTTCTATAGGTGGGCAAACAAGCTGAGAAAATTAGTCTCTCAAGTACACTCAAGCTGTATGGGCAGGAATCCAGGCTGGGGAGTCCTTGCGTACAGGGAAAGACAGAGTCATGAGAGACAATGCTCATGTCACTGAAGGAGTCATACCTTCTGATACCATTTATGGTTTCGGGTTCCATCTAGGAACTGGGTAAGGTAAAACAGACAAGACTTACTAAGCACTTCATGACTTTTTTTCTTTCTTCTCATTTTACTGTTTCTGCTTTGCTTTTACTGTGATACATAGCAGGGTGTACAATGTGGTGTTTCAATTCATGTTTATAGTAATCTAATCAGTGTCCTTAGCTTATCAGTCACCTTAAATAGTTAGGGTTTTGGTTCTGTTTTCTTCTTGTGCTACTAGAGGTCAAATTCACACCCTCACAGATGAGGCAAGAATTCTACCATAGGGCCACATCCTAACCTTTTATAACTTCTTTGTGATGCAAATATCCAAAAATCAGCTCTTCTTGGTAGTTCTAAATGCTTGCTGTGTGATAATTAGCCATAGCTACCCTACTCTACACTAGAATACACCAGAGCCTGTTTCTCCTAACCTTGTACCCACTAACTAATCTCTCTCATCTTCCCTCCTTTAACCTCTCTGTGGCCTCTGGTAACCATTGTTTTACTCTCAATTTTATAAAAATTATCTTTAATCTTTTTTTTTTTTTTAACATTCCAATGGTTATTCCCCCTCCCAGTCTGCCCTCTGACGGTTACTTATTCCTCTCAATTTTTATGAGGTAATTCTTTAGGATTTCCCATGAGTAAAGCATCGAGTTTCTCTATCTGTCATTGGCTTGCTTCATTGCCACAATGTCATCCAGGTCCACCTACCTTTGTCACAGCTGACAACATTTTGTCTAGGACTAAATTCTTCACACACATTTATCTTTTATTAAAGTTGATGTAGCCAGGTGCACAGAGGTGACTTTGGTCAGTCATACAGGTAAAAATCTGTGGAACTCCAATTTGAACCCAGAAAGTCTCACTGGTCTAAGATTCCGTAATATTGCAAGGTTAAAAATCTCAGAAGGAACTCCCCAAAGTCAGAAGTCATGGGGAGCAGACCATAGACAGGCTCCCTCTTACCTCCACTTACTGAAGAACAGTTTATAATGGTTCTCAATATGGGAAATTAGTTGGCAAGCTAGCAATGAGAACCAGAGCAAATCCAAGTGACTCAACATAGCTCTGCTGATTGCTGGGATAAAGACTCCATCATCCCATCAAGCTGCTTGCCAGCATCTCTTTGTTTCCATATGTGTTTGTTTCAACTGCAGATGCAAAGGCTCCATAAATGAAACCATGGACCAGATACATCTGCAAACTACTCATCTGCCCATGTGCAATTTCTAAGCCATCAACATGACCTTGTTCTTCAAAATATACTTATAGTTGGAAAGGCAACAATCTCTTCCAAAAGAGAGATGCTTTTCTTCATGTGGGGCTTGGGAGGAATTCTTGACATAACAAGCTACACTACACCACAGCTGAGGAGATGTGTTCAAAAACATTTAAAATATTTCCTGCCCAGGTCCCATGCTGGAGAAGTCTCCGGCTCTACAGCAGCCTGCAGAGGTAGATTTGCCAGGCTTCTTACCTACATGCAGGGCAATCAACCATAGCACTTAGAGCTTAGGAAGTTCTGACCTATATTCAGGAAGCCTGCAGCACAACTTATTTTGAACCAGATGTCCCCACTATCACAAAGCAGTTCACAGCCTAGAAACTACCTAGAAAGTCAATAAACCAAGTCACTGCCTGGTTCCTACCTGTGGAACTAAGTCAGGACATAAAAGGAGATTGATTGTTTCCAAATGGCCTCTGGCAGACTGATACTTTGATTTCAAAACAGTCTCCTCAAATCAGACACCAGAGGCACATCCAAGCAAGACCCACACTGACCCTAGTGCCAGGGAACACACATAGCTTCTGACATCCTCTGCAGTGGTCCTATTTACTTTAATGTCCTCACCCTGTATCCAAAGAGCCACTTCATCATTTGTGATGAAAATCCTGGGGGACACGATGTTAAATGAAATGAGACAGGCACAGAAAAACAAACACTGTGTAATAACCTCACTTATTTGTGAAATCTTCAAAACTTAACCTCAAAGAGGCACACAGTAGGAGAGAGGTTATCAAGGCCTGGGGTTAAAACGGCAGGCTGATAAGGATATTGGTCACAAGCTGGGGTATCTCACTTAGGTGGGAGAAAGATACTCAAAAGATTCATTGCACAACATGGTGACAACAGACATCAACACAAAGTGCTACTTGAAGAAATCCACATTAATTAGCCCAAGTTAGGTATTCTGCAATGTGTACCGATTTCAAATTATACATAGCACAATTTTGTTAACTTAAAAATGAAAATCATTAATATGTAACAATGTTCTTTAAAACAATACTGAACAGCGATTGGTTTACTTTATGCATTGCATTAACTTCTCTTCCAGGTCCTGCCTGACTGCCAGGCAAGGATGGAATGTGAGGTCCTCTGGACCCAGCATCAGTTCTGACAAAGCTTCACGTCTCTGTGTCCCAGGTGTAAAAGCCAAGCCTAGATTACCCCTTCCCTCAGCAAGGAAGCTGGTAGTTTATAGCTATTAGCAATGGTTCTTAACTGTGGTTGCACAAGAGAATTACCCAGGGAGCTTTTAAAAAATCCCAATGCCCAATTAAGTCAGGAACACAGCGGGTGGGAGCAGTTAGTGGTGTTTTTCATAGCTCTCTGGGTGATTTCTCTGTGTAGCCAAACTTGAGATCCAAACTCCTACTCCCTCCTGCCTCTAGCCATGTGACCTCAGGTGACACACCAAGGTAGAAGTCTAACCAATCCCTTCCCGAGGTAGAGGAAATATGACTCTCCAACTGAGCTAATACAGGCAGCATCCACTCTCAGCACAGTGACCAATATGGTCAATGTTGGGTTGGGAACTGACTCTCTAAGTGACATTATGGTCGTTAGATAAAAATCTTTCATTTCTGCTCCACTCAAGATTTTGTTTTAAGATGAGACACGGGGAGGGGTTACAAAGAAAAATTCAGCAGAAGCAAGAGCTCCTTCAAGTTTCTGGGACTCACTTTTTTAAAAATAGTTTTCCCTCATCTTCAGGTGAAAACATTCTCCTGATAGCCTGCTGCCAACTGGATAGAGCTCAACACCACCATGCATCCAAATGGCTTCCTTCCATCTGAACGTCTGCCTTCCATTGCATCCTAGTTTCTTTAGCGTTCATCCAGAGGAGTCAAACAGTTTCTAAATTACTCAACAGAGAGAATCTAGAACTCAAACGATAGAGTCTGCAAATGCAAACGGCAAGAGCTGAACTCTCTGTGACCAAGCCACCAGTCAAGTGGGTACCCAAGCCCACTAGCAAGAAAAATCAGTTGTGTCAGCAGGATGGCCAAGTGGTTAAGGCATTGCACTCAAGATCCAACAGACATAAGTCTGCAGAGGTCTGAGCCACACTCCCAGTGGGACTTGATTAAGGAAGCATTTCTCCTTTTTGTAAGGGACAAAAAAAATGCCTTCCGGTTCTGACAGACCATTTGAGTCTAATTCCTGAAACTCACATGGTGAGAGGAGAAAACTAACTCTATCAAGATGTCCTTTGACCCCACCCAAAGACGGCCACAAGTGCACATGCACAAAATTAATAAACAAACAAGTAATCGATGTTATTTTTAAACGATGTGGAAGCCTTAAAACCTTCAGTGCTGAGCAGGGTGCAGTGGTACACAACTTTAATCCCAGTGCTCAGGAGACAGAGAGGTGGAGTTGGAGGCCAGCCTAGCCTACACAGTGAATTCCAGGACAGCCAGAACTACCAAGCGAGATTCTGTTTCGAAAACAAGCAAGCAAACAAAAACGGTTCCCAACCGTAGGTCCAGAGCATCTATAGAACTGACAATCTTCTCCAGATAACTCTAAGATGGGGCTCGAACCAAGAACCATGTAGTACCACTGTCACAACAGGAGACAGAAACAAAGCAGTGGCATCTAAGACGCCAATTCCATTCAAATGCTCCCTGTAATAAGCTAAGCTACCTTCTGAGAAAAACAAAAAGCTCAGGGCCACAGAAGGCGACATTAATGCAACGCTGCCCTGCTGTACCTTTTAGTGCACTTTTAGAAGTGCACCAGTCAAAAATGTCTCATTCCAGGTAAGGCAGCTAAGAATTATCAAGGCCCCAAGAGGGATCATGAGATCTGCTGAAATAACCCACGCTCCTTGTGACTGGATCCTTAAATCTCATTTGTTTGGAGACATAGCTATGCTAATGAAAAGCTTTCGGACAAATTAGAAACTTGGCAACGCATATTCTGTAGACAAACTAAGGCCCTAATAAAAGCCATGCCAATCTTGACTGAGAATTTATTTACACATTTTTTTTTCAAGAAGTTTTAAAGCCAGGATTTAAGTCACTTTTTCAAAATCAGATTTCAAGTAAATAAACCTAAGGTTGCTACAGAAAAGGATAAAGGCCTGGAAGCAGGGAGGGAAGGAGGGGGCGAGGGCCAGCTGGCCTCAGAGGCACAGCAGCACTCTTCCTAAATCACCAAGTAAGTGAAGGTGACCCACTCCATCAAAGCCGCAACCTTACCTCTGAATTTCTTGGGTGGATTGTTAAGGTCCCCGGCTTCTGGCTGTACAACGCAACGGTCATCAACCAAGCTGCAAAAAGAAAAACAAATCAATGCTGTATCCAAGCAAGCCTAGGGAAATAAAACCGTCAATAAGCATTATGTAAAAATGGAGTAGACCAGGGCTCTTCCTATGCAAAATTCACACTGCCAGGTCCCTCTGCCAGGGAGCTTTGGCCATGCATGGAGTGAAATAAACCTAACCCAAGGGACGGGCACTCTGTGATGGACATGTCAAGTTACTGTTTTCTGCATTGCCTTTTCCCAGAACCACATCTGTGAGAGATTTACACAACAGCATGCAATACTGCTGAATCTGGAAGACACAGGAAGAGGTCAACGCATTTGACTAAAGAGATTGTACCAAGTCCTGACATGAGGACTAAACTGAGCCAAGCCCTGAAAGAGCGCAAGGCCTAAGTATAGAAGCCACAAAAGCAAACTAATAAATAAGGTATAATCTAGGAAGGAAGAAAGGAGAACAGTCAAGAGCCATTTGTACCAGTCACCTTCTGAAGCTTCAGACAGAGGAAGATGTATCAGAATTGTTCAAAGAACCAAAACAGGTGGGAGATGAGAAGTGGAGCATCTTTAGGTGGAGAGTACCCAGTGAGTGGAGCATCTTTAGGTGGAGAAGTACCCAGTGAGTGGAGCATCTTTAGGTGAAGAGTACCCAGTGAGTGGAGCATCTTTAGGTGGAGAGTACCCAGTGAGTGGAGCATCTTTAGGTGGAGAGTACCCAGTGAGTGGAGCATCTTTAGGTGGAGAGTACCCAGTGAGTGGAGCATCTTTAGGTGGAGAGTACCCAGGAGTAGATCATCTTTAAGTGAAGAGTACCCAGTGAGTGGATCATCTTTAGGTGGAGAGTACCCAGTAAGTGGAGCATCTTTAGGTAGGGGGAACCCAGTGCAAATTGGAAGTGCTTGGAGTTTCAAAAGCACAATCAAGTTACAAATAAGTAATGGTCCCAGATTGCATAAAGAGGGATAACTCAAGTTTTGATTTCTCTAAAAACCAATTTACCTTGCATAATTCTTTTTAGGAGAATCACTAAAAATATATACGTATTATTGAGCTTTGGAGACACTAAGAAACTATGAAGTTACATGACTTTTCTGAGTTCCTAAAACTGAGAGAGCCAGCTCATTTTCCACATTACCAAGGAACTCAGTCCCATGTACCATGCTAGGATCTTTGGAACCTCTTCCATTGGCCTATGCTGCCCAAATGCAAGGGACCATTAAATATTTGACTTTGACCTTTCCTCCAAAACTGCCCTGCATTCAAAGCCCTGATTCTAATTGTCATTTCAGAAAGTAAACTATTCCCCACACAAGCCTTTCTTGACTAAAACGTCCTGCTTCTCTTCCTCCGCTCTCCCAACCAAGCTCCATGGAAGCAATGCAATGGGCTCCCTACTTTGTGGCCCATAAGATGCCCAAGGCATCATGATGCTCAGGATCTGTCAAGTGAAGTAAATCAAAGTGTGAAGAGCATCCCACCTTTGCCCTCGAAACACGAGATCAACTATGCATCTACAAGAACCACAGTATACAGTGTGGTCAGCAGTCTGAGGGTTTTCTACAAAATTTAAAAGTATGATGTGCACATATAAAATTTCTACCCTGGGCCCTTGTATTACAAGTTCAGAAAGGTCAACAAAGCTAATCCAGTATTTAAAAGGTTGGGCCCAGATTCCAATGCCAGGGGTAGTGACATAGTTCAGTGATAGAATACTTATTTACTATGTATCAGACACTGGACTTGTTCCCCACAGAACATACACAATGCAAAACTGGACTAATGGTCAAGTCCCAATAAGAGGAAATGCTAGGAGGAAGGGCCTCATTGGTTATAGATTGTAGATAACACTGAGACGCCAGCTAATGGCATGACATTATGTCATTTCACTTTCCCCTTGTCTCAGGATTTCATCTGTAAAACAAACGAATTGCTCTCGGGGATTCTCAACTCAGGGAATGTTTAGATACCCTTTGCTTCTAGATATTCCAGTTCCGGGGCCCCATAAAACCCATGCCCCCTCCTGCCCAGGCACACTGAAGCTCTGGTCCAGAGAGTGACCTAAGAACTTGGGTTCTTAACAAGCTCCAAAAGTGATTTAGCACCACACCAAAGATCAGTGTAGACCCACACACATACGCTGGCTCTCCAAGGTCCTTCTGGAATTCTAAAGTTCAGTGAGTCGGAAAGCTACTGAGAGGCAACCACCAACAGTCTGTATAAACAGGATAAGGCTGGGGGCCAGACATCAAGTCCCCCTAAGACTGACAGTCACCCATTGTCTCTATGACTGGTACTCCATAAATGTTAAACACAATCCAAAGAAGGGAAAAGAGGGGCCAAATTTAACTTTCCAAATCAATTTTTTTTTTCTTCCCAAACCAAATCAATTCTTACACAAGCTATTCCTGAAGATAAAACTCTGAAGGAAGAAGTAGCACCCAAAGTTTTAAAAAACATACATCCTTGGGCTGAAGAGATGGCTCAGTGGTTAAGAGCACTGGCTGCTCTTCCAGAGGTCCTGAGTTCAATTCCCAGCAACCACATGGTGGCTCATAACCATCGGTAATGGGATCCGATGCCCTCTTCTGGTGTGTCTGTAGACAGCAACAATGTGCTGCCATACATAAAATAAATAAATAAATCTTTTAAAAAAGAAAAAGGAAAGTTAATGCTTTAAAAAAGAAACATACATCCTAACTTGATGACTGAGTCATCAAATGATTCTTTAAAAAAATATAAAAGCAGAGTATGCAGGCCTAAGAATTTTAAGAATGGCGCACACCTATAATAGCACTCAGAAAACTGAGGCAGGAGGATTACAAGTTCAGAGTCAGATTAGGCTCAAAATAATAATGTGATAATAAAATAATGGAGCTGAAAGGGAAGATGTGACAGAGGCTAAGATTTTAGGGCCTCAAAGGGGCAGGGGAGCCTTAGCATCTGAGCCAGGGTAACTGTAAGGTCAGAGGCCCTAAAGGAAAAGCAGGTATATGATGGAGCTAAGGTCTGACAGGCATCCAGACAGGCTATGAGCACACAGGGAAAATAAAAAAAAAAACCTGCCCTACAAAGGTTATATGTTAGGATCCCTGGCCTTGGAGACCCAAGTCTTCTGAGCTCTGAAACCTGGGCAGGCAGGTACCTGCCTGAAGCACACAGGTATCATTTCCACACACAGTGATGACAGATGACCCCAGTGCTCACCGTGAAGAGGGATGCTTGGGGGTTAGGGGAATAATGGAGGCCCAGGACTCAGAACAGCACCTGGCACACAGTGAACACCCACCAGGCTCAGAGAGTGCTTACCACTGCTGTATAGCACTGAAGTCAATGCTGAAAAATAAGAACAGGGCGAATTAACCACAGGGAATACAAAGAGGAAGGAGAGAGCCAAGGCCAAGATGGCCATCATTGGAGAGGCCAGAGTAGCAGGAAGCCTGTTTGCTCAAAGCCACAGAAGATAAACTGTTCAGGGTAAGGTCAACTACGCATAGAGACTGAGCATAGGAAGAAACCATGGTGATTTTTGAAAATAAACTCTCTAGAATGAGAACACAGGTCTAACTGAGGTATAATTCTGTTATCTGAAATAATTTCCTCGGTGGGGGTAGAGTACCCTGAATGAGCACTTAACAATACTCACTCTGCACAAATACCAGAAAATAAGCACGCTTCCAGTAATAGCTGTAATTACAGCGGACATTCTGGCTGCTGTAAGAAGGAGGCTTTTGGAAAATCTGTTGGCCTGCCTTCTGCCCCCATTTATTTAAGACGAAGTCTTGCCAAAATCAACAATGCCACTCGGGCCTAGCCACTCCTTCCTACAAAGACACTAGACCACTCCTGCCTATTCTGGAATGAGCCACCTTGATTCTACAATCTGCCTCTGTATGACTTTAGGGGCCACTACACTTTACACTTCCTTCCTCAGAAGACAGGAGCAGGAGGGGAAAGAAGAAAATGACCAGAGAGGCATACGATGGAATATATTTATATCCTTCCAAGTTGAGTGACAACTGATTGAAAGAAGCACAAATGAACAGAAAATGATTTAGGGAACTTGGTGCAACTTGAGACTTTCAAATGCATTTGGTTACTTAGTAGGAAAGGGTCTGCTTCAAAGGTGAGAGAGGTAAGCGAAGGAGCGGTAATGGTCTCTGCTCAGATTATACCCGACAAGCCAAAAGGCTTCTCCACAAAACCAAAAAGCACTTCTTGGGATCTGTGAATATTAACCTTTATATTTATTCTCTATTCTTTTTCTTATTCTCTATTCTTAAGTACTTTGCCTCTTACATAAGAGTAGATTATAACAAATTCAAAGTTAATAGAGTTCTAACTAAAAAGGTTTTTGTTCTTTCGAAACTGACAGAAATGTTTCTGTGTGAAAGGTGAAGTGACTAACATGGGATTTGCTAACTGTGATTTCAAGCAGCCCTTGGAAAAGCCACTTAATGTGATAACAATCTTACAAAAATCAGTTTTCGAGCAGATGCTATGATATCTTAAACAAACCCCGACACATAAGGACTTCCATGCTCTTACCCCAAGGTGCTGATAAATCCATTTGTAGATCCCTCCGCATACAGAGAACAAATGTCTCCAATATGTAGGAAACTAGACATTTTGTCAGACATGTCCGTGTCGAAAAGCCTAGACAAAGTAAAACATGCAACACTGTTAGCAGAAGAGACATGATGAGGGAGAAAAAAAAAATGTCACTAAGATTTGGCTTAGCTCAATTTCCCCCAGTGCTTTACTTAAAATTCAAACTTTAATAGGCGTTTGACAGGCAGGCAATTCCACGAGCCAAATGAGGACATATGTAACTACATTCGGTCCTGCATATTAAAGTTCTGGATATTCCAATCACATTAGCATTTGATTCCAACAAGGCCACATCCAGGTCAGAGTCAATGCTTTGAGGACCCTTCAGAAATAATAAACTGCCCAGACACGGGAGAACCCAGCCAAGAACTCTGTAGTGATTAAGGACCTGGAAAGTCTGACTTAAGACGTATTAACATATTCAACGTGCCTCAGGGAATGTTAAGTCAGAAGGAAACACCTGGTAAAAAACTTAGTTCTGGCAAAGCCTTGGGAGCTGCGTTAAGGAATCAAAGCACCAAGATGACATTAATCAAAGGAAACCTGGGACGAGTATCCCAATGCCTCAGAGGCCTTTTCAAAGGCCAATAACACACACGCCACACAAATGCTGTGACAGTCTTTCCTTCTTTACCAGGAAACATCCCTGGATGTAGTAAGACCCTCACCCAGGTCCAGGCCCAAACAGCCCCAATTGAGGCACTAATCAATCCCTGGCTGCAATTAGGTAGAAGCAATTAAAAAAAAAATATTCCTCTATTCCAGGAAATCTCTACAAAGCCCAGAAACTATTACACACACACACACACACACACACACACACACACACACCAACAAAAATATTGAAGTGATTCCTAACAACAGCTTTCACCCAGGCCATGAACACTGAGGAACAGGAGCCAACTGCAAGCCGTTGAACTGACAGTTAGCAAAACACGCTCAGCTCTGAGGAAAGCAGCGGCCCTGGTGTGGCCTGCAGAGTTTCCCAGCGTTTCCTCCGCACCTGGTGTGTTGATGCATGAAATGTTGGGGTTTTCCTCTCAGCCCAGACTCCTCTCAAAACCTTTGCCCTTCTACTGACTCCAATAAATCATTTACTGCATAGGCCACAGGAGTTGTCTTGAGGGTAAAATGTCCTCTCTCCCCTTCAACTGGTCTCTGGGTGCCAAGTTTTCCTCTGCAAACTACCGGAAGCATCCTCCTCCTTCGGCAGGAATGCCAGATGCGGCAAGCAAACTGTTGGGAGAAGCTGCGGGGAAAGCTGCCCACTGCCCCGCCAACCAGGACACTTCAGGAGAGACAAAGACTCAGACTTATTTATAGAAGAGTCAGCAACCAAGAACATAATCAACTCTCAGACAAAGCAACTCCCATCTCCAGATCTGGAGGGATGATACCCAAAGAGCATGCAGAGGGGCCAAGATGCCAGCTACTGCCCTCTAGAAGCCTGTCAATCGTGCTGCTAGTTCTTCCTAAGGCTCTTATAGCTAGAGTCAAACCAATGTTTTGAACAGCATGCACAAAAGAGATACAAATGGAACTCCCCCCACCCACCCCCCCCAAAAAAATCACTTTATGTCCTTCTATTTAAAATATTATCATAAACAACCAAAAAGTTAGTATACTTCTGGGACCAATATTTTCTTTCTTTTGGAAAAAAAAAAGGTGGGGACAGAAGTTTGAGATAGCATCAGGCTGACTTTGAACTCAAGAAAGACTACTGACTCAGATTCTCTGCTGAATCAGATTAAAGTTGGCACACTATACCTAGCTCACTGCTAGGGATCAAACCCAGAGCTGTATGTATGCTGGGCAACAGCTCTACCTCTGAGCCGTACCCTCCATTCCAAACGTGATGTATTTTACATGAAAAGATGGAGACCATGTATAATAAAAGCACAAGATGATTGTCTGCTTCCTCCACACAAAGGGATCAAACCCAGGATTCTGATATGCTAAGCAAGTGCTCTGTTATGCAGCTATCTCCCAGCTGTAGGGCTGGTTATTAGAACAGAATTTCTGTTTGACTGACTTCTGAGTCACACTAAATTTGTGTCTGTGCATACAGGCCTCCCAGAGGACCAATGGGGAGCTGCTGGATGCAGGAAGGCAGGAATGTGCCTAGGCAAGACAACCAGGTGCGAATCCAGAGTGACCAATGCTCTCCTCCCAGGCCATGTCCTTCTAAAGGGCATTTGACTCCAATAAAGACCAAGCCAGAGAGCAGCAGCATGATGCTGTCCTTCAAATCTGCATCCTCTTCTGGGTATCTTACTGCAAGTTTCTCTAACTGTAAAGCAGCAGATACAATGCAGTGTTCTGTAATAATAGCAAAGTGTGTCATAACCTGTAAGGCCTGCGACAGACAGTGATGGCAAGACATAACAGAATGAGTTAGCCTGCAACCTGACAATTGCAACATGTTCCTGGACTAAGGTTGACACTAAGAATCTACATCAGTCCTATTTGTCCCATCCAGGTTCCAGCCTGACCCCACCCTGCTTAGCTTCTGAGATAGAGCAGATGAGAAACCTGAGTAGCTTGGTGCTAGACTGTTTCAGCCCTACCGCTAAGCTGAACGGCTAATATCTGTCAAGGACCATCATGTCCACCTCTGTGCTGACAAGAGTATTCTCTCAGAATCCTCCAGACGTGTGGCATGGCGTGACAGGCACACCCCTCTTTTGTTGTTGGGGAAACTGAAGAACAGACAGGTTCCCATGTTCATCACAGATAATTAAGCAGACAAGAGGCACAGAGTTATACCAGGTCTACTGAACTCTGACATGGACCTCTTCATCAACAGTAATCCCAGGGGAAAGGGAAAATGGTCACTGTTCTTATTCTCTGGGTGACAATGGAGAGCTGTTCATTTTAATTTTTTTTAATTTATTCTTCTCTCATACAATACATCCCCACCACAGCCTCTCTTCCCTCCACATTTTTTTTCTTTATGGACAATTCTAATTCATTTTTTTTCCTACTGCTGAATTTCTCATTTTCCTACCTTAGCCATATAACACTTTCGTTAAGTCAGAAGAACTGTTAACTGTCTTTTCTTATCCATATGCTTATTAAGTAGACAAGATAATTGAACAAGTAACCTTTGGCCATAGTTTACATTTTCTCTGAAAATAGAGGCCAGCACACCCACCACACTTAATGATCCTCACCTGGGCCATCTGCCAAAGGCCCCAATTTTAAAAATAAATAAATAAATAAATAAATAAATAAATAAATAAATAAATAATAAGGATCTAATAATAAGGATCTCTGGGGCAGATTCTTCCCCAGGGGCATCAGGCAGTAATTCCTGCCTTGGATAAGATTGGAGTAAACAAACCACTTCCAGGTCTGGTTGGAAACATCTGGGTCTCCACTGGTCTGCCTTTAATGGCACACAGGGACAGGACAGCACTAGGAGGACAGACCCTGAAACAATTATCAGTTGTGTAGTGAA
This sequence comes from Arvicanthis niloticus, assembly GCF_011762505.2. Lineage (NCBI taxonomy): Eukaryota > Metazoa > Chordata > Mammalia > Rodentia > Muridae > Arvicanthis > Arvicanthis niloticus. Next base: position 46,798,189 of record NC_047666.1, on the reverse strand, counting down.
AGGGAAAACTGGGACTAGCAGAGTCAAAATAACAGGCATTTGGGGCTAGAGGGATAGGTAGGAAGTAGGCCTGGCAACAAGCTTCAGGAAGACTTCCTGTTGTTAAGAAGCTGGGTGGGAGGCGGCTTCTTATCTGATTGTGGACCATTTGTGTCTGTAAGCTCCTAGCAGCTGCACTCAGGGCTCCCAGTAACCCTCATACACGATGACCTTCACTATGAGAAAACCAGAGGAGGTCCCAACCTGCCATGGAACTGTGTGTCGCTTCCAATACTATAAGGACACCGAGGGCTCCATGTCAACAGCTCTACAAAACAGGCTTAGTGGTCAACCTAAGACTCCAGCCCGGCTCTCTATGCATAAGCTATTCTGTAAGTCCACCAAGGCTTCTCAGCCAATGCAGACCTCTGTACATATCTGTACACTGGGGATCAACTTCAGAGACATGTCATAGGGAAGGGATGAGATCATGAATGCAAGTGCCTGAGACAGCAGCTGACGTGCTCTCAGTGTTCACTGCTAGCTATTTTTATTATTCAGTTTTTAAAAGATAAAGAATAAGTCTGAAAGAATCTAAGGTTTCAACCTCCATAACGGGGGGGGGGGGGGGGGGAGGCAGGGGAAGAATCTCTGTAATAAAATATCAGCTAGGCGTTGCGACAAATGACCTCCTGTAAGACCTGTGATGATGTATTTTACTTTAGGGGAAGATAATTATCCTCCCTAATTCCTCTACTGGGAAAAAGCTGAACAATACAGAACGACTCTCAACTCCCAATCAGGAAGCACACAGGCCTTTCTGAAGCCACAGAACTATAGACGGAATACACAGGGGCCTGAACCACTGGCTAAGCACGTTATGCATGTCTCCTGTGCACTGCTGGAACCCAGCAAAATGCCTCCTCTGGCGGTCTCAGCTCCTGCTTAAGCACACAGCAATCACTGGTGTCCCCACAGGGAGGCAGCCACTGCCCAAAACTTTTTCTTCTCACCTGTCCTCTGAAGTTTCAATGGCTTCTAAATCTGTGAGGGCTGCATAGCTTCTCTATCGCAATGGTTTACCACGTTCCTTCCACCCTGACACAGAATGGTCTCAAGAGCTCAGCTAACTGGAAGACAGCAGGCTCCGGGCTCAGAGCACCGCACTGAATACCAGTTCTGCGAGTTACTCTGTATGAGAATTCAGAACTTCCCTAGGCCTTGCTGTCCCCCACTCTACACTATATACATCATGAGGTTTGGGTACATGCCTTTGACAAGCACCAGCAAAGTCCCTTGTCTAAAGCTGTGTTGCCATCTCTATGACCTACAAGTGGCACCACCCATTACTACCCCAACTGACTGACTGCTGACTAAGGCACCTGTCAGAACAGGATTTTTCCAGAATAGCTGGCCAGGGCAAAGGGTGGCTGCCCTGAGAGGTGTTTCTGCTCACTGTGGCCACGGCAGCCAAATGGAGTTCCCACTACCTGTGTCCAAGCTTCTCACTGCCTGAGAAATGAGTAAAGAAAGGTGGGTATTTGGCTGCACTCCTAGGGACAGAGCAAGTACAAATACAGGAACAGAGAGATCTGCTCTGAGAATAGCAGAGGGCCATGATGGCGCTCGCTGTCCTTGTTGTTCTCTGCCTCCCAGATACTCTCCATGTGCGCTATCTACTGGCCCCTTCACATAACTAGGATTTCCACATCTCTGTCACTGGCAACAACATCGAGGGTTCTGCTCCTGGTTGCCCACAGCACCTTCACAAGCTATAAGGCATTCAGTCACCTGCCTAGCTCACCCCTTCGGTTCTTTCTTGAGGGAAAGCAAGCCCTTTGGATCTCAATTCTATTATTATTCCCACCAGGCCATCACTGGGTGCAGACAAATCCTTCTGCAACTTGTACAAGCTGCCTGTGAGAGCTCTCCTTCTCAGCCTGCATCTGTCACAAGCTCACATCTATCTGTATGGTACTTGTCTGACACCCTTGAGGGATGGGCAAGTCAAGAACTCTGCTCTGTACACAACTGCATCTCCAACACCGATGCCTTCCATAACAGTAGGTGCTGTCAGATGAAAGACTGAGGAGGTTGACTTGAACATCAACTCCTCGTGATTTTAAACTTTAACATCACCAAACCCTTCATTTCCTCTAACCTTGCCTCGCTTTTGTCAGAGTCTCAGCCAGCATCATTTCTTCCCCCCCCCCATTCATTTGTGTGTAAGCCTGTGGTGTGTGCATGTGTACACACAAGTTTGAGTATGTGGGAGCACATGTGAGGGGGCACATATACATGTGTGTACACATCCACAGAGGTGCTGAGGTTGGCATCAGGAATTGCCATCAATCCCAGAGTCTTTCATCCAAACACAGGGCTCTCCAATATGTCCAGTCTCACTAGCTATGTTCCCGGGATCGTCTATCTCTATCTTTCAAGGCTACAATTACAGGCAGGTAGCAATGTGGGCTCCGGGAACCTGTACCACATCCATACCTCTGCAGGGCAAGCACTTTAACTACTGAGCTAGCTCCCTGGTCCCAAATACCATTTTTCAACTTATTTTTTTTTTTTTACTAATATGCATGCATGTATAACTGCTTATCCATATGTGCACCACACACATGTAGTGCCCTCAGAGACCAGAAAAGGGCAATGAATCCTCTAGGACTGAGTGATTGGCAGTCATGAGCTGCCATGTGGGTGCTGGAACTGAAACTGCAAGAGCAGCAAGTGCTCTAACCTCAGAGTCATCCCTCCAGCCTACATTTCATTTCTTCCCCTTTTTTTTTTCATTTTTATGATTTGTTTCTATTTTGTTCTTATTAGTGTTCTCCCTACTTGTATCCTATGTGTGAGACCGTCAGACCCCCCCCCGGAACTGGAGTTACAGACAGGTGCAAGCTGCCATGTGGGTGCTGGGAATTGACCCGAGTCCTTTGGAAGAATAACCAGTGCTCTTAACTGTTGAGCCACTTTTCCAGCCCCCCACCCCCAGCCTTCATTTCTTAACTAGACTCTTGAAAGGTCTAGCCTTCTGACATTTCAACTCATGATTGGCATCTTTAAAATTCACATGCTGAAACTACACAATTGAGTCATAGCAAAAACAAAACTGGAAAAAAAAATAACCCTCATGTTTTAAGTGAATTTACAATTTTGTGTGGGACCAAATTCATAGTTATCTTGAGGCACATGTAGGATGTGGGTCCAACTCCTGGATGTCTACTTATCTTTTGAAAGGCATGGGTTTCCCTTAATCTATTCTGAGCACAGTCAGCATAATCTTTTAGAAGCATCGACTAGATCATTTCTTACGACTCTCCAAAATCAGAGTCAGGTGCAGCGTGCACACACCTGTAGTCCAAACTATTCATGAGGCAGAAACAGGAGGGGGCTTGAGCATGTGGGCCTTTGAAGACAGCCTGTGTAACAGAGACCACAGACCCCTACCTCGAAAAAACCCCAAAATATCCCAAATCTATTGCAGTCCTGCTTGCCTTACCACCCTCAACAGAATGAACACTTCCCAGAATCCTTACTGCCTACAGAACTACCTTCCCTCCCTAACATGGCTAACTCCCACACTTCTGCAGCCCTACTACCACTACTAACACGCTGTCTGTCTCCTCCCAAATCTCAGTTGCATAAACACACAGTTCCCTCCACTGCACCCTATCGACCTCCCCCCTCCTCTGGATCTGCTCCCACTGTCTCCCCATCACTTGTCTGCTCTCTGACTCGTTCTCTCAGCTCTGCAAACTCATGAGGGAAGAACCAGGACAGACTCACTCTGCAGCAGCCCAGCACCGAGACGTGGTGATCAGCCACACTGGGATTCCATGTCACCATGGTGCCCTCTTATCTGTGGCCAAAGCTGCTGGCTGATACTATTTGGGGAGGGCTATCTTCTAAAGTAAATTAAAGCTAAATTTGGCTGGGCAGTAGTGGCATACGCCTTTCATCCCAACACTTGGGAGGTAGAGGCAGGTGGATTTCTGAGTTCAAGGCCAGCCTAGTCTACAGAGTGAGTTCCAGAACAGCCAGGGCTACACAGAGAAACCCTGTTGCAAAAAACAAAACAAACAAACAAAAAAAAACCCAAAAACAAACAACAACAAAAAAAAAAACAAAAAGCTAATCTTGCAAATTCTTGGATCAGTGATATATAGAACTTAAATCTAATGGCATTTTTTAGATTTCTATGAGAAACAAAAGAACAAGAAACAAACCTCTTTTTATTCTGGGACAGCTGCTCTAAGCTCAGCCCTGTTGACCTCCACTCCACATGTCAAAACCGGCTCATGAATAGGGCTCAAATGCGTGCACTCTGACTGTGTGTCCTTAAGCAACAGACTTAACTGCTCTGAACCACGGCTCCCTTATATTACAAGGTGAAAGGAGGGAGTAATTCTTTGCAACTTTCAATGTTATTTTGGGGCATAAAGCAAACAATCCACAGAAACAGCTCAAACATAACGCCTGACTCTGATGTTCATTCTTGCATCTTTGAGCAAAACTGAGACAGAAACACTGACCTCAACGTTTTCATTCACCTCTGCCTTTAACTTGTGATGATTCCTCTTGAAATACACTTCTTTCTTGGTTGCTAGTGCTAAGAAAAAATGTAAGGGGAAGGGGGGAACCACAGGCCCAAAAATATTTAAATCCTCTGCAAGCCCATGGGGTGTCTGTTGCCAGCACAGCAAGTCCCAGGTACCCGAATTCACACCACCCAGAGAGCCAACCCACAACTCCACTTGCTCTCTCCCTCTTCTTCCCACATCAAACTAGAGGCCCTGCTGGGAAGCGGGGATGGTAGAGATCTCTTCAAAGGGCTGATAATTTAATTATTTAAAAACCTCTCCTATTTTGCTGTAAAAACAGGCTGAAGCACAGCCCCACTGAAAAAAGAACTATGTTCATTTAATTTTAAGCAGCTCTTTTTTTTAATGGGACCAAGAAACTCCTCTCCCACCTATGCCAGATAGTGAAAGGTCCGGGACTCCCCAGAAAGGAGGTCCACTTAAGTCACAGGATAGCACACATCCAAAGGACACACGAGAGACTGTAAAGCACAAGAGGTGGTTTATTATATCAGAGTTCTGGGCCAGCCCATATCCCCATATCTCACATAGGGGATAGAGGGACTGAACTCGTGGCTCAGTGGTCTAGCGCTTATATATGGGTGGGGTGGGGAAAAAGCGAACTTTCGCGTGGGTGCACAGGATTGGTTGTTTTACCTTTTTTTGAACACTAGTAGGCCGTAGCATGGGGGCAGGGTGTAGTTCCTCTCTTGGCCAGTCAGTTTCTGGGATGTTCTTAACAGGCCTTTGTCCTGTAACTCCCCCTCCTCTGTAACTAATTAGATGGACCCAAACCTGCTGGCAGGTGCTTTTCTGCCCAAGGTCTAAGGCGAAAAAATTTACACATATTTCATAAAATGGCCTTTATAATTTTTCACTCTACAATAGGATTTACATTTCATTTGCTAAAAGCTCCGACTGTGGGGGGAGGGGACAAAAAATCTCATTTATTATCATTTTTCCAACTATTATATCTCCTGCACACACTTAAATTAATAGCACTTATATTCCTTTTCCCTTAAAAAAAAAAAATGTTAACTTTCGCCTACACACACAACTCAGAATTTAAAAGTTGGGAACTCCTTAAACTAAATCTAAAATAGAACACTTTTCATTAACTGAGAAGTCACCGGAACACCACTCCTGTTGTCTGTCACAAGATCCTTACAAGTGGACAGGACACTCAAGGAACACAGAAGCCAACTTAGCGCCAGTCTGTGGACTTTAAAACCACAGGTTCAAGCCTGGACTTTAGCATGAGTTCTCGGTCTAACTAGGCTACAAAATAAGGCCTACTTTCAAAACAAGAAAAAAAAACCACATATTTGCACATTTGTGCCAAGAATAGCAAGCATTTTCTATGCTAAGATGAAGGCACCTGGCTATCGGAGCTGAACAGTTGCCTTTCAGTAACTGGGGAGGGCATAAGTCCACTGACAATCTGACCTTAAATGGGGCTTTTAGAAGCCTCCCCAGCACAACATTCATTTCCTGGTGACCAAGGCCCCCACCGATGCTCTGATACACTATTACCTTCCCAGTGACAACCTTGCATGCTTCAGCCCACACAGGTCTACAGTGTAACTATTTACCTTCCCAAACCGCTCAGCAGGCCAGTGTATTATCAACAGCATCCACCCTGATCCTTCCAACTGCAACTGCTGCAGAGCCTGACAACCATAAAACCTCAAGTCAATATAATTCCCACTGAACTTTTTGTCCCCAGTGCTGGGGACAGAACTCTGTGACCCATGCATGTTGGCAAGCACCCTATCAGCGAGCTACACTTTCAGTGAAGACAATCTAATTTCCATAGTAGAATACTATGTAGCCAAAAGCTGCGAGAAGAGCCCAGTAGAAACTGTGGAGTGGCAGCTGATGAGGTTTTTTTCCCAGCTGCTATTCTCAGTCACAGAATGGCCACTCCTACTACACAGCTTCTAGACTGTTTGCTATGTTGCTCCTTAGAAACTTAACAGAGACAAGCGCTACCTCCTTCCAAGTTCTCAGAGCAATTTTGTTTTGCTAAGACTGCTGAAATGCACTTCTTCCTGAAAAGGAAGAAATGATATAGCCTCCAGCCTTAGGGATGTTGGGTTGCATCCTGTTACCAAAGCCTTCAGCTCCTCCCTCTTTCAGAAGTTCCCTGCCATACCCAATATTGCAAAGGGTTCATTTATCCCATAATTTAGTGGCTTCAATGGGGTCCTCAAGACCCTTTCGGTCAAGATTCAAGGGCAAAATTAGTTCCACAACACCAAGGTACTTCTTTGCTCTGTCTCTTTGTCCAGTCCCTTGTGTGTATATTATAGTCCCTCAGAAGCTATAAGACATGACATCACTACAGACTGGAGGCCAATGTAGATGTGTACTATGTGAATCTTCCATTCAACTAGGCCTTAAAGTGCTCTATAAAACTACTCAACAATGGGGGGGGGGGGTTCCCTATGTAGATCATACGGCTCATAAACTCAACAGAGATCTGCCTGTCTACTTCTGGAGTGCTGGTATTAAAAGTATATACTCTGTCACACCCAGCCATCTTGTTAAATTTTGCTTTGTTTTATTCCAGAGGGCATTACCATTTTTGCATTAAAAAAAATCTCACTATGCTCATTTGTAACTTTTAAAAATGTTTCTAATATGATAGATATAGGCAAACGTATCACATATCTATGGAGGTGTTTGGAGTTTCTCAACAGTTTTTAAGCACGTAAAGAATCCCTGGGACCCAAGATTTTGAAAACAATACTGAGTTTAATTTCTCTTTGATTGGCATTGGTCAAACCACAAAAACACTGAAAGACAGTTAAAACTTACAAAAACCCTGTCCTGACATTTAACACACATTAGGACCCTGTCCTAAAGACATACACATTCAACACACACTTTAGGACCCTATCCTAACACATGCATCCAAGCCCAGGCAGACAGTAAACACACAAGGTCAAAATGAGGTGAATCTGGTCACTATACATACAAGCAAAGAATGAGAACTAGCCTGGGGGGTAGGTCAGCAGGAGAGCAGCTGCCTCATAATCACAATTCCCTGGGTCACGCCCCAACAGTACCCCCAGGAGAGCATAGGAATTAAAACTGGGTGATATGGAATGGGGCAGCAGCTTAATTTTGACTGGTGAGAAAACCCAGCTGAGACATTTAGGCTGAGATCTGAAAGTGAAGACAGAGGCCAGCCTAGGGAAAGGGGGAGGGGTGGGAGCCAGGCAGAAGAGCACTGTGGAAGGAGGGGCTGCTGAAACAAAGGCCCTAAGGGCAAGAAAGAGCCTGGGCTGGTTCAAAACCAGACTGCAGGCCTAAAGTATGCTGCTATAATGGGGGAAGGGGAATGCTGGAGGAATGGAGCTGCACAGACACAAGCCAGAGGGAATCATGGGCCTATTTACTTACTTATTTATTTATTTCAAGTTCTTCCCTTCTCCACAGTCCATCCCACTCTTTCTTCTACTCATGGTCACTTTGACGGTTACTTGGTTTCCTGGCCCATAGCTTCCTCTCTTCTAAGGTGAAGATATCATATATAAAGCTACGCTGCAAATTAAACCAAAGGAAGAAAATAGCTTGTGTGCTTAGCACACTGCAGAAAGAACAGAGGAGACAGCCCTGGTCTCTTTGTTTCTGTCCTTTCTAATCTGTTGCTTGCTTGCAAGCTTCTTAGAATTGCCTGAGGATAAGCCCTTCCAAGCAACTTCAAATGATGAGGAGTCTTAGAAAAGGGGCGCATTGCAAGTCACACATATGAAAGCATGCCAGCCCCAACTCCAGCAGAACATTCTCCATGCCATTCCTAATAAAACCAAAGATACCATGCATAAAGGAGGAGGGAAGATACCTTTTATGCAGCAAAACAAAACAAAACCAATGAGCTCTTGCCAAAATCCTCCCGCACTGATTTCCTGTTCCCTCATTTTAAAAAATAACAACATCAACAAATTTGTCTACAGTTAAGTCGGTAAAAGGGGATTTTGCATAAAGACATGTTTAAGAGCATCTGGAATATAAGCAGATCTCTCAGAACTGAGGTCAGGGACCGGTACAAAAAGGCACCATGTCACTTTTAGGTCAAACAGCCTCTAGGTGGGAGGGAATAAGGATGAGCAGAGTCAGACAAGCCATAAGGTCTTTGAGAGGGAAGAAAAAGGAATGCCCCAAGAAGGAAGAGTGGTTGGCATGTGATCAATCTCCTGGCCAGAGGCCAAGGAAACTCTGTCCAGAGGAGAAGTCTCCTCACCATGTCCTCTCCCAGGTACATATATGGTAATATGGCTGCAAACCCAGGGTAGAGAGAACCCAACACATTTATGGTTGACTTTCCCAAGACAGAAGAAAAGGTTTCCCTTACAACAGTCTGTTTCTGGGCTCTCTTGGGGTTCATTTCTGAACGTCCTTTGGGCAATGATGCTAGATGTGTTTTGTATTGTGAAAGTTGGATGAGCCTCAGAAGATTTTTGAGTTGGACACAATGCCACCCCAGCCTCACCACACACTCACACATAGGCTTAGCCCATCAGAAACCATCCTTGGAAACACCACATTTCTGCCAGCATGTAATTTATTCTGCTATAAAAACCACTGCTCAGGACATAGGAAACCATACTCAAATACTTTCATTTTCAGCCCATCCCAAAGGAAGTGACCATCTCAGAAGTCCCAAGGTCCTTTAAGATGATCTCAGAAACAGTTACTCTAAATCTGAAAGCTCAGAGCAACTGTTAAGTTTAAATGATGCCCCTCTGAGCTGGGGCTACACCTAGCGTGCACAAATTCCTGAATTCCATCTCCCATGAGCTGTCTCTCTTGGATATTTCACACACAAATCTGCTTGGCCATCCACACACATCTGCTAAGTAGTCTACCCTGGAAAGAGGTATACCTTCTACAAAAAGTTATTTTTCAAGAAAAATGTAGTGCCGGTATCTGTTCTTAGGTCCCCTCAAGACTGTGGTAAAAGAAGCCAGCCACAAGCTCGAATTTGGCTCTTTAAAGCACTGGAGAATTTGTGGGTAAAAGTATCAAGTCGACAGTCCTCATTTTATCTGGAGAAAACCAGCCACTCAATTCAACTGTCCAGTGATTTTGTAGATGCCATACAGCCTAGGAGAAGCCAATGCCAGACCTCAGGGCTTCAGAGAACAAGGACGAGCTCTTGGGAGGGGAGAGAAAGGGTGTTTATTTTAGTACAAAGTTCAAGTAGAGCCAGTATGAAGGGTTAGCAAGGTGCTTTCCGCCTTTACCACAATTGACAACCTAAATTAGACCCCTAGGGAAGGAGAACTGATTGCTCCAAGTTGTCCTCTGCCCTCTACACACTGCCATGGAATGTACACGCACAAGCCGATATGAAAGATAAGAAAGGAAGGAAGGAAGGAAGGAAGGAAGGAAGGAAGGAAGGAAGGAAGGAAGGAAGGAAGGAAGAAGGAAAGAAGGAAGGGACGGAGGGACGAAGGGAGGGAGAAATGTGACTTAAACATTTTTGAAAGTTGGCACCAGCCTCAGAAGAAAGTCCTCTGCCTAGCCTGAGCCATCAAATCAAGTGAAATCAACTTCCCAAGAGATGAGTTTCGCTGCATCTGCAAACCTACTCAAACCACAGGTTCCTCAGTCCCAGAATGAATGACTTTTAGAGCAGTTCTTCAGGACAGAGACGTTTTCCTCAGCACCATAGCATGATGAATCTCAACATTGGATACTAGCATGCACTTCACCTCAAGATCCACAAGTGTGACAAGGAAAAATGTCTCCTGACAATGAGCCTCCTGGCTAAGACCTATCTTGGCCCTAGGGATAGGTCTTCGATTTTTTATTTTTTCAATCTCATTTTTTTCCCAGTGTGCTTCTATAACTTGGTAGCAACGGTCCATAGCAGGTGTGGAAGAAGGGTACGTGTGTGCATGTGTGTGCAGAGGTCAGAGGTCAACCTTGAGTGCTGCTCCTCAGGAACCAAAATCTTGTTGGGTTTTTTGGGGTGTTTTGTTTCTGAGAGAAGCTCTCTCACGTTGATCTGCGGATCGATGATTAAGACAAGCTGACTAGCTAGTGAGTTCCTGGGATTGTCTGTCTCCCACTCCCCAGTGTTGGGAATACCAGCATGAACCACGATACCTGACTTTTTGTGTGGCTCTGGGGATTGAACTCAGGTCTTCCTGCTTGTCACAGCAACCACTTTACTGACTGAGATATCTCCCAGCCCCATCCCACCCCCACATGTACTTTTATAGCTAGTCTACAGAAGAGGGAAAAGATACAATGATGTTCCATATTTTGGTGATATCCAAGACACAGTAAACAGGAGGATGGCGCAGGAGCACCCATCCTGTGGTCCAGCAGGGTCAACCAGTGTGACAGCAGTTTGTTTCTCACCTCCACTCTCCTGCTACCTACTGCTAGCCATTCCTCAGGCCACGCGTCCTCTAGAGAGGTGCAGTGAACAACAGCTCAAAAGCCTCCCAAAGGAGCAGGTTAATACACTTCTACATATTTTTCACATCTCTCTGTGCACCAAAAGAGTTTTCCAAAGTAATAGGACAACTCAGAAAAGGTTTAATCAGCAGAGACGTACAAAACGTTAGTTTCTTCTGAGAGGTAACCTGCAACCTTCAAAGACAAAATGGATTTGAAGTATGAATTGCTTCATTCAACAAGTGTTTTGTGAGCTCTTCCAATGTGCTAAGTACGCCTGAGTGTTAAGCAAACAACAACAACAAACCCACAAAGAAAGCTGAGCTCAAGAGGCAGTTGTCAAATGATAGAAAACACACACACACACACGCAGAGAGAGAGAGAGAGAGAGAGAGAGAGAGAGAGAGAGAGAGAGAGAGAGAGAGAGAGACGCACACACGCATGCATGCACTCGCACGGGAGACAAGGCAAATAAATGAATGTCCCTAAGTCTTTTTCTATTCAGAAATAGATATGGAATGCTTTTAAGCTGCCTTTACAAAATAAAACTCACTCCCCAGACAAAGCTCCTCCCCAATGCAAATGAACCAGGATACTTGGAGGCCTGGGCTGTTTTCCTTTGCTCAGATTTTTCTGGTGAGAACATTGTACCCAGCAGTCCAGAAGTTCTGTGAGGAAAGAAGTCCTCAGACTTCCTGTAACGTCAATTCCCCCAGGTGTAGAACAACAATAGGTTTTAAACCCAGCTGCACGTGTTTCTCCATGTGGCCCCATGGCCCCTGTGACCACAGGTAGCTTGTGGTCTCTCTGTATGTCTAGGTCTATAGCCATAAAAGCATCCTCAAATGTAAACACAAGGCTCTTGGGTTGTTTTGGGGTTTTTTTGGGTTTTTTTTGTTTGTTTGTTTGTTTGTTTTTGTTTTTGTTTTTGTTTTTTTTTTTTTTTGGTTTTGGTTTTGGTTTTGTCAGAATTTTGCCTGGAGAGTTAGCCTGTCTTTCTATCTCCCTGAAAAAGAGAAGGCTGCCGGGAACATGTACAAAGATGAGCTTCAATGGGTAAGAGCTAGCCATGGAAACTCAGGAACTGTAAAAGGCCACTAACAGGCCTGGGCAGGCATCCTCCAGGACAGACTTTCTCCAGCATCTATGGGTATACATCAGCTGAAGGTCTTACTGAACGCTGATCCACCCTGATCCACTAGGTCTAGGTGGGACCTGGGAGTACAACCACTAACAAGTTCCCAGGTGACATCAAATGCTGATCTGGGGGCCACCGGATAGAAAAATGTAAACAGTGTGTCTCAGACTTTTGAATGAATCCAACAGCAAGAGAAATACTGAACCTAACAATAGTACATGTGCTCTCTTGTGTTGTCTTTCTGTGTGTGTGTGTTAGTTGTTGCAGTGAACACATGGGTTACTTCTGTCATTGTTGTTTTGGTGCTGGAGCGCCTCATACACAGCACCAATTCTACCTCTGAGCTATTACCACAGCCCAGTTTCAGTACAGATTAAGCTAGGATAATCCAAAATTCAAAATGCTCAAAATTCCATTAACTTCTTAAATGCCGACCTGACACCACAAAGAAAATTACATACCATAAAACTACATCCATGCACAAAGCCACTGAAGGATTGTCTAAGAGCATCTTCAGGCTATGCGTTTAAGATGCATATAATCCAAGTGAACATCAGTGTTTAGCCTTAGGATCCTCCATCTCCAGCACTATAAGACACTTGATGTCATCTATGTGTCCTACTTCATTGTAAAAGTTGAGCAAGGTCCACCCACGATTTGACTTTCCCACCTCAGGGTGGGGTCACACTAAGGGGTACGAATAGCATTTTTGTTTATCAAATTATTTTCAGGATCCTTTGAGATAAACACAGACATATTAAATACATTTTGAAAATATTGTCACTAAGACACATTCAGATAAGCCAGGTACAGGTGTACATGCCTTTAATCCCAGTCCTTGGGAGGCAGAGGAAGGAGAATCTCTGTGGGTAAGAGGCCAGGCTGGTCTATATAGTGAGTTCTAGGACAGCCAGAGTTACATAGTAAGAACCTGTCTCAAAATAAACAAAAAATGAAGAAGAAAAACAAGAAGAAAAGAAGGAGTATTTAGAGGAGGAAATTTTGAGGAGGAGGAGGAAGAAGAGGAGGTGGTATTGGAGAAGGAAAAATTGGGGGAGGAAGAGGAGGGAGAGGAAGAGAAGGAAGAGGGAGAGAGGAGGGAAGGAAAGACAAACAGCCAGAGAAAAGAAGCATTCGGATGTTAATTTGTCTTTCTGCCTTATCTGTCTAGGAGAGGGGAGCAAGTGGTCCTAAGCAAAGGTTTCTCAATGTGATTATTTCCCATTCAAAAGAACAAGGGCTTCCTGATGAAAAGGGTGACTCATGGTCTGGGACAAGAAATACAAAAGAGAAGCCTGGAACATTTGGTCATACAGAAAGGAAGAAAACTATGGAAGTCTCGAGGTCTTGTCCAAAGTTCAGGAACCAACTTGAACTCGCTCACTGACATCAGTAACTCTATGACAATGACAGATAGTTATTAATAACATCAATAACAACAACAGTGGCACCCAACTATAACCCAAGATCTCCAGAGGCTGAAGCAGGAAGATCATCAAGTTGAGGCCTGGGCTCCACAGTGAAACCCTATCTCAAAACATGAATAACAGGAGGGGATGGAGGATAGGGGACAGGAGGATGAAAAGTAACCACATGAAGAAAAACATACAAAGTATGCTTAAATCCGTGAGTTCATGGGCTACTGTAAAAGAATACCATAGGTAGGCAGGGGTACCCAACAATGGCACCACCAGCCAATATTTTGGGATAGATAATGCTGTGACCCCAAAGTGCACAAAACAGATTTGGCAAAACTAAGAATTGATGTGGACTGAGCCTCTACATCTACCTACCAGAGTACCATCTACTGTAGGTTGCTGAGTTAACACTCACATTCTGTGCATCAGATGTCAGCAAAATTCCCTCCTGCAGCACTGCATAGGAGAGCTCCCAGGGCTGCTGGCTTTTAAGATTTGCATTATGTTCCTACATAAAGAATTCAAATCCTAAGGATTCACACTAGAATACAGCTGCACTCGTGCAACTAAGATGTGCTTGAAAATAATCAAATAGTGTTTGCAGATGCAGATGGAACCAGGTTAGCCGTGAGTTAGCAATAGCTGAACAGAGAGCATGATGAACAAAGTGGGTTCCATGCAGTAAGAAGCTACTGTTGAGGCTGGAGAGACAGCTCAGTGGCTAAGAACTTGCTGCTCTTACAGAAGACCCAAGTTCCGTTCCCAGCACCTATGCTGTACAGCTCACAATGGCTTATAACTTCAGTTCCATTAAATCCAGAGCCCCTTTTCAGCCCTTGCAGGGACTACAACAGGTACTGCTGGCTTATGTTTGAAATGGTCTATGCTAAAACTTTTCCTTACAAGTAAACTGGGCTAGGGAGATAGCTCAAAATACTTGCTTTGCAAGCATGGGGTCCTTAGTCCAATCTCTGGAACACACATATTTAAAAAAAATAAACATACAAACAAAACAAAACCAGAAGAGAGTACCTCAACACACAGAAGAGAGTATCTACTTCACAGAATTAGTTTATTCTGAACAACTGAGAGAGTTTACAAGTGAACTATGCTTCAACTGTCATTTCCTTTTCTCCAAAGGACAAAATATACCAATTTGGATGGTGCAATAATGACGAACTCCGGAGGATGTAGTATTTTTGTACTCTACTCATTCCATGTATGTCATAATTTAAATAAAATTCCCTTCACGGGGGCTGGAGCGATGGCTCAGCAGTCAAGAGCACTTGCTCCTTTTCCAGCAGACTAGCAATTTGTTCCCACCACCTGCACGATGGCACACACCATCTGGAACTCCAGTTCAGGGGAACAAGTGTCTGTTCTGGCCTCTGAAGGCAGCAGGCATATATGCAGTGCACTTCTATAAATGCAGGCAAAACTCATAAAACTAAAAGCAAAGATTTTTTAATGAAATAAAATACCATCAGAGGGACAGACCTCTGGCAGAAAAAAATACAGGTATCGGGTATCTTCTGGCCAGCAAGGAAAGAGACTAAACTGTGAACAAAAGGAAACAGAGCAAATGGGAGGGGCTGTGAGATTCAAACACATATCTAGCTTTTAAAATGTTTATATTTATTTATTTATAATGTGTATTTATAGTATGTACTTATTTATTTACCTTTTACTTTATGTACACTGGTGTTTTGCCTGCATGAATGTCTACGTGACAGTGTCAGATCTTGGAGTGACAGACACGTTGTGAGCTGCCATGTAGGTGCTGGGATTTGAACCTGGATCTTCTGGAAAAGCATTCAGTGCCCTTAACTGCTGAGCCACCTCTCCAGGCCTAATTTTTACACATGGTGAAAAGCCTGGGAACTGAGTCTCAGATGGCTGAGACAGATTAATTGTTTTGCTATGTGGCTTATTCGTTACTCCCTAGAGTTTGACAATGAACATGTAATGTTTGTAGTGATACAGCAAGGGATTTGAGTTCTTCCCCCGTGAAGGTGTTTCTTTCAAGGAGAATCACTAATGGAGAGCTTCTCATACCCAAGGATGATGAGAACACAGCGTTTATCAGGCCATCCCCAAGTGAAATCTGGTGGACAGCAGGGTGGCCACAGGGCAGGAACCCCAGGACCACCGGATGGTTCTTAGGGCATGCTGAGCAAAGCAAAGGCAGGCTCTATTCTTCAGCGGAGTAGACTCCTTTCCTACTTAAGCAGACTTCAATGCCAGGAAATGTCACATGACAAACCAGTCTGGAAATCTAGGTCTCCCTCATGCCCCCTGTATCTAGTTTCCTGCTGGTATGTGGTCTTGCCAGCCTGGCCAGTCTCTTTAGAGAGCACAGTGGAGCTCAGCAATGCTGAAAACCACACTGAGGACCCTGTCAGGGTTCAGGAATCCTCAGAACTGCTGATCTGCAAAATCTGACCTTTGCCACTGGACCTTGACTACCCTCCCACCTCAAGTCTTACACCTGCTCCCTACCGGCAGCCTCTCCAGCCTCTGAGCTCTGCCTCTAACTAGATGCCCCACCTCCTTCCACCTCAGGGCCTTTGCACTGTCTACTCTGGACTCCTGGAACATCTACATGGTTATCTGGCTCCTTTCCTTCAGAGCTCTCCTCAAATGTCACCACAGTAAAGAAAGCCTGCCTTACCTCCCAACCCTTAATATACCCTCAACACCCAAAAACTTTTGTTTTTCATTTTTCACATATTAATTTCCAGAAAGTTTTAATGTTTACAAACCGAAAGCCTGTGTCCATTAATCCAATGTTTCCTTCCTTTAGCCCCTGAGACTTCATCAGTCCACATTCTGGCCCTATCAATCTGAATATTCATATGGGACACTTCACACTATGAGAATCACACAATACGTATCTGCTGACGGCTGACTTCTTTCAGTTACACAATGTTTTCATGGTTCGAATATACTGTGAAACACGCTTCTTCCTTTTCTGGGCTGAATAATAGTCCACTGAACAGATAAACAGCCCTTTGGTTTTCGTTCATATATTCATAGATACTTTGGGGTTTCATTTTGCCCTTTAGGCTAACAGTGAGGTGACTTTCAACATAAAACAACGCTTAAGTTCTTGTTTTAAATTCCTCAGACAACTACAAATGGAAATGTCACGTCATACAGTAATCCTGTTTCGTATCTTCAGGAGCTACCATACTGTTGTATCTAAGAGTACCTCTTGCATTCCCACCAACTATACACAAGCTTTCCTGTTTTTCTACATCTTGTCCACCCCGTGATCCTCTGGTCATCCCCTCCTTGTTTGACTTTTTCTCCACAACACTCTGCACCTGCCGTACAATACCTGTCTGCTTACAGTGATCACTTCCTACTAGCTACAATGGAAAGCCCGGAGGAACCAACTTGATTGCTCATACCCCAAGCACCTACAACACAGTTGGCATGCAACAGGTATTCAAGAAGTCTGTTGGATAAGCAACACAAAACACATGAATTGTAACAACTTTAATAGGTTGAAAGTCTGTGAGGTCCAAGGATCCTACCGACTGCTTTTCAACTCTGACCAGCCTAGGGAATCCCATGGTTTACCAGGTGGTGGCTTTAGGAGTTTATTCAGCTCATTCCTCATTAGCAATCTTCCCAGAACAAGACACTCTAACAGGTAGAATGACCCATAAAAGTACTGTAATTCATACCGTTGACTTCAAGCCTAATCACATTCATCAAACTTCAACAGCAAAAAAAAAGAAAGAGCTAACACAACTGCATGCAATTCTAGTTATCAGAGATCTGCAAATGCAATGCATTTTATTTTAAAACATCAAACCAATAGCAGACAAGACAGGACACTGTCCTTGTGTAGATTCCTTAATTAGAAGTATCCAAGGACAGCTTGACCTAGAAACCTAACTCCAGGCCTGCTTTTATTTTGGTGGATTTTTTCCTTTTTTTTTTTTTTTTTTTTTTGGTCTGTTGTTCATATTTGGTCTCTGTTGTCTCATTTGGTTTGTTTTACAAGAGCTGCTTGTATTTTAAAAAAGAAAAAAAAAAGTCGAACAGAAACTCCATGAGATCATTATTAGCTAAAAAGCCATGTGAATTGTTCTTAAGTCCGTTCCTTGCACACCATTAGTTCCTTGCACCACGAATTAGTTCAAGAGTGTCCCCTTCTCACTCCCCACCTCCACAGTCTAGTGTTTTTGCAGCTGAAATCACTTTGAAGGCAAAGTCAACAGATCTTCTTGTGGCATTAACCTATTTCTCTTCTAAGAAACCAGTGCACCTCACATTCTTCAAGGAAGGCTGGCAAAAGGAGCCACCTTGTTTGAATGGGTGATAATGCCTCTGTGACTTGCCTGGGCCTCAATACAGAAGCCAAAGTGACTCATTCAGAACATAAAGAACTTCCCCTGCTTGGTTAGAAGGAAATCTTGATGGGATTTTCTGTTCCGAATTGATTTAGTCAAAGAGCAGATTGTACTTTTAATGTATACTCACGACATGCACATATCCACACAACTGATAGAAATGCAGAAGAAAGAAAGAAATTAATGGAGAAGAAAAACACTGCGTACAACTACCTACCAGGCAAAGCAGAGACCACAGGACAAGCTACCAACATTCCACAGACTGAACTGAAGCAGTTTAAGCTCTTCAATTATTCAGGTAGAGACACACCTGACTCTTTCAACCTGCTCAGGTGCCGGGATGTGAATGACCAAGAGATAGTTCAAACACGAGCAAGGCCTAACACTGCACGTAGACACTGGCTTTCCTTCTTAACTGTCCTGATTCAAGCTTTCAACACAGAGCTCGCCAAAATGAATTCAGCCCAACATTAAATCCTCCTACAAATATCCAGTCTTTCATCCCTGCCAATGGCTGTATCCTTTCCTTCATACATCAAACCAAGTATAGCTAGAACATGGTTGGTGAGACATAAGTAACAGTTAATGCATTAAGAGCAACGAGTTTACTATTTTTCCTAGCATCTCTCTCTCCCCAGTTCTCCATTAACATAAACACAATCGGTACACATTACCCACCACCCCGGGCTGCCCAGTGACTTCAATCTAGATCTCGGTTTCTTTACCTCTATCTAAGGCCTTCTGTGATATACAGCTCTGCACCTGGCTTGCTACAACCTAATGGTCTCATTATTTTTAGGCAAAAAAAATAGAGAAGAGTCTGTGGACCAGTTAACCCTGTCTGTAACATACTTCAAAGAGAAGACTGACCCCAATCTTTGATCAACACAGACATGAGTCCATTGAAGAACTAGCCTGCCCATCCAAATGTTTCCCGCTCCTGAGGATCTTATCAACAGGAAACAAAAGCATTCTACTACCATAATGAAGTATCTGGCTTTTATTCACTAATTAGAAAAGTCCAAAGATTGTAGCCCAGGGAACAGCTAAATATTTAGGACATTAAAGAAGTTACCAAGGACCAGCTGCCCACAGCTCCCCACCCCATTAACCTGTTGTTTGCTCAATCCCGAGACATTTTAGAAGGAAAAAAAAAAACAATGATGGACAAACCTGAAACCATAGGGGCGTCTGTGCACCTACAGAGGCTTTATTTTCTAGAAATGGGTTGTGACGATTTTATATATGTCATTATACTGACAGAAACGCTGCCCTCGGCTCCTCATCCAGGAACAGGCACCAAAGCAGGAGAAGCACACTGGGTTCCCTGACACTCAGGTAGCGCCAGCGAAACCCTGGAAGCTATCCTGGTATTCTTTAAGCCCTTACTTCCGTTATGCAGTTCTCCTCCTTTCAATTTGTCCCTTCCATTTCTTGCAACCCAGCCCACTCTGGTTACAGGCATGTCCACAACAGAACAGAACCAAGTGACAGTTTGTGAAAGGGAGGGGTATCTCACTTTCACTTAGGGATCTTGGCAGATGAAAAGTTCTGCATCTTTCAGAATTTAAATAATGAGGGCTCCGTTCGGGCTGGTAAGGGACCACCCACTTCACCATCCGTTTTACTGCTTATTGTTGTTGCTTACCGACATCCCCCCCCCTCCACCCCGCCCCCAGCCATGTTTCAATTCTGAGCGACCTTCAAAAGTGGCTGTCACTGGATCTTTACTTGCCCAAGACCAATATTGACCACAGTTTCTTTCTCTTCTCTACTCTACCTCTATGGCTGCAAGAGAACTTAGAAAAGGCTTAGGGAAAAAAAACCCATTCTTGACTACAACACTCGGCTCCCACACTCACCTGACCCAGGTCAGGCACTCTGTAGCCAATGGACGCCCAGTCAAGGATGCAATCCCTGCTCCCTCGTAGTCAGCTCCTAAAGATTTACAAAGAAAGAAGACTGAGTAGGGGATCTCGCGAGGGTCTATCGGTATGTCCCCAAATCCAAGTTTCGACTTTTTTAGCCTCTGCTTTTCCTGCAGATCCCACTCCCCACCTCCAAATTTAGTATTCAAGCCGGAGGGATCTCTTGCCCCCCAGATAAAAGCAAACCCAGCGTGCTTATTTCCCGTCCATAGCTGACCAGAAAGATCAGGCACGCAGAAACTTCGAACACGCCGGGGTTGGGGGTGGAAGTAAGAGAAGTGTTGAGATCCCAAAGCACTTGTTTCCCCGCGTGGAGGCCAAGTATGTGAAACCCGCGTCCCCATTGGGCACGGGCTCCGTCCTCACTTCTTCCCTCATCGTTAACCGCCCCCCCTTCCTCCGGTTTTCTTCCTTTTTTTTTTTTTAAACCCACGGGGCCCCCACGCATGCATTATCCTACCAGCTAAGTAGCGCAACAGGGCTAGCTACATTTTTAGAAAGATTATTTCCCTGAGCAAACTCATATGACACCCCCTCAAATGCCCCCCCCCAGGGGGGAAAAAACTATTTCCTGCAGACACTCCAACCGTTTCTTCCAACTTGGGGGAATGCCATTTCAGTACGGGGAAGGAGGTTGAAGCCGGTCACCAGAGTCGAGGACATTTGGGGTTACTTACGACTGAAAAAAAAAAAAAATCAGACCTCCTCCCAAAACTGTTCACAGGGAAAGAAGCCCCAAAATACACGCCAAGTGCATGCAAAGCCACCAAGAACTCCCAGTGATCAGGGCAAAAACTTCTGCGCACGGGAGCCAGTGCCAACTCCCCGCGCCCTCTGCCCGGCCCCAGCAGCTACCTTGGTGACTGGGGAGCCACGCCGGTTTGGGGTATCAGGACCAGGAGAGGGGTTAGCAGCCGCTGGGCAATCCCATGTCCGCGAAGAGGGAGCTGGTTCCGTTAGGATGGGAGCGGAACACCCACACCTCCTCTCGGCGTGCGCTTTCTCTCTCTCTCCACCCCCTGCCTCCACCTCCTCCACCACCACCTCCTCCTCCTCTCCTCCCACCCCGGCAGGCTTGAGGAAACGCTTCAGCAGAACATCCACATGGTTACTGCACTTTGAAGCGGCGCCCCGCCGCTTATATAGGCCGGGAAGCTCCCTGGGCAATGTAGTCCGAGTCCCAGGTCGTGCCGGCGCCTGGGGCTGCGCAGAGGGACTACAAGTCCCAGAATCCCATGGGCTCTGGGGCTGGGTTCTAAATAGACTCCCGCGCGCTGATCAGGGGAGGGTGGGGGGAGGGGCGCCCGCCCAACGGGAAGGCTCGGGTTGCGAACCTGTGTCTGAACGCCGGACTCCTCAGGTTTGGCAAGGCCGACCCACCCGGTATGCCTTACCCCTGTGAACCCTTCTCTTTTGACTGTCGTATCTTCCCTTTTCTAAAGTCAGGTGTCACTAGGGGCCGGAGAGAGAGGAAGAGCTCGGATTACTGCTTTGGGAAGTTTTTACAAGCTATTTACCCACCCCCGCGCGCTCTGTGTCCTGGAGCCAAGAATTTCAGAAATCCGAGGCACAAAAACGGCAGTGTTTGCGGTCAAGGATTAAAGAAACAAGTTTGTCTTTATTAAATCTGTTCTAGTTCTTTATTGGATCCTGCTAGTGTCTGCATGAAAAACTAAGTCTGGAAATGGGGGTGTCCCTGCTATCGAGGATGCAGGTTAATCGTGTGAGAGCCCTTTTCTGAATCCGAGCTGTGTCTGTCTTTCGTCGCCCGGTGGGAGGTAAAAGAAACGCAACCCTATCGAGTGAGCAAATAAAGGAACCATGTTGTGACTTGCTGATGTTGTGATCGCGAAGCAGGAAAGAAATACAAACCGCGACCTCGGTCCTGACCCCGCTTCTAGGACCCCTTTGCTCCTGGAATCTGTAAACGCTAAAGTAAATAAACCGCAAACCAGAAAAATAAGGGCTTCGGAGAAAGCAGCTCAAACTAAGATGTGTGCGTCCAGGCGAGGCGTGCTGCAAGTCTTCAATCCAAGCCTTTGGGCTGAAATGGGTTTCAACACACCACAAAATAGTGTAGGCTCTAGGCTGCAAAGTGCTTAGAACTTTGGTTTTGGGAGGAAGAGCTTGCATCTCAGGCAAAGTTATTCTACTGTCTCCTTCCCCATCCCACCCCACCCCACCCCCCCAAACCAGACTACACGAATTCATTCCACAAACGTTCCCCGGGTATCATCTGGGGGCCAGGCCAGGCACTGTGCCAGGATATGAGAGCGCGCCAAAATATATCATAACATCCTAAATGGGGTCCGTCTGCTACCGCTAAAGACCTACTAACAGTAATCCTTGTAATGAAAACAAATGGTTCTGCAGAGCTCAGCCTACGTGCTCTTTCTGTACATGGTGCTATTGGGTTTTTACCAATTCTGGGTTTGTTATCTCTGTGCAGCAGGCATAAGGCCAAGGACCAGGGGAAACCAGGTTAACTTCGGTCTCCATTGCAACTCCAACCTGTACCTATACTAAGCACTTGCCCTTTGGGACCTTCATCACCACTTCCTTAAAGGACTCCCTCCTTCCATTTTAGGAGCAGCATCTAAGCCCTTAGGCAAATCACTGTTGTCTCTTTACCCTAGTTTTGACGTCTAGAGAGGGATTCCATACTCGTTAGTATTTGCCTGTTCTCTTTTCCTATTATGTGATTCAACAGCCTTGCCTAAGGCCTCGTGAAACTCTATGAACAATAGAGGGCAAAATAGCTAAGAATTATTCCATATTTAGTGCTCAACCTAACAATTATGGACATCACATGGGTGCGTGTTGTGTCCCAGGCATTGTTTCTATGCTCTTTAAGTAGATTGGTTCGTCAATAGCCTATGGGAAGCTAAAGGCATGGAGGGTTAGTTCCAAAAGGCACTGTTGGCAATCTAGGAAGCATCTGGGGTTGCTTCAAGCTGCCCTTCTTTGTCCTCAGGAAAATCCCCAACTTGCCACAACAGAGGAATCCATACCTTTCATATCTGTTGTTTTTCCTTTCCCTGATAAGACCAACCTGTTCCACTTTCCAAGGCCCTTTGACTAGCTTTCAAGCAACTTCAACAAATCAACCCCCAATAATATAACTGGTGAAGGAGGAGGGAGGATTGCTTCATGATCTTCTAATGTGGATTTTCAAAAGAATACTTGGCCGTAGTTGAGAGGTACAGGTAGCTCATTTTCATCCTCGACATGCCCTTGTAGACACAAACCCTTTATCTAGTTTATCCATGGTCTTCCCTCCCCAAAAGCAAGTTTCAGTGCGAGACCATGTCTTACATTTGTGTACTCTAGTCCTCTTGACTCAAAAAGGCTTACTCTTCTGTCTGCACATGTTTGTAGATCTGGAAAAAAGGTTTCCTGCAACCTTGTAATGGAAGGTGTGTTGAGCATACAGAAGGCAACAGAAGCATATCTTTCCGAGCATTTGAGTCTTTTAGCTGCTCAGATCCGTTTTCTTTGTCAGTGTGTGCACACAGTGCTGTTCAACATTTGGCAAATTCTGGAAGCTGCCAGATCACAGGACAATACTCTTGCTAATTCTACTACAGCCTAAAAAGATTCCTTGTGTCGGGCAGTTGATGTATGGCGATGCTAACAGTGATGGGTGCTAGAATGAGTGGCTTATTACTCCATAATGAGCTGGGGCGAGGGTGTAAGGGGGTGAGATGCTGCCTGTCTGTTAGAATTTTTCTTAGGAAGAATTTTTCTAGACCTACCTCTCCAATTCTGTAGCTACCAGCCATGTAGGCACCGAGGATGCAGCTAGTTCTAAAGAAGATGTGAAGTGCTTATAAAATACACACTGAGTTTCAAACACCCAAACTTCAAACACAAGGCTTCGGATATGTTGGATCACACACTTGAAATGACTTTTCCTGATTTTTTTTTTTTCTCTTTAAATTGACTAAAAATGTAATCTGTAGCTCATGTTATATTCTTTTGGATGGTGCTTATCCAGAAAACTGAGAATCAAATTCCTAAGATAATAAAGCCAAACGATGAGGATCAGGGCTGGGCAGATAGCTCAGTGGCTAAAACCCTTACTAAAAAAGCATGAAGACCAAAATTCTGAAGTGCAAAATGCCTGGTAGGTGTGGTGACCTGTAATTCCATCATTCCAGAGGCAGGGAACAGACACCCAGGGCATGCTGGCTACCTACACTAGCTGGAATGGGTGAATTTTGGATACAGTGAGAGACCCTGCCTAGTAAATATAAAGGAGCATGACAGAAGATGCACAGTATCAACTTTGGGCCTTGACATGCTTGTACATACATATGTGCCATGAACAAATATCCCTATACATATGCAAACATGTATACATAAATGCATACCATACATGTGACCAGTAAAAAGAAAAGACAATGCCATAAAAGTACCCTTGTATAACTTTACCCTTGAAATGCCCACTCAGGAAAGTCAGAGGACTTTGTAGTCAGGACTTGAGTCTGAAGAAAGTCCAAAACTAGCACAGCAGCTTACTCCAGGGAAACCCCACAAATAGAAACAGTTTTTGTCAGCATTACATGGCTGCAGACTTGGACTAAATTCTAAATTCATCTGCTGAGAAGCCCACCCTCAGGTCTCCTCCTACTAAAGAAAGGAAAATGTGCCAAGGAAAGCAGAATTCAGAAAAGGCAAGGTTGACAACCAGCTGCACCATTAATATCCAAGGTGTGTGTTTGTGAGGAGATTAATGCCACTAATCCTCACCTTGTCAGCCCAATGGGTCATTGAGTTACAGGACACGAAAGAGCTTTCAAATCTCACCTGGCCTTTACCAAAACAAACCCATGAGCACCAAGGCCAGGAAAATATAGCCGTTCACCCTGAAACCATGCTTGGCCGCAAAACAAGTATCAGCTTGTTGGAACACAAATTCCTAATTTCTTCTAGGCACAAAGTCCATTCATGACTGTCACAGTGAGCCTTGAATGCTTCAACTAAAAGCTTCTCCAAGTCCCCCTTAAGTGACAAGACAGCACAGCTGATAATTCAAATCATAGAATTTGTTCTACCTTGGAGATAACGTCTTTTTTTACATGTTGTGATGGAGCACCATAGAGCATGAAAAATATCAGTAAAGAGGAATCGATATTGTCTATGTAGTTACTAGATCTTCTTCCCTGGTCATTTTTTAGCCTTGTGTGGTAGAAGAAAGAAGACATAGTTCTTTTTGATAATTTTATAAAACTCTTGGACATGCATGTTTAAACACCAACAGATAGTCCAAATGGTAGTAGTCCTTGGAGTTTTTGCACTGAGTGGTCTAAAATCCAGAGATAGGCACACCCACAAGACTATATTGTGTTTGGGCTTTCTGTGTGGTTTTTGTTCTTACAGGCAAGACAAGATCTATAAAGATGAGTATTTGTAATTCTAACTTGGGCACTGGGTAAAGAGGGGGTGTTCAGCACCCATTGAATCCTGAGGTCTTAGAATTCTAAGAATGGCCAGGAAAAATGGTAACCTGCAAATACTCAACAGCCTACACCAGAGGAGAAAGAGCTGGAATGACAAAAACAAACAAACAAAAAACAGGAGAGAGAAGAAGTTGGTCTGAAGCTTAGAAAGGGAAGGCATTTCCTGTATCCAGATCCAGGACATCCTGTTCTGCCAAGAGAAAACATCACAAATTGGAGGCTCTTCATTTGTTGTGTGATCTCTAGAATTTAGAAGAGCCCGATAGTTAGTCACCTGGGGAATAGAGGGAATTTGGATGAAGTGTCAGTGACCACACCAGGCAGGCAACATAGAAGTTACAAAGGTCACCCAAAAACGGGGCTGGGGTTGTAACTCAGTGGCAGAGGATTCACTTAGCATGATATAGGCAAAAACTAGTTACTATTGCCTTTTTCCATACGAAAAAGACAGCTTTGCCGTCCATGATGGTATTATTGTCAATATTGTCTAGAATCCCCAAAACATAAGGACTATTAATTTCTTACACATTATTTTCCTGTGAAACATGCAAAGTCAGGGGTTTACCACAAAGTAGGACATCCAGCCTTACTTCCTGCCTTTCATCAATAAGACTGTTATCCTAATGTGCTAGGACAGACAAACTGGATCAAGGCCCTTGAAATGCCTTGCTGACTTATTATTATTACACTATTATTATTATTACAGCAGAAATGAAATCCAGGTGTCAAAGGAGACTCTGGAAGCTACTTTGTTGCTGTTTTGAGATGGAGTCTTACTATATAACCCAACTCACCTGAACTCTGGTTCCTTCAGCTCCTTGCCAGTACTGCGATTACAGGCATATTCCACTGTGCCTTACCTGAAGCTCTACTTTACACAAGAATTCAGGAATCCACGTTTTAAAAAAATCATATATATGTATAGTTAAAAATTAATTATTTTGCAGCTTCTAAGGAAATGATTTATTTACATTAGAATGTCATAAAGTTACATCTCCATAGTATTTGAAACTCAATCTCAAAACCTACACTATTATGTAACCTAAAATGATTATATGTTTCTTTATTTATATATAACAATCTCATTAAACAGCCATGAAGAGAACCCTATGTGAAATATTTATTGATAGTGGATTCTCTTTGGTAATACTTTTGCAGTTATGTTGAAGAAAGTTAAGTTTCAATAAATTGTTGAAAAAAATTTATTTAGCTTACAAACTAGCAATAATTTAGCAACTTTCATGCCAATAGTCTTTAGGCTATGGGTAGTCTATGTATTTCAATATAACCTTCCTGAGGCTATATATGATTTCCAAATCAACTGGAAAAGCAAAAGGTATTGTGCATGAGAAAAAGATAGTAGAAAACTTGAGAATTTTTGCAAACCTCAGTAAATATAGTCACTACCCCAGCATTAAATTTAACTTAAATCAGTCGCCAATCAAGTGAGGCCTGTAACTTTTCTCCTTTCTGGTCCTATGGTAATGTATTCAGATTTAAGCAAATCGACTACTTGCTTTTCTCTCCAATGTACTATCTTCCCAGGCTATGATTAACCTATTTGATGAGTTCAGTCCAGATGGAGCACTTGAGATTCATGTTTCACAATAAGGATCTTTTAGGTAGGAACAGCCCGGAGAAGCAGGACTAGGGGTGTAGCCCTTGGTTAGCTAATGTTGGGCTATCACTCTCAGACTGCTACTGGATGAGGAGCCTCCTGTTTTACTGAGTGCTCTGCGGGGCACTGGAGATGAAGGGGGATGGTGGATTGCAAAGAGCTTTAGCTGTCTGCTTTTTTTTTTCTTCGTTGCAACCTTCTTTTCAGAGAAATCTCTTCATCAGGCTTAGAGGATGATGAGGAAGAAGGCTGGCTGCCTGAAACTCACAGACCACAGTCACCCTGTGGTCTTTCACCCCATACTCTGGGTTTCCTTCCAGGTGTAGAGCACAGAGTATGCAGCTGTGACCTAGCAAACAGCCCAGATGCTTTCCAGCCCTCTGCCTTTCTC
Organism: Arvicanthis niloticus; assembly: GCF_011762505.2. Taxonomy (NCBI): domain Eukaryota; kingdom Metazoa; phylum Chordata; class Mammalia; order Rodentia; family Muridae; genus Arvicanthis; species Arvicanthis niloticus. The sequence continues at coordinate 46,770,885 of NC_047666.1, read as the reverse complement.
AGTTACTTACCTCCAACCAGCACCTGTCCGTTCACACAACAATGTTTCTCCATTAATATACCACACACTATATGGCTTTAAGTCACTGAATCGTTTATATTAACTTTAATACAGTGAGTGAAGGAGTGGTTCAGGGTATTTTCAGTCAACTTTTCCTTCAAAACTAGCTCTTGTTTTTTGTTGTGTTGTGTTGCGTTGCGTTGTGTGTGCATATATATTTGTGGTATCTCTTAGGAGGAGGAAGAGAAAAGGGTGCCAGGAGAGGAGGAAAACAAGGAGGTGGAGAAGGCAGATGTGAGGAGGAGGAAAAGTGAGTCTCTTTAAAGACAGACTTTACTTACTCAACATCTGGTAAACTTTAAGAAAGAGACTATATCATCTGTCCATAATCAAATGAGCCATTCTGAAAAAAAAAAAAAAGTTTTAAGCAAACATATGATACTTTATCATGAAAAGGGTATCTAAGAGAAACTAATGATTGTTTTCCAAAGACTTCTACTTCTCGAAAAAGCCAGGCCCTTTCAACCCCACGGTCCTGAATACCCTCTTCTATCCAAAAGGGAAAAAGCATTGCATAGCAGAATGAAAATACTCCATTTAGTAGTGAGTAAATTTATTTCGTCTTTGAAAAGAAAGAGTCTGGTAAAACTTTACTAATTACTTTTAACTTGTGCATTATTGAGCAGTAGTTTGACCTTCAGAAAAGGCAAAACTCTTTAAGTGCATCTGGTTTAGGCTTGAGACTTGGGAGGAACAGTTCATTAGAATAGAAAATCTTGCTGTTTAATTAGCTGTCTGTCCTTGGTTCTGATTTTTAAAAAAAAAATTTTTTTTTAGAATAATATGCTCAGCCTGACCCCAAATCAGTGTTAGAAAGTAGGTTCTCAGATTAAATTAGCCTTTAATTCTCCCCTGCTTCACTTATTTTCAGAGCATATCACGAGGGAAGAGGTACCAATATTGAAAGGAAAGGGGGGGGTACCCTGCTAACCTATTTCTGAACTATGTTTTGAACCAATAATAAGTATGATGACATGTTAATCCATGTTATGAAGTGAAGGAAAATAAACACTTTCCTTATGCTTATGGGAAAATGCCCAATCCACAAGTAAATTTGAATAATAACAGTCATTAAATTACAAGTCTCATCTTCTGTTTTCTTTTATACATGAAGTAGAAGCAGAAAAATCTTGATACAAGAGGAAAGTAGAGTGTATTTTAAAGGCCTACTGATAAAGGGGCTTGTGGTCTTCTAGAATTCTCTAGAAAAGCTGAAGCTTGTTTGTGGGGTTCTGGCAACTTTATGTTCATAAGATGGGGCACACATTTTGATGTAGCAAATAGTAACATCTGCAACTACACAAATAAGAGGTTTGAGTAGAACTTAGCACGCACGGGGTAAAATTTAAAATGATTTCTGATCTTAGATAGTTTGCTCTTTAAGTCCTCCAGTCTGAGCACTATATCTGGTACATAGGGGATCCTTGGTGTACATGGCTTTAAGATGTGGAGTCAATGTGTTCCTTAGCACTGTTATCTGTGTGGAATATCCAGGTCTCTAAAGGTCAGACAAGGTGATTATACAGATACCTGATAGATTTTATGCAAACAAGTTAGTGATGTTACTTAATATTGAACTATATGTGTTAAGATCAATTCATTCATTTTAAAAAAAATGATTGAGTTAGGATACAGCCTGTAGTACGAAGTTAATTGTATCCCAGGCAGGTCAGAATTAAGAAGCCTCATATACACCAGAAGTAAAGAGAAGCCAAGATGCTTAAGTCTCTCCATTTCTAGATGTCTACACAAGAGAAAGGAAAGCATAGCAGTTACATAAAAGCTTGTAAATGAATGTTCATCGAAACACTAGGCAGAATAGGCAAAAAGTGAGAACAATACAAACACCCATTTGTGAGTCTTCTCCTTCCTTTCTCTCCCCCACTCTTTTTTATTTATGTATGTGTTTATGTGCGTGCATGTGTATGAGTGTGTGTGTGTGTGCGTGTGAGTGTGTGTGAGTTTATGTACACTGCATGTGTGCAGGATCCTGCAAAAGCCAGAAGAGGGTATTGAATCCCCTGGATCTGGAGTTGTAGGCCTTACAAGTCATCATGTGGGTGCTGGGATCTGAACCCAGGTCCTTTGCAGGAGCAGTAAAGCACTGTTACCCTCGACCATCCTCCCCAGCCCCAATCTCCTTTGTTGTATCTAGCAGGGATCCAGGGACAGAGCTCAGTAGGGTAGTGAGGGAAATGAAGAAATAACAGGAGGCACAGAGACAGAAAGCTGGGATTGGGTGATCGGGGGTCTCAGCTGGAAAAGCCTCAGCACCCTGGAAAGTCAGCAGGTTTGTTATACATCTTTGAACAGACTGGAGGCAGGGGTTGGTTATTGTCTACAGCTGAGCAAAGAGATGGTGTTATTACATACAGATAAACAAGGATGTAGGTTTATGGTATACAGCTGGATCAAAAGGACGGGCTTAGCTAATCTTAGTAGAAGCGGTCTCTATAAGTCTTCAGGCCATAAACACCCAGAAAAAGAAAGCTATGGTAGATATACCCAGAAGATGCTCCAACATACAACAAGGATACATGTTCCACTATGTTCATAGCAGGCTTATTTAGTCAGAAGCTGGAAAGAACCCAGATGTCCTTCAACAGAGGAATGGATACAGAAAATGTGATACATTTAAACAATGGAATATTACTCAGCTATTAAACACAATGAATTCGTGAAATTCTTAGGCAAATGGATGGAACTAGAAAATATCATCCTGTGTGAGATAACCCAGTCACAAAAGCACACACATGGTATGCATTCACTGATAATTGGATATTAGTCCAAAAGGTCGAAATACCTAAGATACAACTCACAAACCAAATGAAGATCATGTAGAAGGAAGACCAAAGTGTGGGTGCAATCACGAAAGGTAGATGCTGATGTGGATGTCAGGAAGTGCATGCTGACAGGAGCCTGATATAGCTGTCTCCTTAAAGGTCTGCCAGAGCCTGAACTCTACAGAGGCAGATGCTCACAGCTAAACATGGAACTGATCAAGGGGTTCCCAATGGAGGAGTTAGAGATAAGACTGAAGGAGTTGAAAGGGTTTATGGCCCCATGGGGAGAGCAACAATACCAACCAACCAGAGCTCCCAGGGTTTAAACCACCAGCCTGGGAGCACATAGGGAGGGACCCATGGTTCCAGCTGTATATGTAGAGGAGGATGGCCTTGTGGGGCATAGGTGGGAGAGGAGGTTGTTGGTCCAGTGAAGGCTGGGTGCCTTAGTGTGGGGGGAATTCAAGGGTGGGGAGGTGATAGTAGGTGGATGGGTGGGGGTACATCCTCATAGAAACAGGAGGAGGGGGGATGGGATAGGGGGTTTTGGGTAGGGGAGAAATGGGGAAAGGGGATAACATCTGAAATGTAAATAAACTATCCAATTTTTTAAAAAAAGAAAGTTCTTATGAGAAAAACATGATCTGGAGAATAAATAAAATTATGTAGGTGTGGAAGACTATTCAGAATAAAGCATTTGCAGGAGCCCAAGGTAGGAGGATGTCCAAACTGTCAGAAGGGTGACAGGTGTGGATGTAACAGAGCATCAGGATCAGGGGAAAAGAAAAGCTATGGTAGACATTTTCTGCACACACTGTCAGCATGCACCCTTGGACCAGAGAAAGGCTTTGCTGTGCCTCTGAGCCTTACCCCGGGACAAGGCATTGCCACTCCTCCATAGGTCTCAGGCTGGGGTTCTTGACAAGGCCAGATCACACACCTTAATTAACCTATTCCCTGCCTTTTCTTCCCAATCTCTGCCAATTGCCCACCACCCAACATTGCTTCTGTCTGGTCACCTTCCATAAAAAGTACCTATGAGAGAGATCATATACTATGTGTCTCAGTGTCTGGATTATTTTACCTATCAGAATGTCCTCCTAATCTATTCTTGTTGCAGTAAACAGCAGGATTGTATCTTTTTTCATGGTTGAGTAATAGCCCATTGCAAATATGTATCACATTTTCTCTATTCATTCATTTGTTGTTGGGTATTGAATTATGGCTATTGTGACCAACACTACAATTCTCACAGGGATGCAAATAACTTTTTTATTTTCTTTTATTTCATTTGTGTGTGTGTGTGTTTGCATGTCTGTTTATGTTATTTTCCAGATACAGAACACATGTAGAAATCAAAGGATTACAGATTCCGGAGTTTGTTCTCTCTGTCTACCACATAGTTCCTGGAGATCAGGCTCAGGTTGTTAGGCACATCAGTAGCGGGCATGCTTATCACCTTAGCCAGCTCCCTGGTCCATGCAGTTATCTTTTCACTAAACTGATTTTATTTCCTTTGGGTATATGACTGGTCCTTAGATTGATCAATATGATATGATATTGCTCAATATTATATGATAATGGTAGTTTGCAGGGTTTTATAAAAGCATTTTTTAATCTTCATTTTTGTTTATGTGTATGGATGTTCTGCCTACATGTATGTCTGTACATCACCTAATAATATTTCTGTTAATACTTTGAGAATTGTTTTTGAAGAAACTTCTTATGGTTTCCATATAGCTGTAATAATTTGCATTCCCAGAAGCAGTGGCTAAAAGTTCTTCTCTCTTCCCAGCCTGGCCAGCGTTTGTTACCATCTGTCTTTCCATGGCGGTTGTTTGTTCTGACTGCTGAGAATGACATCTCGATCTACTTGTTAGACTCAGATTACTGCGTTGATCTGTGACTGAAAAGTAATTTTTTTTTTCAAGACAGAGTATGACCATGTAGTACTGGCTGGAGTAGAACCCATTATGTAGACCAGGCTGGCCTCACAGCCACAGAGAACCACCTGTGTTTGCCTCCCAGGAGCTAAAGCTGCAGATGTGTCACAGCATGTCTGGCTCAACAGTAATTTTCTTTCTTTTTTTCTGTTTTTTTTTTTTTTCATTTTTATTGGATATTTCATTTACACTTCAGATGCCATCCCCTTTCCCCATCCCCCCTTAGAAAACCCCTATCCCATGCCCCCTTTTCCTTTTTGCATTTATACACTTTTTAAAAAATGTTAATCAAAGGCTTTATAAGTTTGGTATTGCTCAATCAGAAGCGTAACCCAACACCCAACCTAGATATATAAACTATCTTTGACTGGTGGAGATACGTGAACATCTGCCTCCCTGTCTCCCCTCTCTTTCTCTCTCTTTCTCTCTCTCATCACCTAGCTTCTCCTCTCCTTCTTCTCCTCCTCCTCTCCTTACTCCCTCTCTTCCTCTCAGTACTCCTCCTACCTTAGCTCTTCCTACATAACACCCTTCCTGTTAAAATAAAACTTTTCTCTCAAAATACATTTAGAGCATAATTATGCCTATTTGTACCAGTGAGGTACAAGATAGTCCTAATACCCAGTCCATCATTTTGTTGACTAACCAGAACCTCTGTCATCTCTCCTAACTAAAACACTTAGTTCTGAACCTGGCTTTTTTCTTGGCTTTAGAATCAATGCCAGCTGAAAACCATCCACTCAAATCTTTTCTCTCAAAGTAAATAGCCAGGATTGGCTATGAGACTATAAGTTTTCAACCCCATCAGAAATCCAGAATGACTGAGTTAACTATAATTGTGGGAAGCACAAAGCATAGCTTCTAAAACTTAGCCAATTTATAGAGACCACTGAACACCTGGACACTCCCTATACTACAAAACGTTGGAGCATCTGATCTTCAGCCTTCTGGCCCAGAATCATCTGACAGACCTTAGTGCTGCAGAATTATTAAGGGCTGATTACTCTGTCTAGGCAGATATAATCAGTCAACTATTCCGCATGTGTGTCCTTTTCTGGACAGTAATTTGTCTGTAGATGGAGAGAGGCAATTCTTGCCTAGTGGCTGTCACTACATAACTGGAGTAACTCCAAGGATGCTCAATTTCTTCTTAGAATCCATAACAGGAAGCTGTCAGGAGCAGACAGGTCTCTAATCAAAATGAACATTACTACAGAAATGTTTGTCATGTCAATTCTGTGGACTTCTGATGTTTTGAAAACCAACTATCCATGTAAGGCAATCTGGACTGTTGTCTGTTAACTCCACTCAGCTATTTCTAAATAAAACATAGAAAACACCCTAACAATAAACTCCAAGCCATGAATTTTTTCTATAGTCCCCTAACAGGCTAACCATGTCAAATCTGTTTAAAAAAAAAATCAACAGTAATTTTCATGAAAGGATATCCAAGTCAGGTATGGTGGAAATGTAGCTATAATGCATCCCAGCACTCAAGAAGGACAAGCATGGGCATTGTGAGTTCAAGGCCAGTCTTGTCTGCAAGACTATCTCAAGAGAATATATATATATATATATATATATATATATATATATATATATATAATGTACATATATAATAAGTATATATATGTATAATTATATTCAATAATAAAAATGTTAGAAATTTTAGTGATTCTTCTGTACCTTATTTTTTCAATGAGATGTAAAAAACTAGCTGGGGAGATAGTGTATTTGGTAAAGTCCAGACCTGGCAAACCCAGAAGTGCGTAGTGGGTATAGTAAAGCCAGCTGAGATAGCCTGTATTCAGAACAGTGGTGCTAAGGAGGTAAGAAGGATCCCTCAGGTCAGGTGGCCAGGCAGCTTAATCTATCATGTGATTTTTTTCAGAACAATGACAGACCCTATTTCAAAAAACAAAAAAACAAAGGACACAGCCTGAGGAAAGACACCCACGGGTGTTCTCTGCCCCTTCCCCCACCACATTTACACAGGAACTACCCACATAAGAAGTGCACACTTGAGCATCAGTCACACACAAGCACACACATGCGTGCTACATTGAGACGAGAAGTCAGCTTGGGGTCACTGGAATATAAGCTACTAAACTGACTCCATATCCCTTCCTGTCCTGTCAATCAGCTCTTGCTTATTTTCCCCTGAAATAGAAGATGTGATTAATGTTCTCTGGCCACTTGCATCACCACATCCGTATTATCAGACTGTAATATCTAGTTCTTATTGTAGCAGCATTTTATCCCGATGAGCTATTTGCTTGTCTATCAATATGATTAGTCCTCACCATGAAAACTTTCCATGAAGAATCATAAGAACAGCCTACTTTCCCAGTGACCCAACCTACTCTGTCACTGTGACCCAGACAAAGAATTCCTCATGGTGACAAGAAAATGGAGTTCTCCCAGGGGTGACTCCTTTTTTGTTCACATGATGGTGATATCAATTATTTATTCTAGACCAGAAAGGAAAAGGAAGAACCCAAGCCTTGACATTCTTGTGAGGTTTCCCAAAGGAGAGAGTACGCCACCGTTCCCTTTTCTTCTCTGCAATTATGTCTATATTAATTTGCTCCTGGCCCCGTGGACTTCTCTCCATTTCTGTAGCCACTGCATTACACTCCAAATGACTTTCCTCTTTCTTTTGTTGGATACATTTTCACAAAAAGAGTTGAAAAGTTTCAGCTTCCTCTTCATTCAGTGGTGTGAGTAAAGCAGTTTCTTCAGACTCTTTTCCTCTGGGAGTCCTCCTGAGGAAAATTAAATGGCAATCCATTGCTGCCAGAACATTGTGACTTGTGGGGATGGAGAGGACTATGGACAGCACACTGTCAGTCTATCTTTGGCTTGCCCAATCACAGTGCACCTCAGGTCTTTTAGGGTTCTTCCATTTAATAAGTTTTCATTGATCCGATCAACACATTACATTAGAGACCATTTATTTTAAATGTCTGTCTGTCTGTCTGTCTGTCTGTCTGTCTGTTTGTCTGTCTGTCTATGCCATAGCAGTGAAGGGCCAGAGCACAACTTTGTGGAGTTGGTTCTCTCCTTTCACTATTCTGTGGGTTCCAGGGATCTAACTCAGGCCACCATGCTTTTGTGGTAAGTGTCTTTACCTGCTGAGCCATCTTGCCAGCTATAGAAACCATTTGTTGAGTTCTTACAGTATCCTCAGTATAGATCACTCTGCTGAATCTCATCACCATCCTAGGAGAGGAGTTTTATTACCCTTTTTGGTAGATGAAGAATTTAAATTCTAAAATTTAGGGAAATTGCTTAAGACTATTCAATTGCAAGTAGGGAAGATTCTTGACTTTTGAGGAATACCCTTGCTTTCCATAGTGCTGCCCTCAGATCAGCAGCAGCAGAACTTGCATTTCTAGTAATTCCCTGGGGCAAGTTCTCAACTTACACTTCAGATGGATGGAATCAGAAGTCCCAGCCCCAGGGTCTTGGCAGATGGGAAGCAATCTGTGTTTTAGCCAGCATTTCAGGGGCCTCTGATGGATGCTAACATTAAAGATTCAACTGTCTTTGCCTTCTATGTACAAAGCACTTGTAATTAGGAAACTGTGAGGACCACCAGGAAATGACTCCAGATGTTTGAGTTGCTTGGCCAGGACTAGAGAGAGCCTATGGCTTTCTGTTTTTCAGCAAGATGACTGGAATATCCTACGGTTTATGAGACCTTCCCCCAAAGTTTTTAGGGACTGAACAATTGACATTTTTCTGAATTCCCCTAAATAGCTGGAATATGAGTGAGGCCAGACTCTATCTAGTCCCTAGATGGTTGTTACTACTACTTCCTAATGCTAGATGACTCTCACACTTTCCTGGGGGGTGGGGGTGGGGGAAAGGAGATTGATGAGAGAGGTTGGAAGCCAGAGTCCAACTTCCATGAAGTTGCCTCATCCTTCCAAGGATGCTAGGAAAATGGCCAACTCTGCATCTTCTTGCCTCTTTGTCTGTGAGTTCAATCTTCACCTAGTAAGATGCTAGAACTGAAATGTACATTTGGTCTAATAACTTCTCGTACAAAGGATCACAAACCTAGGAGTACTCACAATATAAATGTGCTATTTTACAGTTCTGTGGGACACAAGTTCTTACATGGGTTTCATTAGGATAAATTCAAAGCTTTAGCAAGGTTGTGCTCCTGGTGCTCTTGAGCAGAATATTTTTTGTTTGTTTTTTGTTTTTGTTTGGTTTTATTTGTTTGTTTCGTTTGCTATTTCCAGCTTACAAAAGCCACAGTCTTTGATTCTCAGCTCTCTTCAAAACCAACAATGATTTATGCCTCTAACCATTCTTTCATTTATCTCTTTGGACACTTGTTATAAAGTTGGAGAATCCAACTTAATCCCTTTGTCTTTGGCATTTAACTTGATTGCATCTGCAAAGTTCATTTTGATAACCAATGTCATACACTTAAAGCAAGTATTATGAGAGAGAAAACATTTAACAGGAGTCCCGCTTGCAGTTTCAGAAGTTTAGTCTTTTTCATCATGGTGCAGACATGGCAGCACAGATAGCATGAACAGTAGCTGAATACTACATCCTGATCTGCAGGAAAAATCGAGAAAGAGATAGAGATAGATAGATAGATAGATAGATAGATAGATAGATAGATAGAGACTCTGGGCTTGTCATAGGCTTTTGAAACCCTCAGTGACACACTTCCTGGAACAAAGCCACACCTCCTAATCCTTATAATCCTTTCATATTGTGCCACTCCCTGGTGACTACATATTTAAATATATGCGCCAATGGGGGCTAGTTTTATTCAAACCACCATAATATCTATATTTAAAATAATTTTTTAAAGAAAAAATAAGTGCTAGGAAAGCATAGGTATCCATAGCTTGGAAGATTATGGAAATTATATGAGTCCCTTTAAGACCCTAGCTTTCTCAGAAACAAAATGGTACTCCAGAAATGTGAATGTGAACACAGTGTCTGCTGGGTCCACAAGAGAACTGCAGAAAATTGTGAGCCACTCTAGGAACTGAATTCAGTTCCTCTGGAAGAGTAGTATTTGCTTTTAACTGCTGAACCATCAAGCTTGCCACCCCAACCCCCTTAACTTTTTGGTATAGGATCTTGACTTGGTTAGTTTTTTCTTTTTGTTTTTGTTTTCTTTTGTCTACTTGACACAAGCTAGAGTCATCTGGGAAGAGGAACCTCCATTGAGAAAATGCCTCCATCAGATTAGGCTGAGCACATTATGGGAGCAAGCCAGTAAACTACATTTCTTCATGGCCTCTACTTCAGTTCCTGCCTTCTGGTTCCTGTCTTGAATTTTTGCCCTGACTTCCATTCATGATGGACAGTGATTGTGATGGGTAAGCTACATAAACCATTTTCTCCCAGGTTGCATTTGTTGGGGTGTATTTTTACACCAACTTAAAACCTAACTAGGACAGGTCTCTTGTATCCCAGGCTGGCATTAAGCCAATTATATAACTGAGGATGACTTTGAACTCATGATCCTTCTTCTGCTTCGACCTTCCAAGTGCTGGAATTATAGCTTCCAGTGTCACAATCCCTGGGATTTCAGGTTTGCACTGCTACGACTGGCTCATCTTGTGCTTATTTCTCGTCTTATACTTGGATACCTGACCTCAATAAAGCAGTACAACAAAGCAGGCAAAGGCAGGAAACGGGCTTACACAAGGTTAACGAATAAACTAAAATCTAAGTCTGATCTTTGATTCTTTCTCTGTCTCTTCTAGGAGATAAGACAGCTCCAAGAAAAGTTGTGAGCCTACAAGCTGTGGTTATACACTCTAGTAAATCAAAGAAGGATTGTAAGAAGTGGGAGTTCACTGTATATCTGGCATTGGCCGAAGCTTGGCAAGTTGATGTGCGATAGTAATTCTTAAAGATGTGCAGGGTGCTTGCCTGGTGAAATCTGAAATTTCCTTGGTTGATGCATGGCTTTCATAACAGTATCTTGACAGTTCATTTTTTAGATAAATGGGTACCAAAAGTCAAACTGTAGTTGTGGAAACATCTGGGATAGCTATCTGTCTCATCTTTAATGAGCTCTCACTCTTGAAAAAGTCACTTCTCTTCTTACCACTGGTATTTCTTGACTTCAAACATCATGAAAGCTAGGATCTTAAAGAGACTCGTGATGATTTCTTATGCTATTCTCTCTCTCTCTCTCTCTCTCTCTCTCTCTCTCTCTCTCTCTCTCTCTCCCTGCAAAGGCACACAAAACATCTTTTACTTGATGTTCATTTCTTTGGGGGCCATCCTGGTTCTTCTCATTTTTTTCTCTTCAATCACCCCTGTCCAGAAACACCAGGAAGATAAAGAGATGGGATGTTCAGGTGAGGATAATTCTAGGTTGTACTGGAGTTGTCAGTTATGTGCTTGCAACGCCTCCAACAATGCAAAGATAAAATGCCTCCCCCAGCAGAGGGGCTGGGGACTAGCACTAAGGACCATATGAATGAGGTTTATAAAACATCTGGATCAGCAGGATCAGTGGCACAGAACACTATGGGACAAATGTGACTTCTTGAGAAGCACTTCAGATTTACAGACCAGTGCTTTCAAATAATCACTAAGGTGATTTCTAATGCAAGCAAGGTATCCTCTTGACCTAATTACAGCAGTCTGGACCAGAGATGGGTTTCCTATTCAAGTGCAGCCAAACCACAGGCTCCCTTTTGGGCTTATGGTGTTTTGTACTGTGAGAAAGAAAAGCAAACCAGGCTTCCCCTTCACAGGAGCTAAATAGGGAAATTGATACCTTGAGCATCACTGTAGCAAGAGGAGTAAAGGCAGAGTGAGGCCACAGAAGGTCAGGAGGGTGTTTGAAACAGGAACTGTAAGTAGAAGCGATGAAGCTAAATAAAATTTTAATGCAAAAGAAGGGGAAGTAGAAGAAAGCAAGCAAACAGGAAAAGACACAAGTGGACAGGGAGATGCAGAGTTTGGTGACACAGGGTGTGACACAGGGAAGCCACCATGTGGGTCTGAAGAGCATCTGCCATGAGCAGCTATGGAGCTGGCGCATACCCCTAACCAGCCTTGATCCACAGTGCTGTTCTTCCCAGTGTGCTAGCTCCTTAAGCAAAGCATTTCTTCAGAATTTGTGGTGTTGAGGATTGAACCCAGAACCTTGAATTAAGCACTCTAGCACCTAACCATACCCTCTGCCCTGAAATCTCATCATTCTAAGCAACAGAATCTATATCTCCTTATCCAGGTTTATTGTATTGCTCTCATTGCCCAGAATTTGGGAGGCTGAGGCAGAAGAGTGAAGGAGTTCCAGGCCAGATTGGGCTACACAGTGAGATCTAAGAAAGCTATGGCTACATAATGAGACAGTTTCAAAAATTAAAAAAAAAAGAATATATGGAATATAGAATTATAAAGGGAGGTGGGGGCATTAATGAAACAGAAAGGATTAAATGGAATAGGTAGAGAAAAGACTATGGAAAGCCTCACACTGAAGGTCTTTTGAAAAACCAATGTGGAAATCCACTATTGTAAGATGTTTCCTAAATATACATATTATAAAGAAAAGACAATGGAGTTAAATGGAGTTACCACATAGTTGGAGGACAAGACCTCTATTAGATATCACATACTATCAAGTAAAGTCCTCAGTACCAGGAACAGGTTACACTCTCTCTGAAATGATGACTAAAAGGGTTGCATAGATCTTCAAAGATTGCCAGCTATTGCCGTTGATCTTGGTTACCCTCCAGGAATTGATGCTAAGACCATATTGCTGAAGACTTCTCTTACTTACACAGTTATAAACATAGAAATATTATCCAAAAGGATAATCTTTACTGGGTAGTTTAAAGTGTTGGAAGGTACTATGCATACTACTGGAAAAGAAAAGTCTCCTTCAACTCTGAGGTATCATAACAGTTAGCCTGGCAAGATACGCCCATGTATGCAATAGTGGCATTAATGTCTTGGGAGTAACCAACAATTCTCTGTTTGGATTTAAGTCCTGCTCCATTAAATGGAACCCATACCTGGTACTGTTAACAAGACCAAGGAACAGTAGCTATATAAGTCATAGGCCTTAGAGAAAACCCACTATTATTATTCTGCCTAATGAATACAGTATTAAAACAATCCCTAATGACTTACCATCATACCCATGGATCTCTGTATCTCCCAACCTTCACCAGAGAAACTTCTTGCAGTGGATGCTAATTGACATGGTAACTCACAGATTTACTGCAGGGAGTAAAGGCTTCAAAGTTCTTATCCCCAAATGGGAGGTCTCTATCAGAACCCTCCCCTAAGATCCCAGGGATCTTTATAAAAGAGGGAGTGCAAAGAGCATAAGATGGGATGACTTAAATTAAACAATGCTTTCTGGATGCAACAAGGCAGTTGCACATATAAATTCATAGCAACTATAACAGTATGCAGAAGACATGTGCAAGCTCTAGCCAAGTCTAGTCTAGTCAGACGAAGTACCAGCATAAGGCAGAAGTTGAGCATGGAGTCCTCCCTGCTGAGGTACTATTGACATTAGATAGTTGCTACGAGAGAGTCAATTTTCTTTGGCAGTGTGCCACTCAGTCTATGAACATACATCAGGATGGATCCCAAGGGTAATTGGGCAATATGACCTGGACTTGATATATTAAACAAACCAAACAATAAACAACAACAGAAGGAGAGGGAGAGAACATTGGACAGGTAGAGAGTTGGGGTAGGTCTAGGAGGAGTTGGGGAAGGAGTGAATATGATCATATATTACACAGAATTCTCAAAGAATTAATAAGGTATTAGAAAATAAAAAGCAAAACAAACAAAGAAACCAGATGTGATGCCCTGCACCTTTAATCACAGCACTTGGATGATACAGGCAGGGAAGTCTCTGTGAGTTCAAGACCAGCCTTGTATATATGTGGAGTTCTAGTTCATCCATTGCTATTTAATGAGATTTTGTCTAAAAGGGAGGAAGGGGCTGAGGAGATGTCCCAGCAGTTAAGAGCACTTACTTCCCTCTCAGATGACCTGGGTTCATTTCCTTGCCATGTAGCACATGGCAGCTACATCTGTAACTCCAATTCCAGGGGATCTGATGCCATCTTCTAGCTTTTGAGAGCATGAGGCACACACATGGTAACACATACATACATGCAGGCAAAACACTCATACACATAAAACAGGAACTAAACAAATCTTGAAATACAGAAATGAAGTTAATCATTTCTTTACATTCTAAAGAAGCTTCTCTCTCCCTCCCCCTCACCCCCATGTGTGGCCACTTTCACGGAAGAAGACACGACCTTAAGTATTTGAATAAGAGGAGATTAAACACAAAGACTCTCCATCTATAACGTTCTCACATTATGTATAGCATAAAGCTGGCAAACTTAGAAAGCGTAAAGCTGGCATGATTCAGGATTTATTATTCAATCTACCGTAAGAGGCTGAGACAGAGGCTTACTTGAGTCCATAAATCTGAGACAACTTAGCAAGATCCTGCCCCAAATAGAAAAAAAAAAACATGAAAGGTCAAAGTTAATATTTTTTTGTAACCACATAAGACTTTAGGGAGAACCTGGTCAGAGAACTGCATAGCAGAATTTTATTATCTTTAATTATTCCCACCTCTTTCTTTTCTTCAAGATATTAAGAAAAAAATGTCCTGTTTAAGTAAATTGAAATTCTTGGAATTTTTCATATAAAATAAGTTTGTCATAGTAACAATCATAGTTAATATTCTTCTGTTGTACTAAATAATATTCTCTAAGTATTTCAGATGTTTCCAGAACTTGATGTCAGCTCCACAAAGGCAAGAATATCTTCTTATTTCATTCCTTATACATCTCCTGTGCCAGGAATAGTCGTGAAGGTTACAGTATTGACTATACATTTATTCATGTATTCACCAAATGTTTACTTAATACTTATACATACTGTATTGGTTAATTTTTTGTTGTTGTTGATGTCAACTTGACACAACCTAGATTCACCTAGAAAGAGAGGATGTTAGCTGAAAATTTTCCCTATTCAAATTGGCCCATGGCCATGTCTGTAAGACATTGTCTTGATCAATAATTGATGAGAGGGCCCAGTCCACTGTGGGCAGCACCATCTTTAGGCAGGTAGATCTAGGCTATATGAGAAAGCTAGCTGAGCACACTAGTGAGTGAGTTAGCAAGCATCAGTATTCCATGGTTTCTGGTTCAATTCCTGCTCTAGTTTCTGCCTGACTTTCCACAGTAATGGTCTATGACCTTGAAGTGTAGCCAAACAAACCCTTTCTTTCTCTAAGTTTGTTTTAGTTATGGTATTTATTGCAGCAACTGACAAGCAAAATAGAACAGATATCAAGTGTTTTAGGCATTAAGACTACAGCAATGATTACTAACGAATTCTGTCTCTATAGAAAATGGGAAAAGCAGACACCATGCTCTCAGGGAGTGACAGGTGGAGTGCAGACAGCAGTAGAGGGGTTGTGATGGAGCAGGAAATGGAATGATTATATTTGGGGATCAAGGACAATCTTTCTGAACCTGTTACTTTATGCTGAGGCCTGATGGTCAAAAAAGGACCAACCATGAAAAGGTTAAAGCATCCAGGTAGGAAGAACAGCACATACAAAGTCCCAGAGCTAGCCTTATACTTGATGTGCCATGTGAGCACCAAGAAGACAGTGGCTGAAACATGGCGAGCAAAGAAAAACTTGGAGAAAGATAAACCAGAGCATTGTTGGTTGTGTGTGGCAGTCAGGAGGTGTGTGCAGAGATGGATCTTTAAGAGAGAATGCACGGCAGAGTGTACGGTCATTTTTCAGTGTTCAAACTAAAAGCAGTGACCAATGTTCCTCATGGGCAGCCCCAGCCAATGACTGACCATGAAGGGAAATGTGGGGTCTAGATGTCTGAGCTCAGTGCTCCTCCCTTCTAATATGGTCTTTGTTCTGGAGCTCCAGACTGCACTGACCTTGGTGTTCTCCATGCAGCACCAGACTCAGAAGCTCTTCCTACCCAGTGTCTTTTCTGTTCCCCCTTCAACCCAGATGTCAGGATTGTATTCTCCTACTGGCTCCTCTTTTCCTCCTCTCCTTTGCTATTTCAACAATGTTTTTGAAGAACTGAATGATTATGAATCAAAACCACCCACATTCACTTGACTCTTTCTGCACAGGGCTATTTTCCTTCCCTCTTTGCCATGTTGTAGTTTGGTTATGAGGAGTGGCTGACAGATGGGGCTTTGGTTAAATTTTAATTTTATTATTATTGTAGCAAATGGAACAGATGTACCACAATAAAAAGCAATGAGCAGGATGGAGGCATTGACACATGCAGTACCAAAAAAAAAAAAAAAAAAAAAAAAAAAAAAAAAAAAAGTTTTCTGTACTCCCTTGGGACCATGGAGGGAGCTGGGGAAAACAGCCTCTCTTCTGTGTGCTGACAGTTCCTTCCTGTGGTAAAATACTGAATATTGCAAAGTCCTTTTGTTCAAAACTTCAGAACATTAATGGCTTTTTTCCTAACTCCCTTCCCCAAAGAACTACCTCTACGTCCTCTCTCAGATGCTAGTTCAATCCAAGATCGATCTCTGTATAAAATGACTAGGAATGTGTTGGGACTAATGATGGAAACTAGGATTTTACTCTAGAGGAGAAGGGAGAGTTAACTATATCATGGAAAAGGTAAACCCACACACATTGCTAGTGAAAGGGTCACATGGGAGACTTTGAAAAACAGCTTGACAGCTTTCCAGAAGTGTAAACAGATTTACCCCTAAGATGCAGCAGGGTCCCTCCTAGTATATACCCAAGAGAGATGAAAGAAGAAAAGTGTACAGGAAGTAAAAACATTATTCACGAAAGGAAAAATTCTAACTAAATGTGTATCCTCAGATGAGTAGTTTATTGTAAGATTTATTTTTAGTTGTGTAGATATGTGTATCGTGTGTGGGCATATCCAGATGAGTGCAGGTGCCTTTGGAGACCAGAAAAGGGAGTTTGAGTTACAGGTACCTGTGCAGGCCACTTGATGTAGGTGCTGGGAATCAAACTTGTAAGAGCAGTACCCACTCTTAAACCCCAATCTATTTCTAAAGCCACTGTGCAAAGTTTTGAGATATTTTTTAAAGACTTATTTATTTATTTTATGTATGTGAGTACACTGTTGCTCTCTTCAGACACACCAGAAGAGGGCATCAGATCCCATTACAGATGTTTGTGAGCCACTATGTTGTTGCTGGGAATTGAACTCAAGAACTCTGGAAGAATAGTCAGTGATCTTAACCACTGAGTCGTCTCTACAGCCCAGAGATTTCCCCCACTCCCCTGCTTCCATCAGCTTCATCCAGCACAACTCCTTGGAAGCTTGTAGAACACCTGCTATCTAGGGTATTCACACATATTTATCTAACCAGCAGACCCAGTTCTCAATGAAGGAGGGGAAGGGTTAAATTATAGCAAGGGTAAGCTTATGCCATACCAAGAGAGAGCAACTGATCTCATAAAGGGTAAGGGTGGCTTATTTCAAGTGCATAAGAAATGCTGGCTTAGCGATTGTCTTAGTTTTCTGTTGCTACAATAAAGTACCAAGATTGGACAATTCATAAACAAAGGGATTTATTTAACTCAGTGTTTTCAAGGCTAAAGTGTAAACAGATTTACCCTAAGATGGAGCAGTCTCCATCTTAGTATACACCCAAGGTAGGCTGTTAGGACAAGTTATCAGGTGAAGTTGCTTGCCACACAAGCCTGACAATCTGAGTTTGATCCTCCGATTTCATGGTGGAAGAAGTGAACCGACTCACTCAAGTTTTCCTCTGCCCCCACCCCTACACACATGGTATTCGTTTGTCCTTCATCATCATCATAATAAAATTAAAATTTAACCAAAGCACCATCTGTCAGTGCTGCTGAGGGCCCTTCTTGACCACACTACATCATGGCAAAGAGGGAAAGACAATAGCCATGTACAGAGAGAGTCAAATGAGTGGGGTGGTTTTAATTCATAACCACTCAGTCCATCACAAACTTGCAAGAGCAAGTCCTTGCAAGAGCAAGACCTATTAACTTCTATCAGATCCCATATCTTATGGGTTCCACTGCTTCAATCCTGCCACACTGGTAACCAAGCATCCATCACACGAATCTTTGGAAGACAGACTGTTTCTAAAGTGTGGTTGAGGCGGCTCTCTGTGAAGATGGAGCCACCTATTAGGATGTGACATATGCATATGATCAGAGACTCTGCATGGTATTCCACTCTCAAATGGGAAGAACACGTGGCTTAAGGAAGCATTATAAATAGGCCATTTATTTTCACTCTCATTAACTCACAGGGGATTATGTTCACTCTGTCTGTAGAGTTGAAGGTCCTGGTACCCAGCATAGTGTTCTGTATCTGTGGACCTAGCAAGTATCTTGTTGAACTACAACCCATGCTGATGTTAAGGCATGTGGTGGTTTGAATGAAAAATGTTCCCCACAGGCTCATGTATGTGAATTCTTGGTCTCCATTTGGTGGAGCTGTTTAGGGAGGCTATGCAACTTTTAGGTCTTTCTGGAGCAAGTAAATCACTGGGGGAAGACTTTGAGAGTTTATATCTTTGCTTCATGTCTGGGTCACTTTCTTCATTTCCTGTGTCTGGGGGGAAAAGGGATCAGCTAGCTTCTGGCTCCTGCTGTCAAACCATGTCTGCTGTTATGGACTCTGGCCCTCTGGAGCCATAATCCAAAATAAATGTTATTCCTTAACTTGCTTCTGGACATTGTATTTTGTCACAGCAACAGAAAAGTCACCAATACAGGGCACTGTGGCCTTTCTGTGTTCCGGGACTAACAAAGAAGAGGAGATTCTAATTTGTCAGGGATATTAATCCTACTCAATCCTACTGAAGGATCTTCAGGGGTCTTTACAAACAGATCAGGGGTACCAAAATTGCTTATCATAAAGCCATAAATCGGACAGGATCCTGAATTAATTTGTCCTCTCTTAACTGTTCTGAGCACTCTGTCTTTTGTTCTTCCCCTAAATCATTGTGCACATGGCAGTTTCAGGACCTGGGTCTTGTCAGATGGAATAGGAAAAGTCACAAAAATACAACTTGATACAAGCTAGGGTCATCTCGGGAGAAGGAATCTTACTGGACAAAATACCTCCATAGGATTGGAATGTGGGCACATTTGTAGAACATTGTCTTGATTGATGAATGATGGAGGAGGGCCCAGCTCACTTTAAGCAGTGCCCTCTCAGGGCAGGTGGTTCTGGATAGTATGAGAAAATAGGCTGAGCAGACCAGGAGCAAGCAGGCTGGTGAGCAGCACTCTATTATGGCCTCTTTATCAGTTCCTGCCTCCTGGTTCTAGCCCTGTTTGAGTTCCTGCCCTATGTTCCTTTAGTGATTCCTTCGGTGATGTAGTGTAAGTTGAAATAAAGATTGTCTCCAAGGTGCTTTTTGGTCATGGTGTTTTATCACAGCAATAGAAGCCCAAACCCTGAGGCAAAGAATTTGAGGTCTTTGAGTCACAAACATCCCAGTGCTGACATTTTGAAAGGGAACAGACAAAGATTACCCTTGTCCTGGATTCTATACTCTGCAGAGCATCCACAAACAGCTTTGGTTTGTGCAGCGACATTTTAACCTCACCAATTCAAAACAATGGGAATAGCAATAGGTTTCTTGCCTACTGTTTGTTGTAAAAGAAGGGAATGTATGAAAACTTTTGGCCAACTTCTGCAAAACCGCCAACATGGAGAAAAGTCTTTATATTAAAGACTTAAAAACTATTTTAGAATGATTCATTAAGGACTCACATACTCATCAACCAGTTACCACAATTATCAGGCCACTACTCATCTCCTATGTACCCCTCCTTTTTGGGTTAAGGAGTCAAATCCTCAGCAATGAGCACACACAGAGTTTTCCTATATGTATGGATCAGGTACCAAATGTCAATATTCGAGTATTAAATTTAATTTTTAAAATTAAAATTTTAATATTTTTAAATTTTTATATCACATGTATGAGTTTTGTGTCTCTCTCCCCCCTCTGCCTGTGTGCCTTTTCTCTCTTTCTCCCTCCCCCTACCTTGGTGACTTTCCTGGTCTTGGTCTTTGGGCCCAGTGAACTCACCCAAGAGCAGCTTCCCAAGAAACCCATCTTCAATACATTCTAATCTGGCTTTTAATTGGCCTATTTCACCAGCGGAGAAATAACCTATCAGTTCAAACCTTGACAAGTGTTGTTTTACACATCCTTATAGTCTAGATTTCCCTAACTCTACTCACTGGTGTACTGTCTTTCACTACGCTCATTTTCCTGTCCATTGACTGAATTGCTTATAGTGCTTAAAATTCAGGGGTTCTGGGTAGATTCCTTGGATTTAGATTTTGGTTTTGACATGTTTGATACATGACTTGAGCCGGCCACTTAATTGTCCTGTCAATCCAATATAGCAGCATCACTGTGAGGATTAAATACTTAAAAAAAAAAAAAATAAATGAAGTGATTATGTACTGGTGCTTAGCCAATGTTGAATAAATACGACTAGTTTTCAACCAAGAAACTAGAGAGGGACTCATTGTCTGCGGAAGACCTTGAATATCGTAGATTTTTGTTGTGTTTTGCATGCTTTTAACATTAGCAGGCAAACTATAGATAACAACCTGGATGCAGTCTCAGCCTATTACCTAAGTCAGCCAAAGCCACAACTTTAGACACCGCAAGTCACATGACTCCACGGATCACGTGACTCCGGGAACAACATGGCTGCGCCCGCGCGAGAGCCGGCTCTCCACTGCTGCACCGGGCTGGCTCAGGTCTTCTTGCTGCTGGTGCTGGCGTGCGGGGCAGCGGGGAGCGATGAGGTCGAGGCCGGGGAAGGTGCAGCGTCCATCACGGGCTCGTGTGGCTGCGGAACGCCCCAGAGGGCCGGGGCCCATGGCAGCTCGGCGGCCGCGCAGCGCTACTCCCGGGAGGCGAACGCCCCGGGCCTGACCTCGGGCCCGCGACCGCTCGCGCTCACCAAGGTGCGCCTTCCATTGCTGGGCCGTATGGGTGCCGTCGGGCTGCGGCAAGAGGCCTGGATGGGCCAGAAGAGGGGTGATTAGGAACTCCTGGGAAGGGTCTAACCACACCCCAAGTCTCTCAGCTACTAATCTCATTTGACAGGTGTCCTCCTCCCTGCTCCTCCCCATCGGGAGGTGGGCAGGAGTTTGTGGCTGTGTCTGTCACGGAGACTTAGAGAGCTTAGCTTGAAGAACGTTGTCCGTTCTTACTTACCTCTTCTTGCTCACTTCCCCCTTCCTCCACTCTGCCCTTCTGCTGAAGAGCTACAAGTGTAACGGCTGATGGATTCGGGTTTAAGTTCTTGTTTTAGTACCTATGGAGACTGAGTCTCCAACCTTGCCTTAAACTCACTCTGCTCGGCAGACTTGTATTTATTCTGTTGTGCTTCTAGTTCATAGGTGAAGCAACTGAAGCTTCACGAATCAAATGTTAGTGCTGGAAATTTGGATGGTATTGCACCTATGAGGGATGTCTGTGTACTGTGGCTGGATCAAGTCTGGTGTAGCCAATGTACCTGTTGGCATACAGATTTCTTTTGCCTGAGCCTTTTGTGTTAAGTTCAAGGATTAGAAAGTAGGAAATGGAAAAAGAGCCTTAGAAAAATAATTTTATATGAGTCTATTTTATTTTTATGCACAAAACAAAAAAAAACCCTATATAGTAGCAAGTGGAATCAGGATAGCTTCAAGTGAGGGAGGGAGAGATTTATGGGTTCTCTATCCTTGGGAAGTTTGAGACAGCACATGACTGTAGACACAGTTGGATCCAGGGCATCGGGCAGCATACCCGGGCCCGTTGTTGGCTGTCCCTTAGCCATCTTAAGTCAGTTTAGCTCTGTTTAATAGAGAGCATCTCATCTCATCTCCTAAACCAGTTGGAAGAAGAAGAGTTCCTTTTTGGTGGCTCCAGGAAAAGTTCCCAGATACACTTTGAGCCACAGTCCTCTTCCCAGTTGAATCTTTGTGGTCAGAAGAATGCTACCATTGGCCAGGCTGGAATATATACATTGAACTAATAAATTTATTGAACTAATAAACTAATAATTTATTGAACTAAAAATTTATTGAACTGATAAACTAATAATACTATTTAAACTCACTGAGAAGTTTGCCCTGGGGGTGGTGATGTTGGCTCCCTCAAGTTAGACCCAAGCATGTTTGTGTTCTTTAAGATCCCTCATCCCAGGATAGATGAAACAGTGTATCCTGAATACTGGAGGGAGATACTTCCCCAGAGACTCAGCTACTGTTTATTTCTTGATACAAAGAAATAAACAAAACCTGTGTTGCAAATGGCTAGTGGGAAGTCTCACCCAGAAGACTTTCTGCCTTGGACACTTTTTTGTTGATCAAAGGCTCCAGTTGACTCTTTGATGCTTTGGGCTTCCCTAGACAGTTTCTGCTGGATACTGTGTCTGATCTGATGCTCTACAAGCCTGCTGTTTACCTAACAAACTCACTCACTGGACTTGGGAAACATGACCGTCCTGGGTCACTGTGCATGCTGAACTTAGGTCTTTGTCACAGGACATGTAGTTGAGTCAACCATCTTGGGTCACACATGTTTAGTGAGCTTTTCTGAAGTGACTTGTTTCAAAGGAGACTTTCGTTGGGTAGACAGAACTAGCATTTGCTCACAGTGTGATGATGGAATGATTTTTGGCTACTTTATGATTTGGTCTTTTAAGAGTGTGTGTTTGGTAAGTGTGTGTGTGTGTTTATTGTGTTCATGTATGTGCTTCCATGAAAGTCAAAGGTCAGCTTTAAAGAGTCAGATCTCTTTAGCTACCTTTACATGGGTTCTGGGGATTGTGTTCACCTGGATGTATGGGATGTCACAAGGACGGACCTTTTCCATTAGTAGCATGGATAACTTGGTTGGATAAGTTAGAAATTATGATCTACTTAGAGCATTCTAGAGTTGTTTTTAATCTATATTCTCCAGAACGGAAACTTGAGCTATTCAGCCTATCTCTGTTGGTTAATCAGAGAGGGAAAAGAAAGTAGGCCAGGAGTCCACAGGGCAAATAAGCTTCCATGGTGTTAGTATTGTTGGAATTCACTTGGAGGGAGAAGGGTGTGAAAAATGGTTAGTAATTATATAGAAGTCCGATGGTGCGGTGTGAGTGCACAGCTTCCTGAGGGCTGTGGATTTGAGCTGAAGGACATGAACCCTATTCTCACAGCAAGACCTTGTCATCTCTAGACTGGACTTTTTCCACTTTCTTTAACTCTTTTATGACTTTTTTTTTTTTTGTTCGGGGAGGGGAAGATAATAACAATATAGCCCAGGCTGGCTTAAATTCATGATACTCATGCCTTTCCAAATGTTGTGATATCAGCACCAAATACAGCTTAAAAAAAAACTTGGATGGGATATTAAGACTCATTTTAAGATTACTTTAATATTTATTATTTTAAATTATTTGTAGGTATGGGTATGTGCACATGATTGTAAGTGCCCAAAGGGTTGTGTGACAGTATTCCTAGGGAGAGATAAACAAGCATCTGTTCACCCCTGATAGAGAACTGATGACAGACCAAAGTAAGGATGCCACCAAAATCCAACTTGGGGTTACTTATGGGAGCAGAAATGGCTCAGAGACAGCTGAATCACCAAAACACGGCACGGGAGGCAGCTCATAAAAACTGGGGACTGGCTCACACTGCGTACCCTGCATGCAGTTTCAACAGGGTGGAGAGTGTTGGCTGGCTCTGCTTCTTTCAGGCCAGTCCAGCTAGTCTGACAGTGTGTCTGAGTAGTTCTTACTACTTAAATATGCTAGAGAGAGAGGGCCCTTGTGAATCTGGTCAGTTGCAGGGACTTCCATCAACTTTTTTTTAGTGGATATTTTATTTACATTTCAGATGCCATCCCCTTTCTCCATCCCCACCCCACCCCCAGAAAACCCCTATCCCATGCCCCCTTTTCGTTTTTGGTTTTATACACTTTTAAAAAATGTTAATCAAAGGCTTTATAAGTTTGGTAATGCTCAATCAGAAGTGTAACCTAATACCCAGCCTAGATATATCAACTATCTTTGACTGGTGGAGACATGTGAACAACTGCCTCCATATCCACCCCCCCTTTCTCTCTCTCATCACCTAGCTTCTCCTCTCTTTCTTCTCCTCCTCTCCTTACTCCTTCTCTTCCTCTCGGTAGCCCTCCCACCTTAGCTCCTCCTACATATCACCCTTCCTGTTTAAAAAAAAAAAAAACATTTCTCTCAAAATACAATTAGAGCATAATTATGCCTATTTGTACCAGTGAGGTACAAGATAGTCCTAATACCCAGTCCATCATTTTGTTGACTAACCAGAACCTCTGTCATCTCTCCTAACTAAAACACTTAGTTCTGAACCTGGCTTTTTTCTTGGCTTTAGAATGAATGTCAGCTGAAAACCATCCACTCAAATATTTCTCTCAAGCTAAATAGCCAGGATTGGCTATGAGACTATAAGTTTTCAACCCTGTCAGAAATCCAGAATGACTGAGTTAACTAAAATTATGGGAAGCACAAAGCATAGCTTCTAAAACTTAGCCAATTTATAGAGACCGCTGAACACCTGGACACTCCCTATACTACAAAACGTTGGAGCATCTGATCTTCAGCCTTCTGGCCCAGAATCATCTGACAGACCTTAGTGCTGCAGAATTATTAAGGGCTGATTACTCTGTCTAGGCAGATATAATCAGTCAACTATTCCGCATGTGTGTCCTTTTCTGGACAGTAATTTGTCTGTAGATGGAGAGAGGCAATTCTTGCCTAGTGGCTGTCACTACACAACTGGAGTAACTCCAAGGATGCTCAATTTCTTCTTAGAATCCACGACAGGAAGCTGTCAGGAGCAGACAGGTCTCTAATCAAAATGAACATTACTACAGAAATATTTGTCATGTCAATTCTGTGGACTTCTGATGTTTTGAAAACCAACTATCCATGTAAGGTAATCTGGACTGTTGTCTGTTAACTCCACTTAGCTATTTCTAAACAAAATATAGAAAATACCCTAACAATAAACTCCAAGCCATGAATTTGCTATAGACCCTTAACTCACAGGCTAACCATCTCAAATCAGTTAAAGAAGTTAAAGAAGGACTGGGTCTAGGCCTTGTATTCCTAAATGTGTTATATAGGCACAATGCCTATGAGAGTATCAATATTCATCTCACTTTTATGTCAATAAGAAGCTTGTACCAAAGAAAATCTTACATTTGAAATCAAAGTAAATTTTGTACCATTTAAGAAATTATAACTTCCTCTTAATAACAATAATGCATATTTCTACCAATAGGTTATGGCTATGCAATAAATTCTAGCTAATCCTCCCTGTTCCACCAAAACCACTACTTTTCCCTAGAAAGACAACCCGACATATACCACCTCAGTCCCCAAGCCCAGGGAATAGGGGTGCTGACTCTTCATTAACTTCTTCAAGTTGATTATGGGCGTTGAGATATTAGAAGAGGGGTGGGGGGAAGAGTAAATTGATAAGCCTCTGACGCTGTGTCTTCACTGCATCCAGTTGGAATTCCAGGACCTCAAAGGTTTGAGCAGGTCTGCTCAGTATGCTTGGTGAGTAGATACACCAAGGCTGTGTATTCTGCAATATAAAATTCTCATAACAAATTTTAGTATCAAGATAATTTTTTTAGAGGGCTGACATTTTATTAAAGATGTTGGTTCTAACAGCTTTTCTTCCCTCCCCCCTTTTTTGGATATAATATTTACATTTAGAATTTTACCTCCTTACCGCATTCCCCCTACCTCCCAGGAACCCCTTATCACATCCCCCCTCCTCCTGCTTCTATGAAGGTGTGCCCCCACCTACCTCCACTCCCACTTCCCCACCCTCAGCTTTCCCCCTACTCAGTGTTCAGCCTTCATGGGACCAAAGATCTCCTCTTCCACCTATGCCCAACAAGGCCATTCTCGCTACATATACAGCTGGAGTCATGAGTCCCTCCCTATGTGCTCCTAGGCTGGTGGTTTAGACCCTGGGGGCTCTGGTTGGTTGGTATTGTTGCTCTCCTCGTGGGGCCACCAACCCTTTCGGCTCCTTCAGTCTTCTCTCTAATTTCTCCATTGGGAACCCTTGATCAGATTAATGGTTAGCTGTGAGTATCTTCCTCTGGGTATGTCAGACTCAGGGGGACCTCTAAGGAGACAGCCTTATCAGGCTGCTGTCAGCATTCCCTTCCTGTCATCCATATCAGCGTCTATTTTTGGTGACTGTACATGGGATGAATACCCACGTGGAATGGTCTCCATACAACCTCTCCTTCAGTTTCTGTCCCACACTTTGTCTCCATATTTGCTCCCTTGGGTATTTAGTTACTCCTTCTAAGAAAGACCTAGGTATCCACACTTGTTCTTCCTTCTTCATGAGCTTCATGTGGTTTGTTAGTTGAATCTTTGTTGTTTCAAACTTTTGGGCTAATCTCCGCTTATCAGTGAGCAAATACCATGTGTGTTCTTTTGTGATTGGGTTACCTCACTCAGGATGATATTTTCTAGTTCCATCCATTTACCTAAGAATTTCTCGAATTCATTATTTTTAATAGCTGAGTAATACTCCATTGTGTAACTGTACCACATTCTTTGTATCCATTCCTCTGTTGAAGGACATCTGGGTTCTTTCCAGATTCTGGCTATTATAAATAAGGCTGCTATGAACATAGTGGAGCATATGCCCTTGTTATATGTTGCAGCATTTCCTGGATATATGCCCAGGAGTGGTTCCATCAACTTTTGTATTTCTTTGTGGACTTAGTGAGTGTCCCTGAAGGAAGGAATGCTTCATCTCCCTTACAGCATCCTGTTGTTTCACTTCTCTGTAAGCATCCCGTATTTTAAGGAGCTTCCTTCCAAGGTGGAAGATTTTAATCTAGCCAGAAAGTGCTGTTCAACAGGAGGCCAGAAGAGGCTATTGGATCCCCTGAAGTTGGTGTTCTGGGTTGTGAGCCACTTGATGTGGGTTCTGGGAACTGAATTCAGGTCCTCTCAAAGCATGTGCTCTTATCCACAGAGCCACCTTTCTAGCTCCTATTTTGAAGCTACTATTGAAACTTCTGTTTGAGATGTTAAGTTTTTCTACTTCTTGTCAGAGCTGTTTTAAAAAAAATCCACTCTTTTCCTAAGGACAACAGAATCTGTGTCCAAGGTATTAGGGAGTATCAAGAATAATGGGTACATCCAGTTCAGTTCCTGAGCCAAGGCTACTACAGGGTTCCCTATGACACAGGCATGTAGCTCATGGCTGAGGCTGTCTTGCAAATGAAGTGGACTTTTGGTCGTTTTACTTATCAATAATTCTAATAGAAACTTAGTCTTCATATTCATGGTCTTAACATTGATTCAGTGAAGACCATTTGCACTTTGACTGTGGATCTTGTGCCACGTGGTATGCTGGAGGTTTGAAATGAAAAGTTTGCTTTGGGCTCATAAGGCGTCTAAGATACTGGAAATGAGAAAATGTGTAACTAAAAGAGGCTGTGAAGATAGTTCAGCTGGTAAAGTGCTTGCCCTGCGTGCATGAGCAAGGATCACAATTTGATCCCCATTGCTCACATATAAAGCTGGGTGTGGTGACGTGAGTCTGGCTGTGGTGACATGTGTTTTCAGTACTGGGGAGAAGGAGACGGGAAGATACCTGAAGCCAGGCCAGCCTACCTGATGAGCTCTAAACTAAAGAGAAATCCTATCTTAATGGAACTGCATTGTGATCCTGAAGATCGTACCTGAGGTGTTTTTTTCTTTTTGTTGTTGTTGTTGTTTTTTGTTTTGGTTTCCACAAGTATATCTACATGTGTGTGCCTAGATGTGTACACACACACACACACACACACACACACACAAATGTATACACAAACATGCACATATATAAATAAAGCATTAAGAGACTGTAAAATACTTTCTGTGTTTGTGAGAGGGAGAGAGACAGAGACAGAGACAGAGACAGAGACAGAGACAGAGAGAAAGGCAGAGAGAAAGAGAGGAGAGAGGAGAGAAGAGATATTCATCAGAGGAAGAAAAATAAGATATCCTAACATAGCTAAGGGAAGGATGTATGGCAGGAGAGGCCCCAGAAGGGTTGATCCCTGAACAAGGACATAATTTCCATAGAGGCAAAATCACTTAGGGAATTGATACAGCCAAGTGCAAGTACGAGGTGGTGATAGATTCTGATGTCTCCATACTGAATGCCAAAATATGATGGAAATTCCTGTATAATTTTAAATAGGAAAGTAGATTTGATGAGGTTCACACTTAGATTTGTTGACTAGTTAGTTTATTTATGTATCTACTTTGAGACAAGGTCTCACTGTGTAGCTCTGGACGTCCTGAAACTTGCTATGTAGAACTGACTGGTCTTGAATTTATAGCGATCTACTTCTCCCTGCCTTCCAGTGCTGGGATTAAAAGCATGGACCATCCTGCTTGGCTATTTTGTATTTTTTTTGAAGTAGATGTTACATTTACATGGTTGGCTCTAGAATTTTAAAAAGGTAGGTGTAGAGTGAGAGCTAATTACCTCTTTGATTTCATTCTCTCTTTATTTGGTTGGAAGTCTTGTTTCTAGGTCAGAGACTTGACAGTTCACAAAATCTGAGAGATCTGTAAACTGACTTTTTTTCTCATGATTTTAAAGCTATACTTTGTGTCTGTAGTGTTCTGTCAGATAGTATAGTTGAAAGCCTATTTTAATAAAGATATAATCATATATCATAAAATTCACCCTTTTGAATTTCATTGAAGTATATAACTCAGTGATTTTATTTTTTAGTGATGTCAAAACCATTATTGCTATCTTATTCCAGAATATTTCAGTGTCTATGGAAGATACATTGTATCCAGTAAGCAGCATTTCCCTTTCCTGTTACCTCATAGCCTCTGGCTACCACAGACCTACTTTTTTTTTTTTCATTAATTTTTTAGTTGTTCACTTTACATTCCGACTGAAGCACCCTCCCCTCCAAGTCCTCTCCTCACACACTTCCTCCTCCCAACCCCCTCCTCTTCTCCTCTGAGAAGGGGGAGGCCCCTCTGGATACCAACCCTGGCACATCAAATCACTGCAGGACTAGATATATCTTCTCCCACTGAGGCCAGACAAGACACCCTGTTAGGGGAACAGGATCCACAGACAGGCAGCAGAGTCAGGGATATCCCTTGTTCCAGATGTCGGGGGACTTGCATGAAGACCAAGCTGCACATGTACTACATATGTGTGTGGGGGCCTAGGTCCAGCCTGTGCTTGCTCTTTGGTTGGTGATTCAGTCTCTAGGAGCCTCCAAGAGTCCAAGTTAGTTGACCCTGTTGCAGACCTACTTTCTGAGTCCTTGCGTTGTCCTGTTTTGAGTATTTTATCATGTTAAAAATTTCCTGTATGTGTGTTGAGCGTGTCTACGTATTCATGTTTGCATCCGTGTGAGTGCATGTTCACATTGTGTGTAGGTCAGAGGTCAGTGGTGAGCATCACCCTCAGTTGCTCTTCTGCCTTGTTCATTGGCGCAGAGGATCTTAGGCAAAGCCAGGGTCTCTGGTATGTCTAGTCTTAGTAGCAGGCATCCTCTGAGGATGGCCCCCTCTCGCCACCTCTTGAGCCTGGAATAGCGGTGGGCTGCCTTGCTCACCACTGCCTGTAACTCCAGCTCTAGGGCATCCAGCACCTTTGGTTCTCATAGGTGTCCCACACATGAGCATACATGCACAGGAACCGTGACACAGACACCCACACATACATAAAA
This sequence comes from Arvicanthis niloticus, assembly GCF_011762505.2. Classification (NCBI taxonomy): domain Eukaryota; kingdom Metazoa; phylum Chordata; class Mammalia; order Rodentia; family Muridae; genus Arvicanthis; species Arvicanthis niloticus. The sequence continues at coordinate 46,741,298 of NC_047666.1, read as the reverse complement.
AAAAAAAAAAAGATTGAAATCTTTAAAAAGGAAAGAGTACAGTTTTCCCTTACCTCCGGAGTTCACTATTGCAGTTTTTCCAGAAGTGTGTCCTTTGCATGTCCAAATCTGTTGTGAGGTTCAACAAGAAAGAGCACTTCCCAAAAGAATTTCCCCTTCTTTCTCTGACTTGTGATTCACTGTCATTGATGTGTGGAGTGATTTTGCATGCGTTCGTGTGTGTGTGTGTGTGTGTGTGTGTGTGTGTGTGTGTTGTTTATACATGTGGATGCACTTATAAATACATGCATATGTGGGGGCCAGAGGTTGACATTAGGTGTCTTCCTCAATTGCTTCTCCATTTTATTTTATTTTATTTTATTTTATTATTTTTGAGGAGTGTCTATCACTGAACCTTGAGATCATTGATTCAGTCAGACTTGCTGGCTATTGAGCCCTTGGAATCCTCCTGTCTCTGATCTTGCATCCCCACCACTTCTGGGGTTACCGATCTGAGCCACCATACCTCACTTTTATCTGGCGGCTAAGGATCCACACTCAGGTCCTATGTTTGTATAGCAGGCGGTTTACTGCTGGACCATCTCCCACAACCTGGACTTTATTAGTTTTGCAGAGATTTCTGTGGTGGGAGTTTTAAGCAGTGGGCATTGGATATGTGCTGAGAGCATTGCAGCCTACACAGATACACTTTACTTTTGATGCCTGATGCCCTGTGTTTCCCCTTTCACTGCAGATGGTCCTCATCCCTGCTGGAGTATTTACAATGGGCACGGATGAGCCTCAGATCAAGCAGGATGGAGAAGCCCCTGCCAGGAGAGTCACTGTTGATGCCTTTTACATGGATGCTTATGAAGTCAGCAATGCTGATTTTGAGAAGTTCGTGAACTCAACTGGCTATTTGACAGAGGTATGTATGGGTTGGGGATGGGACAGAGAACTGGCTGTTTTCCAGAACACTCAGGAAGAGTTTAATAGCTACAAACACTGAACACTTTGTGCCCAGCACTGTGATGAACACTTCCTTTCTTTCATTTAATTTCTTCTAGCAGTTCTATGATGTAACAAGCTGAGAGTCAACACTGCTATGACCTAACCATATACCGGTCAGTGATGGTAGACAGTGTAGCCCACAGCCATGTTCCTACCCCTCTGAGGTACTGTGGTACCACCTGAGAGGGCTGCTGCTCACTAGGCTTTCTGAGGACACAGATGGTGGTAATTCTTCTCGGTGCACCAGCCTGCCTGTCCCACAGGCATTACACATTTCATAAATGGTCAAGTGCCTCAGTGTAGCTTCTCGTCTTTGTGGTTTTATTTCAGTGTGTTGGTGACTCAGCAGCCTTTTCCAGGGGCACTGAATTTGTACAAGGGGGTTGATTTTCTAGTTTATGGCAGTTTCTGTGAGAATCTCAAATGTTTGTGGTTCCTAAATCCTGTCCCTGTTTATCTTTAAAACCTTTACCCTTTTATTCAGTTTATGAAGACCCAACTTAAAAAAATTGGTGCCTAACACCTCCCCTTTTCTATTTCAAAAATTCATTTGGGAGTGAATGCCAAAGGCAAACCAGCATTTGGGTTCAGTTCTGCACTGCCTCATTTCCTTGGAATTTCCTAAAATATACCAAGTGGTTGTAAATCTTGGTTGTAGATATTTGTAGTAAGCTAAAGTCTCTATTCTTTTTGTTTCATCTTCTTAGCTCAATTCATGATCTAAGTTAAAGAGATAGAGGGAGTAAGGAAGGGAGGAAGTGAGAGAGAGACAGAGGGAGAGGGAAAAGAGAGAGAGGGAGGGAGAGAGAGAGTAGGGGACCATAGAGGCCAGGCAAGGTGTTGGATCTCCTGGAGTTAGAGGTCCTGGTGGTTGTGGGCTGCTGAAATTCCACTTTATTTTGTAAAAGAGTCTTTGCTTGAACCTGGAGAATGCACTTTTGGCTATACTGACAGACCAGTGAGCCTGGAATCCACCGAGCTCTGCCTCCCAAACCTCTAGCACTGGGATCACAGATGTGTGTAGCCAGGCTTGGCTCTTACTTGGTCAATAAAGATCCGGATGGTTCGCGATTTAACCACTGAGCCATGTCTGCAGCCCTAGAGGAGATCTAAGGAAGGAAGGAAGGCAGGAAGGCATCACAGAGCAGAGTTCTTCTGGAAGATTAGTTAGCAGGTGAGAATGGAAGCTATCTGAGAATGAGGATGGGAAACACTATATCCATTAAAAAGGACAGAGACCATACCCATGCAATACTGACAATGGTAGTCTCTGCTTTAGCCCTAGACCAGACATGTGGTAGGTGTTGTATATGTGTTCATTGAGTGACTAAGTGTCTTGGGTTGCTTGGCATCATGGTATCACTAGGAACACACGCATACTATCCGGGGTGAAGAAAACTCATCTCTAGTCAGTAAAAACAGTCTGGAGGCTCTTGTGAGGCCTGATGTACAGGGATCAGGACTCAGTTAACTTTATCTGAGGTGAGGATAGGTTTAGAAGGGGACACTGGGGACATTCCAAGTACTGGCCTTGGTTGAAGTGAAGAGACTGGAGGATCTCTGTACATTTCTTTTGAGCTCGTTGTGTTAGAACTACTACATTTAACAGAGGCACTTTGTCCTGGCCTCCTTCCAGCTCCATAATTAGAGTCTCTGGGGTTGGTGAGCAGCGATCTGAGTCTTACCAAGCTGCTGTGGGAGCTCAACTGGACAACCTGGAGCCACTGGCCTAGAGTAAGAAGTTCACACAGGCCCGTACAGAGCTCTGGGAAGCCCAGGAAGGCAACCCTTCTGTTTCGTGGATTTGTAAGAGCAGTGGGCTATGTAGGAGGAAAACTAGAACAGTAGGGTCACAGGAGCTAAAGGACAAAGGATCCCACTTTCAGAGCCAATATCAATGGATGTTTGTGATACCACTGTCAAAAAACGATTAAAATACAGATTTATACCTGATGCTTAGATTGGTCCCCTGACAACTGTAAGTACATAGAACAAACGTATCAGAGAATCAACAAGTTTAAGTCTTTTAGGTAAGCCGGGCGGTGGTGGCGCACGCCTTTAATCCCAGCACTTGGGAGGCAGAGGCAGGCGGATTTCTGAGTTCGAGGCCAGCCTGGTCTACAGAGTGAGTTCCAGGACAGCCAGGGCTACACAGAGAAACCCTGTCTAAAAAAAAAGTCTTTTAGGTAGATCCCAGGAGCAGGGCAGAGAACAAACAGTTTGCATGTGTAATATAATATATACTAAATAATTTCTCAGAGTTATTTACAATATTGGGGAGAAATAGGTTTTCTTTGTCTTCTTAGAATCTAATCTTATGCAGTCTGCAGTCTCTGCAGTCTTATCAGCTAATCAGGTCTCATATGAGAACAGTCTCATGAGAGACAGGAACCTGCTTTAAGGGGAACTTAGATACTTTAAAGTCACTTTGGGAACGCATACGGAAAACCGGCGTTCACTTGCTTAGGAAGAATCACCACAGTAGCATAGGGAGGAAAATGGCACCCTGGATGCCTGTGACTCTAACCTACTCTGGCTTTTCTTTTTTACTCTCCTTATAGGCTGAGAAGTTTGGAGACTCTTTCGTCTTTGAAGGCATGTTGAGTGAGCAAGTAAAAACACATATCCACCAGGCAGTAAGTAGTGTTCAAACAGGCTCTTATTTCTCTGGAGCTCATCAGAAACATAAGTACTACCTTCCTCTCCCTACTGGTACCTAGCCATTCTCCCACTGAAGATTTTTCTCTGAGTCACAGGTCCATGGGCCAGGGTACCTTCTCTGGCTGAAAATGTACAGGCCCAGGAAGATGTCTAGTTTCTGCTTGTGCCTGAGAGTGACACTGTACTTCAGAGTAGAATCCAGCCCTGTACTTTGTGTTTTACCTGCAGCCATTTTTAGAATGGAGGATAAATGAGAGCTACAGACTTCTGTTTTCAAAGTCTTGATCTTGGCAAGGGCTGGTGAAGATCTAGAGTTTCCCGTATATTCATGAATCTCTCTGTGCAAACTCAAGTTGGTGGAAGGAGCACCTTTGTTGTAAATGTTCATAATTAATAGGGGCTGGGAACTAGGCCTTAGAGGAAGGGGCATGCCACCTTGTACAGAGAAACTACAAGGGTGTGAATTAAGTCTGTTTTTCTCACATGGAGAATATTGACTAGGCTCTGTAATTACTGTGTGTCAGAAAGAACTTGGGATTCTTGGGTCAGGCAGTTTAGCAGGTCTGTAAATAATATTTTTTTGTACATGGATATGTAAAAACAAGAGAAAAGAAAGTCAGCTGGGACATCGAGAGTTCTCACAGCATAGTGGGCAGAGACTGAAGAGCACGAGACAGAGAGTGGGCCTCAGGGACCTGCCAATTCAAAGAAGACAGATATAGAGGGTGAAGATAAACAAGTCTCACCTTAGTCTTCCTCTTTTATACAAGTTACCTTTAAATTATTCATGCCTGGGACTGGAGAGAGAGCTCAGTGGTTAAGAGCACTGGTTGCTCTTGCAGAGGACTCCTGTTCTATTCACATACTGACATGGAGGCCGGCAACCATCTACAACTTCAGTTCTGGTGGATCTGATGCCCTCTTCTGGCCCCCAGAGGCACTGCATGTTTGTAGTGCACAGAGACACAGGCAGGCAACCCCCCTCACCGCACCCCCCACCCCCCAATAAAGTCCTGCCTGAGCTTCATCCTAATTATTGGTTTCACTGTGTCCTTTCCTGGGAGTAGCAACATCAGGAAATGAACTCCTTTTGGCTCACACTTTCTCTTTGTGTTCCAAGTATTGTAGCCCAACTTGGGGTAGGGGGAGACGGAATAATTACGACTTGGTCTCAAATGGTATTCTAGTGAATCAGGCCAGTTTCCTTGCTTGTTTTAGTAAATGTTTAAAAGATATGATTGAACTCCTTTTGGATTCTAGTTTTCTCATTGCCAGTTAATATTGTCTCTCATATAATCTGATACCCCTACCTCCCCTGTTTTTTTTCTTAAAGCATCTGAGTTCAGCTCAGGGTAGTGGTGATGACCCAGTGGGCATCAAGGGGGGTGGTTCCTGTTTTAAGATACGGGGTTCAGGTGAGGGAACCCATCTGCGCCTGTTTCTGTAATTTGGCTTTCCGATGAAAGGCATCACGTCTCTTAGGAACCACTAACATATCAGACGTGAAGGCAGATGTGGAACATTGTTAGGTTCCAGAGGTGCCCTGATTCATAGTGAAGGATGTGTGTGCTGTAGCTAGGATGAGATCGAGCGCTTCTCACCTGGCCACGGGGTTGGTCTCATGCTTAAATGCTTATAATGGAAAAGCAAACCTTTTAAGGTTGTTTTGAAAAGGTTGAACAAGTAAGGAAGTCTGTTGATGGTCTGGGAGGGCTTTATGGCATTTCCCCGTTGGCCTGACTTACCTCTACTCACTGGAACTTTTGTAACTTCACATTTCTATAAGGTTGGGTGAGAGATGTCTATGAGATAAAATTAGGTCACCTTTAAGAAGTGGATGAGACAGTGAGCGATCATCAGGAGTTACAGTACCCTCCCCTTTCATGGATCTTCAGGCCTTAAGTCAAAAGAAAGGCTCGTTTGTGTTTTGCTATGTCCCTAACATTTCACAGTAGTTTGATATGAGCATAAAAAAAAGGTGTGGGAACCTTGCTGACGCTGTAGTAGCTGATGAAATAATGTAGCAATTGTGCTTATTTATTTTTATGTGGTTACTTTCAGGGTTGTATTCTGTTTATGCTGGTTTACACTAGTGGTATGAATTGTCTTTTTTTGTGTGTGTGTTTTTAATAAAACACAAATAGAGGAAGTCACCTGATTTCAACGTGTCACTTAGGACATTATCCTAAGGTGGACCACACTTGTCCCCAGAACCTAGATCAGGAACTAGATTTGCTTCCTGCTCTCGTCCCAGCCAAGTGGGTTCTTCCTTATGTTTTAATACAGTATTGTCACTTACGGCTATTCCTTAAGTAGCATCGTGCCCTTTAAAGAGTTTTTTGTTGAAGGCATTGCTGATATGCTTCCCATCACATCCCCCATTTATCTCCTCATTAATTTTACCCTCTAAAGGACACAGAGCCAGCGTGCAGACATTCTCAGTGTGGATTTTGCTGATTGACAGCTTCAGTACATTTCACCTGTTGTCTCTGGTCTGTGTTTCCTGCAGATGGTAGCTGCACTCTAAAGTGTGATGAAATTCACGGTGTACCTGTGTCATGAATATCACAGTGGTGTTCTCCTATAGCACAGTGGTTCTCAACGTGTGGGTCTCCATCCCACAGGGCAGCATATCAGATATACTGAGTATCAGATATTTACACTACGATTCAAAACAGTAGCAACATTGCAGTCATAAAGTAGCAGCTGAATATTTTTCTGGTTGGGTGTCACCACAACATGTGTTAAAGTGTCGCAGCATTGGGAAAGTTAGAACCACTGCTCTAGCAGGAAGCAGGTAATGTCTATTCCTTCTTCTTTTTTTGTCATGTCAGCTGTGCTTAGTGGCTATGTCCATAAATTTACTGGGACTGTAGATGATGGGAGCCTGGATGTTTTTAGTTTATTGATGGGGATACTTTCATAAAGTGAAAGTTCTCCCACACATTGTTTTCTTAACCATTGCTACAGGTTACACAAGAATGATAGGTAAATGCGTGACTGTTTACTGGTTTTAAGAAAATGAATTAGTGGGCTAGAGAAATGGCTAAGTGGTTAAGAACACTGGCTGCTTTTCCAGAGGAAAAATTCTCAGCTCCCACACGTGTGCTAACAACCATCTCTAAATCCAGTCCAAGGAAATCTGATACTGTCTTCTGGCCTCTGTTGAGCACTGTATACACACAATGCCCAAACTTACATTGAGGTAACAGATCCATACACACAAAATAAAACATAGAAATAAGCAAATTGGTTGCTTATTATTCTTCAAAGGTGGCTAGATAGATCTACTTCTCACATATCAGCAGGTAGGTGTGTCATTGAATGGAAGCTCCTTTGTGTGTGTGTGTGTGTGTGTGTGTGTGTGTAAGAGAGACAGAGAGACAGACAGAGAGAGAGAGACAGAGACACTAGGATGGAACTGAGGGCCTCCTGAGTGCTAGGTATTGTTCTACCACTGATCTACATCACCAAGTCATGAACTTGAAAAGGCTTCGTGTGTTAAAAAATAGCAAAGTGTGGCCTTCAGAAAAGATCATGATTCCAAGAAATCCACCACATGTTTAAATCCATGAATTCCTTTATTTCATTTTATTAAAATAAAACATATTATTTTAATATGTTAAAATATTATTTTAATAATATTTTACTTATTTATTTTTATTTTATTCTACTGATTTTTTTTCCTTTCCAGGTGTGTGTTTTCATGCCTATCCTATGCAAATTAATTTTTTCACTGTCTCTATCTTTCTTATTTTTTACAAGATTCAACTACACATGGTGTTCAAACCTACCATGTTCAGTGTTCCAGTTTTCTAGCTCCTGTTGCCATGGTGTAGGAATAAAAAGAAAGAGAAAGTACTTTTCTTTTATTTAGAAATTTTATTTTTTATTTAGCATATTAGCACACATTTGTTTTTTCTGCAGTTAGGAAGTTGAGGCGGGGTATTAGATCAGTGCTAATTTTGGCTACATAATAAATTCAAGACTATCATTGGTTGCATAAAATTCCACCTTAAACAAACAAATAAGCAAACAAAGACAACCCAAAATAAAATCTCCTTTAAAGATAATAATATTTTCTAGGGAGTCGTAAGAAAGGGTGTGTCACACTGAGTTTCCTGTGGTAATACTATCTTGTTTAACTTGTTCAGTTCACAGCTAGAAACAGCAGGTGATACAATCTTCATCTCTTCATCTGATTTCACAGCTGTATGTGTATACATTTGTGCGTGTATGTATTTAGTTCTATATAACTTTGATGCAGCCATAGAGATATGTAACCTACTGTATTTTCAAAAACTATGTCCGAGTTCATGGATTTAAACAGGCTGTGGATTTCGTTTACTTGGAGTCATGATCTTTTTTGACAGCCACACACATTGCTATTTTTGAGCACAGGATGATGCCTTTTCAAGTTTGTGTAGGTCCTGTTATGTTCCCTCCTCCTGCTTTAAACAGTTGTATTGAGATAGTTTATGTATTGTACAGTTCATCTTTTTAAGTGTACAATTCAGTGTTGGTTTGGTATATTTTTAGAGTTGTGTAACCATCCCTACAAGCTAATTTTAAGTTGTTTTCATGGGCCCATAAAGGAACTTTGTTCTTATTTGTAAGTCATTACTCTTGTTCTGGGTCCTTTTTAACTGAGCCTAGGAGTCCTTCGTGGTTTCTTTGGTTTTTCTGATGGTAATATCTGCCCCAACCACAGATGAGTGTTATCTTTTGCTGTAAGAAGCCTTGGCTTCTTGTTAGTTTCTTTTTGTGGCTGTGATAAACTGTCCAAACAAAAAGCAAGTCAGTGGGGAAAGACTTTATTTTGGTTTAAAGTTTCAAGGGAAGAGTCCATTATGGCATGCCAACAGGAGGAGGAAACTGGTTTATCGTACTGCCTCAGCGTCTAGGGAGTGGAGAGAAAATAAGTGGGACCAGGCTAAAAACCTCAAAGTCTGATGCACTTCCTCCAGCAAGCCTCCACCTTCTAAAGGTTCAGTAACTTCCCAAGCAGCACTTCCACCTAGGGACCACGTGTTCAAAACACATGAGGCCAGAAGAATGCTCTCTGTTCAAATCACAATTGCATCTTGGTGCAGGAGTGTTTCTGGGTCTCTCCGCAGGACATGTTAGTTATCACTGCAGTGCCTCTTCAGTGGGCAGAGCTTAGAGAAGATATGCCACAGTTGTAAGTTGATACTTCCGTTTCTGGACTTTTAACTTAGCCTGTTCTGTATTATATCCCCTCCTTTATTTTTACTCCAAGAATCCCATTTCTTAGGACAGGCAGAGGTGAACAGCCTGCAGCTACTCAAGACGCCATCCAAGATGACAGGCGTCAGTGCCAACATCAGCTCTGATAACTACAGAGAGAGAACAGGTTAAAGAAAACTCATATTCTCACTTGTGGTTTCTTCTCTCCAAGCTCTAAAATAGTCAGAGTATTTTTTGTTGTTGTTGTTATCGAAGCCCAGGGTCCACTGCCTAGAGTGAGTTCTGCGTTTTAACTCCTTAGATTGAGTTCTAAAGGTGCATTTGTGTTCAGTGTCTTCGTATTGATGAGGCTCAGTCTCTGCTGGGCTCTCCAGGAAGTGGCTGTGGGAACATGACTCCTTCATTTCTGCTTGTCGGTAGCAGAACTCACTTTTTAACTTGCAGGTCAGTTTTGCTGGAGAGGAAATATTTCATTAACACTTCTTTTTCTTGAGACTCTTATACTTTATTTGGTTTTCTTTTGGAATAAAGTGGTCCACATAACTTTTTATTTCCTTGAAAGTTGCTTATTGTTTTTGCATGAGCGCTCAAGTGCAGTGTACACTTTAAGTCATGAGCATGGGGGAGTGGGGGTAGAGGGAAAGGGGCCAGGGAAGGGCAGTGTTCTCAGATACAGGTTTGCTTTTCCAATCTGTATTTTCAGCATTGTGGTTCAAATATAAGACATTTTTGTTGTTTTTCATCAATTTATTCATTTATTTACTTTGTATTCTGATCGCAGACCCCTTTCTTTTTCAGTGCCTCTCATACAACCCTTCCCCCATCCCTTCCTCCCCTTCATCTCTGAGAAGGATGAGGTCTCCTCTGGGTACCAACACACACTGACACCTCAAGTCACTGCAGGAGGAGGCCAGACAAGACAGCCCAGTTAGGAGGACAGGATCCACAGGCAGGCCACAGAGTTGTTCAGGGATCCACGTAAAGACCAAGCTGCATGCCTGCTGCATAAATGGGAGAGCTTAGGTACAGCCCTTGTAGGTTGTTTGTCAGGTGGTTCAGTCTCTGGGAACCCCCAAGGGTCCAGGTTAGTTGACTCTGTTGGTCTTCTTGTGGAGTTTCTGTTCCCTCTGGGTTCCTCAGTCCTTTCTCCAACTTTTCCACAAGACTTTCCGAGTTCTGTCTGATGTTGGGCTGTGAGTCTCTGCATCTGTTTCAGTCAGCTGCTGGGTGGAGCTTCTCAGAGGACAGTTATGCTAGGCTCCTGTCTGCAAGCATAACAGAGTATCACTAGTAGTGTCAGGGATTGGTGCTTGCCCATGGGATGGATTTCAAGTTGGGCCATTCCCTCAGTTTCTATGACATCTTTGTCTATGAACTTGGTGAAGGCAGGACAAATTTTGGCTTAAAGATTTTAGGGCAAATTTGTACAACCACTTTGGAAATCAATTTTATAGTTTCTTAGAAAATTGAGAATAGTTTTACTTCAAGACTCAGCTATACCACTCCTGGGCATATACCCAAAAGATGATCCACACTACTCCAAGGACACTGGCTCCAGTATGTTCATAGCAGCTTTATTCATAATAGCCAAAAACTGAAAACAACCCAAATGTCCCTGAACTGAACCGGTTGAGAAGAAAATGTGGTTCAGCTGTTAAGAACGAGGACATCATGAAGTTTGCAGGTAAATGGATAGAACTAGAAAATATCATCCTGAGTGAGGTAATCCAGACACAAAAGGACATGCATGGTGTGTACTCACTGATAAGTGGATATTAGCCATAAAGTACAGGATACCCATACTTAAATCTACAGACCCAAAGAAGCTAAGTAACAAGGAGGACCCAAGGGAGCATGCTTGAATGTCACTCAGAATGGGAAATAAAATTGTCATTGGAGTTGGATGAAGGGAAGGAACTGAATAGGAGAGGGGACGGGGAGGGGAACTGGTGGGGGCTAAAATATAGGGAGAGCAGGGGTGGGGTGGGAGGGTTGGGGACTTTGAATAGAAATTGGCCTTGGAGAGTGATGTCTCTAGGAAATCCCAGACACTTGGGATGGGGGTAGCTCCAGGGAGTCTATGAGGGTGACTCTAGCTGAGGCTTCTAGCAGTGGGGGACATGGAGCCTTAAGTGGCCACCTTCTGTAGCCAGGCAGGGCTCCCAATGAAGGGATAAGGACACCAACTCACCCACAAAACACTCTACCTAAAATTTCTTGTTGTTTTTACTGCGAGGTTTTGTTGTTGTTGTTGTTGTTTGTTTGTTTTTCGCGCCTTTACTGCCCTCTTGTAAGCTTTTGTGGGTGGAGGTCAAACCTAGAGTCTTATACATGATTAACAAGCACTATACTACAGAGGTATACGTTCTGACTATGTGTATTACTTATTCCTTTGATTATCTCTGTCTTTTTTTTCCCTTAAGTTAAAAATTTTATTCATTTTGTCTTGGGGGTTTCTGAAGTAAATACTGGTAAATGATTTTTTTCTTTAATTTCCACTTCTTTATTGATTTTGGCACATGTGTGTGTTTATGAATTATAATTTACACTTGTGCCTATAATTTTATGATTATTTACTTCATTTTGCAGCAGCATGTTGTGGGTATGTGGGTGTGTGTATGTGTGCATGTATGTATGTGTGTGGCACATGATTATTCTCAATTACTATTCCATGTTTAGATGTGATTGTACTAGAAGGTTACTTTCAACATGGTAATGTGAAGAAGTGGTAGACTTTGAGTAGACTGTTAACATCCACTTTAACTTTTAATATTTGGAGGTAATTAGGTCACTGGGGATGCAGCCTACCAAAGGGATTGCTAATCTTATAAACCTTGTTATAAACGGGCAAGCCTGGGCTGGAGAGATCACCCACTCAGTAAGATGCTTGTCTGAGAACATGAAGATGTGAATTTGATCCCTAGACCTCATGTGAAAAGGCTGGCTTCAGTAGTACATGACTATAATCCCAGAACTGGGGAAACAGGCAGAAGGATTCTTGGTGCTTGCTGTCCAGCCTGTCTAGCTGTTGGTAAGCTCCCAGCCACTTAGAAACTCTATTTGAAAAAAAGATGTTAAGCAAACGGGGAAGACACCTGACCTCTGGCCTCTCAATATATATTCATGAATGGGACTATTAGCTATGTAAGCATCCTTTTTTTTTTTTTTTTTTTTTTTTTTTTTTTTTTTTTTTTTTCATTTGTGATGATAGGGAATGAACTTTCTATATGGTAGACACTGAATTGCACTCCCAATGCAAACTACTTTTCTTTACACATTGCCCAGCATCTAGTATTTGGTTCTAACACTGGGAAAGGATTGATTTCTATTCTGTTTCTTCATCTCTGTTTTTCCTTATAGTAACTGTGTTGGACTTGAACCCGAGTCATTTCTGTTGCTCATTACCAACATTTTTAAGTTTTAGGAGGAGGTGTGTCTAGAGCAGCTGTGTAACTTTGCTCAGATCCTTCTTGCCCTTTCTTCCTTGTGTTACTGTGCTTTGGTGAGGTGGTTTCTGCTTGGTTTGAGATTCTGTGCCGGAAGGGAACCATGATGGATCAGTGTCAAGAGTTTGTGGGTAAGAGTCCCAGGTTTCACACTCTTACTGTGGGCTCCTCACGCCCACAGGTTCCTTCCAGTTTTAGTTGATTTTCTCAAATTGTTTCTCTGTGCTTTTCAGAAATGCTTGTCGGTTGTTTGAGGAATTTTCCCGCAGTTTTTGATCCTGGAAAGTCTGGGTGCAAAAGAATGTTTCAGTGAACCCTTGCTGGTAAGAGCACTTGGCAGAGGGGCACTGTGGCCACCTGCTTTGACTACCCACCATCATCTCTGTGGTCAGATATCAGCGGAGCTTCCTCTGGGAGGTCCATGGACACCATCATCTCCCTCATTCCAGGGCGATGTGTTTCCTGTGTGTTAGGTGTTCTGTGGCTTCTGGTGCCTTCTGTGTTGCTCATCTCGCTTGTTGTCCATCATATGGGTGCCTGTAGGTATTTTATGAATGTTTGGCTTACTAGGGTTTATTCCAGAAGGTGAGGTGAATGCATCAGGGGGTTATTTAGTTGGTTGTTTTTGTTTTGTTTTCAGATAGGGTTTCTCTGTGTAGCCTGCCTATTCCTGGAACTTACTCATAGGCCAGGCTAGCTTTAAATTCAGAAATACACCTGGCTCTGCCTTCCAAGTGCTGGAATTAAAGGTGTGTACTATCATGCCTGACTTTGCATTGTGTTATTTACTAGTACATTGTGTTATGTCCCTAGTACAGTGACTGTCACTTAATAAGTAGTTATTATGTATCTGGCAGAATGAAAGCTTATCATTCAGGTGTTGTGTTAGAGCATTTAGTTCTTGGAAGGGCAGGGTTCAGACCTGGTATGACCTGTTTATCTCTCAGGCTGCAAAATCAGCTCTTTTTTGGTTTGAGATGCTGGTTTGGTGATCAGGACTGAGGTGGGTTCAGAGCTCCAGAGTTACTTGGAAAGGGAAGTCTAGGGCTGGATGATTGGAGGAGATAAAGTGCTTCTGTCATTTGTGCTGTATTGAAAAGAATAGTTGTTTGCTTGACTCAGGAGTCAGTGTGTGGCATGGGCTCAGGAAGAAGACTGTGATAACCCTGGAAGGGGAGAACACAATGTAATAGGATAACAGGGCACAGTTGCTTTCCTCCAACCTGGCTAAGGCACCTGATAGGATAAGGTTGCATGGGGTGAGTAGGGAGGGGGGCACAGCGCCTGTTTAAAGTGCACTTACATTTATCTCCAAGGCATAGGTCTTTTAAGGCTCAACTTGGATCTAGGAAAAGAATGAGTATAACCTCAGTCCCCCAACTGAATGCTGGTCTTTATATCATCAACCTCGTTATGGAAACAAGCTAGATTACAGAATAAAAACTCATGCCCAGGGATACCCGGCCTTAAGAAGTCCATATGTACCAGGTGAATGCCTTTAATCTTAGCATTTGGGAGGCAGAGGGAGGTGAATCTCTGAGTTTGAAGCTCACTTGGCCTACAGTGTGAATTCCCTGAGAGCCAGGGCTACACAGAGAAACACTGTCTCAAGAAACACTCCCCCCCCCCAAAAAAAAAGGAAAAGAAAAGATAAAAGAAATGTGTATATGCAAATAAGAATTTACAATGGCCCGTTGTATATCTGCAACCCCAGCATTCAGGAGGCAGAGGCAGGATCACAGGTTCAAAGTCAGCCTGAGCTATACAGCAGTGCCCTATTTAAAAAAAAACAATAGGTAGGGGAGATAGCTCAGTGGTTGTGAACATATATCCCTGGATGTGATCTCAGGACTGTGAAAGAGCAAACTCAAGAACAAGAGTAAAAGAGATGATATTCCAGTGGGTGGGATTTTCTAACTACCCTCCAAGCAGTCTTTTCTGTGCATGCTTACTTTTCAGGCTTGATGTTTGAAGGTAGAGTTGTACATGCACCACACAAGTACTCTACCGTGAAGCTGCATACTCAGCCCTCTGTAGCTGGGCTTTGGTACTTGGTGGGGTCTTCTTTTTCTCACCCTTTATCATCTGGGGTTTACCCCATCACTAGATAGGAGAGAAAGCAGGGGATGGGGGTGGGGGTGGGGGTGGGGATGGGGGTGGGGGTAGGGAGAGAGAGAGAGAGAGAGAGAGAGAGAGAGAGAGAGAGAGAGATCGATCTGAATCTAATTTCTTTTCTTGTTTCTTCTTCGACCATGACTACTAACAAACTGCAGCCAACCCCCTGAATGACCAACAGCTACCTACCCCATCTGTTGTGGCCCTAGCATTCTCATATCACCTGAAAAGTTCCCAGAATTTTAAACGTTACACCATCACAGAAACTATCAGCAGCTGGCTGAAGTTTCATGGAGGTAATTTCTGTGCTGTAGCTACTCTTCTACCGCTGTGGTGAGACACTGTGACTGATGCTATTTATAAAAGTCAGAGTTTATTGGGGGTGTATAGTTTCAGAGGCTGAGTTCGTGATCATTGTGGTGGGCGAGCAGTGCGGCAGGGCCCTGGAGCAGTAGCTGAGAGCTTACTGGTTTTTGTGTGTTTGTTTGTTTTGTGGCAGAGAGCTGTGAATGGAGTTGGCTTTTGAAACCTCAAATCTCACTTCTTTCTCCAAGCTCCTTCCACCAGCCACACTTCCTCATCTTTTCTAAATAGTTCCACAAACCAGGGACCAAACCTTCAAGTGTGTGCACCCAGGAGGTTAGTCTCATTCAAACCACCACATGCTGGCATACTTAAGTGGCTCAGTCTACTTGCTGAATGTGCATGTGATGCAGACTTTTGCTGAGTACTGTCACATTGTTCAAAGACGGGACATACTCTTACCTAATTGCACCCTCTGTCAACATTAAGTGTTTTGTTTTTTTTTTTTTTTTTTTTTTTTTGTTTTTTTTTTTTTTTTTTTTTGTTTTTCGAAACAGGGTTTCTCTGTGTAGCCCTGGCTGTCCTGGAACTCACTCTGTAGACCAGGCTGGCCTTGAACTCAGAAATCCGCCTGCCTCTGCCTCCCAAGTGCTGGGATTAAAGGTGTGCACCACCACCGCCTGGCAACATTAAGTTTTTATTTTAAGTACTTTTTTTTTCTTATTCCTTTTAAGCAATCATACCAAATCATACCATTCCCTGTGTCTGTCTACATCTCAACTGAAAATGAGTAAAATCAGTCAAATGTCAGCTACCATTAGATGCATGTATTCCTTGAGCTGCTCTTACAGATTACCTAGAATGCTCCACCCTGCCAGGCTTTCTATTCTTCCTGTGAAGGCCTGAAATGTGAGGTGTGCTAACTGTGAGTATAGTGTTCCAGTATGGGGAATTTCAGTAAGAACTGAAGCAAACATTTTTTTTTTTTTTTTTTTTTTTAGTTTCACCCTGTATTTCATAAATATTTGTGTCCTGTTTGAAAAGGCAAGCATTGTTCTCTTGCATGCAGTTTATGAAGTCATCAAGGTACCTGAGTTAGGATTAATCAGAAGCCATGCATCTGACCTGCCTACCTTCCTATTGTGACGATGGTTTTGTTTCCAGCCGTTATTACAGCCTCGTTCTGATGTTCAGCATGTATACCCGTTGCTGAAGCCAGAGTCATTTCAGTCATTATGATCTCCGTTCCATTCGCTTCTTCAGTTGGTAGATTTCCCTTCAGTTTTATTTATACTTTGTGAATTTGAATAGGTCTGCAATTGCTCATTGTTCACTGTTGCCAGTTGAGAAATTCTCCTTGTCTGTTTTTGTAGGGATAGCTGTCATGTTTATACTGCATCTCAAGAAACCTCTGTCTTTGTAATCTGCTTGTCTAATTGCATTTAGTTTTTGAGAAAGCAGTTGTGAAATTGTGAACTTGACGTCTTTAGACTTGAATATGCATAATTACACAGTATCGTGGCTTCCATGTGGATTTTATTCTGGGCTGTGTATGCATAAGAAACTTCACTTACTCTCCTTGGCAAGAATAAAGGTACTTTTGTTGTCTCTCCCTTTCCCTTTTTTTCAGGTTCTTACTACAGTTCTGGCTATGTCTTATGAGAAAGGTGGAAACCATGTCTTCTCTCTCTGAAGTCCATTTCTCAAGGGGGCATGAGACTCACATGAATTCTGTTTACATGGCCATTGGTCACTGGCAGGCTGGCATAGCTTTTTCGACTTAACCCCAAGGCAGTTGCTATGGAAATCACTGAGTAGAAATAGGTCATGTTTAAAGTCCTTTCCCTCAGATATAAAGCAGTGTTATAACTTCAGCTTGTCTTGGTTGAGCAGCAAACGTGTAGGTGGGCAACTGCAGCCAACAGATTTCTTGTTTTAGGTGCTGTGTTCTTTATGTTTTTATGCCAGCCTGTCCAATATTGCAGCTTCTACTCAGTAAACAAAACATCCAGTAAAGACCAGTGTTAGGGGTAGGGTCATTTGCAGTATGATTCTGGATAACTCTTTAAGTGTTTTTGTTTATAAAAATTGTTTTATTTCATAAAGGTTCCTATGTATGGTAGAATGGCTTTATTTTCAAGACACAGCTAGAAGTTCAAGGAAAAGTTTTTAAAAATATTAAATTAATGACCCTGACATTTGGGCCTGGAGGCCAGGACTGCTGGTTAAGAGCACTGGTTTGTCTTCCAGAGGACCCAGATTCAATTCCCAGCACCCACATGTAAGCTTACAACTATCTGTAACACCTGTCTCAGGGATCTGATGTCCTCTTCTGGCCTCTACAGACACGCATGTGGTGCACAGACTATATACACATTTTATAAAATCTAAAAAAAAAAAATAACTGACATTTGCAAGAAGAAGGTATCTGGTGACATTGAATGGAGTATGCCATGAATTTAGTCAGAAAATATTCTGGTCCAGAGCAAGTTGGCCAGGATGAACAAAGCCCATGCCGATCTCATCACAGTTATTATGGGGTGACTTTAATTTCTTGTGTCATTTGGGGACTTAGTGTATTTGGCCATCACAGTGGTGACCACAGTCAGTCCCACACATTGCATGTAATTGCTGTCCTTATATGTGCTGCGACCTTGTCTAGTTGGGAGGGCACCTTCCTGCTCGCCTCCCTCATAATGCATCTTGCTGTGGAGGAAAAGGCTGCCTTATGTGTAGATGGTTCCTGAAGCAGGACTGTGATGAAAGACTGCCATTACGGACTCTTCTTGAGAATACTCCAATATGACACATGCTGTCCCTTGACTTTATACCCCCAGGGCACTTCCCACAGCCTGTCCATATTCTGAAAGGGTGATCTGTTGGGTGGCTGAGGCACAGACTGAAGAGCTATCGATGATAGGTTTTTACTAATTGGAATATGTGCTCTATGAAAGCTTACAGCAATTTCGTAGCATGCAGTAGCATGAATAAATGATAAGAAGACTGGTAACTAACACTTGGGATATTCTGACTCCTTATCCAAATGCTTTGTATGTATTTTGTTATGTAAGCCTTATGACAACCCTAGGAAACACAGTTTTTTTTTGAAAAAAAAAAAAAAACTTTTATTGACTTTTTTGTGAGTTCACATCATGCACCCCTATTTCTTTCATCTCCCAGTCTCTCTATATCTACCTTCTGTCCTTGCAGCCTCTCCCTCACAACAAAACAAAATTAAAAATTAAAAAACAAACAAAAATATCCCCGACCTCCCAAAAAATGTCTCCATGGAAGCTGCAGTGTTAATGGTTTGTTACACATTATACCCTTTTGCCCAAACCAGCTTTAGTTGAAAATGTTCATTGCAGTGCGTCACTGGTCTGGTTCAAGGTCTCTGGCCTCTGCTAAACCATCAATACTGGATCCTCACCTGGACTCCTTGTGGCTATCCTGTTGCCCTGTGTCATGGAGACCCTGCGGCTTTGGATCTGTAGGACCAGCCCCTTCACACACTCTAACAGCTCATGGATAGGATAGATGTTGGGGTGGACAACTCAAAGCCCTGGATTTGGGCCTATGTTAGCCTGCCAGCTCTCCAGCACCTAAGCCACTGGGACCAGCTCTCTCAGGCTGCCCAGGTGAGTGGCTAGACAGCTAGTGAGGGGTGAACATGGGGAACTTTTATGTCTACTTCACATATGAGTAAACTGTAGACTGGAGAATATAGAGAGCCTGAGATCTTATGTCTTGTAGCATGTCAGGTGCTTCTGTTGCTATGCCAATGTGAAGTATGTGTTATTTAAAATGACTAATGGTTTTCCTGGTTGTCACTATAGAGAATGGTTTGCTCTTTGGAGGAACACGTGGCAATGTCTAGATTCATTTGTTGTATGCCTCAGTTGAGATACAGCTGGGGTCTAGTGGGTAGATGTCAGAAATGCTGCCACACATTCTGCCTTATGTCACACAGGAGGCCCTAACCAAGCCAAGACAATTTTATGGCCTAGAGACTGTCCAGAGTGCTGAGGCTGATAAAACCTGTTTGGTGACGCATGCTCATTAGATACTAGGTCCTTCACCTTGTTAAGTATGTATATATTCTTAGGGATTTTTTTTTTTATTACTTTTAGCTATACTAACATACATTATTAGGCAAATATTTTATGGAAACAAAGTTAGACCTACACTTTATTAGTTATATGTATAACAGTACATGATATATTTCCATGTTAAAGTAAGTTTTGATAACTACCTGTAGGACAGCTGGGTAATTTTGTAATTTTTATTTAGGAGCAGTGTTCTTGTAGTCTGCATGTATCCTTCCATTTCTTGCATGTGTTCTGTATAGTCTACATATACCTTTGCATTCAGATCTTGTTTTGAACTAAAGAGGAATCTGTTGTCTGTGGTCCCAGTGTCCCCCCCCCCCTTGTGCCCTGTATGATGAGTTCTTTTGTTTCTCAGTAGACGTCAGTGAAACAGATCACTGTGTATCTTCGGGACCTTAAAACTTGTCAACCAGTGGTTTGTTTTGGGTGGCATGCTTGAGTTAATGTGACATTGCAGAAAGGAAAAAAGTCAAAGGCAGAGAAAGAGTAGGAAAGTAGTCAGGAACCCTGGCCTGATGTGTGTGGGGAGGGATCTAGGTACAAGGGTACATTTTGGACATATTTTAGAACAAAAATGTGTTGGCTAGATTTACACTTTGTACTTCATTTTTGAATGAAAGAATTAATTTCTATATGTAAAATAAAGTTAAAAACCTGTGGCTATACCATCTTAAACTGCACTCAGGTAATTTCTGGTGACATAGTAGCCCAACACTGCCATCAGCTTGAGGCATTTTCTAATGCATTAGGGACCTCCACCTGGTAAAGCCAGACCCTTGATTACACTGCAGAAAAGAATCTCAGGATGAGCCAGAGTGAGCTGGAGCTAGTGAGCTCATCAAGTGTTTAGACAGTAAGTCATCTGGGAAAAGGACAATACACAGCGCCAAGACATGGGTGCAGGGTGTTGGACAGTCATGCTTGGCTCTACTCTGAGTGTATGGTCCCGTGGCTTTCTAAGTTACATTCTGCAACACAAGTAATTTCTAACAAAGTTTAAAGAATAAGCAAAACTTAAAATTGAAGCAAAAATATATGAATTGGTTTACTTATTTTTCTTAAAGACTTTTCTTTTAAAACTGTAAGGTAGTTTTATCAGTTTCAATGTAGAGATGAGAGAGGACTGAGAATGAGTAAGACTAAGGTTTCAGTGTTCTGGCCCAGGCAAGCAGAGTTCATTTGTAGTTTTTAGTCTCTTTGGTTGCTGTATCTTTAGACCCTCCATTGCCCTAGAGGGAGTTTTGGCAATATCCGTTGTGGACTTTTTGCTTGTTTTCTTTTTGCGACTCAGCAAGAAAGGCAAAGCAGATTCCAAGACAAGGGCTTTCTTTCTGTTGTCACATCTTTTTATTTTTCCTGTTGTTCTATCCTGCCTCAGTGGGACTTGTTGGTTGAATTCAAGGAAACGTTGAGGCTAACCAAAGAACCGACTGCTACTGGCAGCAGCCCTTGGGTCTTCTCTGAAGAACTCAACATTGTGGATGTTCTTCTTAGAAGGGTGGAGGAGCTAGAGGAGCTTCCTCCTAACCTTGCATTTGTTGTCTCTTCTAACGGTGGGCATATGGATAACTGAGGCCTTTCACAATGTAGAGTGAGGAAAGATGGGCAGCATCCAAAGCTTCAAGCTCTTTGAAGATTCCAACAGCTGTTTATTACAGCTCCAAACTAGCAATGTCCAGATGTGCATGAGTGGGCAGAATGGATACAAACAGATTGTATATTTGTTTTCATTGCTAAAAGTGGAAGAAATATTTCAAAATACAAAAAAAGAAAAAAATGAACAAAGGTATGAAAAAAGAACAAAGGTGTTTCAGTATCCACCATCCAGATTTAATATATTTTGTGTTTTCTTTTTTAATTTGAGAGCTAGAATCTTCCATCAATAGCTCTTTGTGCTGGGAGTGGAGTTGGGCAGGTTGAGTCATGTGATTATTTTCCTGAAATCCAGAATTTTCTGAACCTGAGTTTTCTGTACACATCTTCCCCTGACACTGAGCGAATTACTTGTCATTGGCACCAAACAGAACAAACCCAGAGTAGCTGTAGATGAAGGGCGTGCTCTCAGCTCCTGCGTGCTGTGAAATCTACTGCCTTGCAGTCATGTTGAAGGACAAAATGCCTTTTCTATTGAAGTGTTTAAACCAAATGTCTTTTTCCATCAGGATGTTGTGGAGATATCTTAAATGTTTTGATTGTGTTAATATGGAAAAAAATGGATGAGGGTAGTCTTGGTGTTCACAGTGACAGCTGTCACTGCAGCAGGGATATAGTCCCTGTCACTTCCATCCCACCAGCTCACAGGGATACAGTGTGTTGAGAATACAGTTGACGTGGGGCCAGATTTGAATCTGCTCTAGTCTGTGTTAGAAGAATCATTCCCAAGTTTTTATTTTTCAATATTAATGGCAATGATTGATTTTTGTGGCTCTCCATGTGACTGCTTGTCACTATGCTCAGTGAGACTGGCTCCCTTTCCCTGCTGCTTGCTCAGTCATTACCCAAAGTTTCTAAGGGCAGAGCCTTAAGTCCTTTGTGTTAGAATTCTTCACTGTAATGGATGTTGCTGACTCTCTGCAAATGCACAAGCAGGCCCGGAGAGGGTCATGCTGTGAACAACAGAGCTACAATTCAAAACTACTTTTGGAGGCAGGCGGATTTCTGAGTTCGAGGCCAGCCTGGTCTACAGAGTGAGTTCCAGGATAGCCAGGGCTACACAGAGAAACCCTGTCTCGAAAAACCAAAAAAAAAAAAAAAAAAAAAAAAAAAAAAAAAAAAAACCTACTTTTGACTGGCATCAAAGCTTTAGGTGCTAACCAGTCACTGGGCATCATGAATATTGAGCTGCAGATTCAACGGTGATCTTTTAAACATAGTTTCTTGGTTTTCTTCTGTGTTCCACTTGATCTCTGGCCACTTTGGATAACCTTCAACCTCATGTCTAACGTGAAAATGAACTGTTTCCCCATCTTTTAAGATGGAGACATACCTCACTTCCTATCTCCCACTTGTCACGAATTATAGAGGATTAATGGGCAGGACAACCTTAGAAAATCCCTGTAGCACTTAAACAGACTTGTATGAATTAATAGCTTTTTGTTTGAATATGCGGCCACATGTAAGTCTGTGGTTCTCTGATACTCTGTAAAGGCATGTTTTTGAACCCAAATAAACCTTATGACCCTGTGTGAGATTTTTATTTATTATCTGGCTGTGTGTTTGAGTCTGGTGTATTTCTGGAGTTAACAGTAGCTGACAGAAGCCTATTTTTGGTTGTTTTGAGGTTGCAGCTGCTCCATGGTGGTTACCTGTCAAGGGCGCTAATTGGAGACACCCAGAGGGCCCAGACTCCACTATTCTTCACAGGTGAGTCTTGTCCTGCCCAGTTGATATGGTTCATTCCAATGAAAATTTCTGTGTTTTGCAGAACTCAGCAGCTATCTTCATATGTAAAGTGAATGGCAAGTATAATCAGCCACTCTTGGGACAGCCAGGAGATGATGGAAAATAATGTACATGAAGTCCTAGTTACAGTGTCTGCTCACAGAAGGCGTTGAATAAACGGACTCTTTCCTGCTTCATTTGGCTTGTCAGAGTTCCTCCGTCCTTGCTTTGGACGACAGACTATCACAAATGTCATGACGTGTTTCTTCATAACAGTCTATCCATGAATGAGTCTTTATGTGAAGGAAGACTGTCTCTTGTATGGATAGGTAGTTGTATTTTTTCAGGTGGCCTTGGGTGTAGTATCCATGTGCTTTTTAGTCCTAGACTCACATACTTAGAAGCCACAATCTGACTAAAACAAAAAACAAGACAAAACAGAAACCAGAGTGGCAAGTTGGTCACCAGGTCTCCAGGGTGGCAAGGAAGTAATTATCTTAAACAAAAATAGAAATGCACATTAAACCCTTGGGATGAAGGGGGATCTCAGTTATGACTCGGCCTCCAACAGCTGGGGAGCTGCTCTCCTAACCTCGTTCTTCAGACAGTGCTTTAGGCCTTGGTTTTTAACCACATTCAATGTTATTGCCCTTAAAATCAGGGAGCGGGGAGTATGTGAACCTAGGCTTTAGAGATATAGCCCCTTGATAGATACAAAACTTTTCAAGGTCTGAACTTGCTTCCTCAGTGCTGGAAATAGACAGTGAGGTAGAAAGTTGTAGCATCCTTGAGGACCTGGGGTGAACTGCATCTCTAGCTCCCAATTTTGCCTTCTTTCCCAGATTCAAAGTTGATTGTCAAGCTAGTAGAAGGAAAACCCAAAGGAGACTGCATTTTCAGTTTGTGGTGTTAAGTCTTGAACCCATGGCCATCTGTTCTACTACTGGGCTGCACCCCCACACTGGAATGTACTTTTAAGTTATGCACCGGACTCGGAGCTACTCAGGAACATTTGTTGAGCAAATTAATGAATGTCCTGTAGGAATTCAGAGATGCATGAGGAATTAGGTGGGCTAGTCTAGGTCACCTAAAAGTGGGTGGTGATTTCAGCTCCACTGACTTCCTCCATACTCTCTGGAAAGGCTGACGTGAGATCTGCTGGAGTAAGGCAGATGGTGCTAGCTGACCAAGAGTAGCAGAAACATGCAAAGTTTAAAGCTGGGTCTCTGGAAACAGGCTGAGATAAGAGTTTGGCATGTACAGTGTCTTTTAGGGGCCTACAGATATGTAAAGGAGTGGATGCCAAAACTATAATGTAGGCCCAACAAAGTTCTGGCCTGCTTTGCAGGGAGCTCTGAGGAATGTACGGATTATAAGCTGAGCCTCTGTGGGCCTTATGTCGCTGCTGTGGTAGTCACTGGAGGCTCTAAGGCGCCACTAACCATTCTGCAAAATGCCAAGGGAGCCAGAAGCGTCTTGATGACTCTCAGCAGCTGAGCCAACAGGGGCAGAGCTTTACTGTGTCTGCCATCCCTATGGAACCTGTGGGCATCCAAGGCTGCAAAGGGAAGAGACTCTTGAGTGCAGAGAAGCTATGAGCCATTTTGGGCATTAAGACTTCAGCGCTCCCCACTGGAGAGGACAGGTGTGTGACAACTAGGCATTGAAATCATGACCAGATGGTGGGTGACTGTGGCCACTTTCTGAATCTACCTCCTGCTTTCAGTTCAGGCCAGTGTCTCTTTTAACCGTGCATGCTCCTCTCTAGGTCAAATCATCCAGTTCTCCATGTCTCCTGGAATGATGCTGTTGCCTACTGCACATGGGCAGGGAAGAGGTTGCCCACTGAGGCAGAGTGGGAATACAGCTGTAGAGGAGGCCTGCAGAACAGGTACTCACACCAGAAGGCCTTGCCTTGTCCAGCAGTGTGTTGACATTCTCTTCTACCCCTTCTTCCTCTACCCCCCCCCCCCTTCCCTCTTCTCTTTAGCTTTCTGGAACTTGCTGTGGTCAGGAGGTTGATTAGTAACAGCTGGCTTTTCTTCCTTGTGAGGTGCTTTGGTGACACTAGTGGGTGAGTCATGAACTCTTTACAGTTTCTAAAGCCCGGTATGGGACCAAATGGACTCTGTAGTCCCAGAGTGAGCCCTGGATGAGTACTCGCTCCTGTGCATCTCTCTTCAAAGCTGTTTGGCAGGCTGCCTTACTTTTAGCATTTTCTTATTTTAGCTGTCTTCTGAAGCCATGGTATTCTCTGCTTCTACAGCCATAAGACAGAAAACTCATGTTTGGGTCACATCTTCTAGGAAAAGCTCCTTAAAATAGACAGGGCTTAAAAAAAAAAAAAGAGTTGTGTGCCGTGCCTGCTCATGCTACCATATAAGTCCAGAATGATGCCTCATTTCTCAGATTTCTAGAAGGCTTCTTTCAGTCATATCATTTATTTCAGGCCTTCTCAGTGGTGAGGAGAGACTGAAGTTTTGTACACTTGACATGAGTTGTTATAAGGAAATTTCTAAAGTCCCAGTTAAAAGTTATATTTACGAGTGTATCTTTTAAAGAAACAGTTCACCAATGCACCTTGTTTGTTCTCTCCCACTGCATCCTTTCTCTTGAGGGAGGTCCGGAAGCCTGTGCATCATGCTGATGCCCGTGTCTCTTCTCACAGGCTTTTCCCTTGGGGCAACAAACTGCAGCCCAAAGGACAGCATTATGCCAACATTTGGCAGGGCGAGTTTCCGGTGACCAACACTGGCGAGGATGGCTTCCAAGGAACTGCACCCGTAAGTAAGCAGGCTTCCAGAGAACGGCTGTGTCCCTGGGAGCTGAGGCCTGTGATACCGGCAATCTAGAGGTTGAGGCAGGAGGATCAGAACTTCAGGTTGTCTACATAGTGAGTTCTAGACTAGCTTGAGTTACGGGAAACCTCATCTTAAGAACAAAAAACCAGGGCCAGAGAAATTCATCAGTGGGGAGAGAGGTACTTGCAAGCAAGTCTGCTGACCCAAGTCACCACCTAGAAACCTTATAGTGGGAGGAGAGGGCAGACTCTCGTAAGTTGTCTCCTGGTTTTCACACACACTGTGTCATGAGCATGCCCAAATGTATTGTGTGTGTACACGTGTGTGCGTGTAGGTGAAAGACATCATCTGCTCTCTGACTGACGCTGTTCTTCCTACATTATCCACCCTCAGGAGAAGCAGATGCTGGAAACCATCAGATGTCTTTATTACAGTGCATTTTTTTATGACTGTATAATGCACACTATACAAGATTTAGAAGAAGACTACCAGGATGGAGGCAGAAGCTAAGCTGATGTGGAATTTTACTTCCCAAGTTAATCTCTATTAACTTTTTTTCGGTCCCTGACCTTCCACTCATCCTGGGGGGTTACTGGTGATGGTGGTGCCAGCTTTGCAGTGTGCCAAGCATAGTGCTTCATCATCATGCATATACCTTCTCATTAGTAATGTCCATTTAACTCTTTATATGAGTATTTGTGTCCCTGTGACACTCTGAGGCACAGAGATGTAAACTCCTGTTCCACATTACACAGCTGGGAAAGTGACCACAGCTGACCTCTGGTATATTCGTAGCATATATGTTTTTACATATTGCTTTAAAATCATGATGGATATTTAAAGGTGTTGTTTCTAGTTATTTGTGTAAGGGTATGTGCAGGCATCCACAGAGTCTAGAAGAGAAAGTTGGGTCCCCTAGAACTTGAGTTATTACATACAGTTAGTTTTAAGCTGCCCAGCTTCGGTGCTGGAAAATGAAGTTGGGCCCTCTGGAAGAGCAGTGCATGTGCTCACCACTAATCCATCCATCTCTCTGGCTTCTGGATGGAAGACTTGAAATCCCACTGCTTCCCCTTTATTACAAGGAGCATTTTATCTGACTCTCATAGATCATGATCACATTGCCTTTCACTGGCTGGATAACCTGTCATAAATAAATCCTATTTTGCCTCTGATTGTCGTAGATTTGGATTGTTTTTTACTTAAATAATACTGCTGTGGAGTCTTCATACTGAGCATCTCTGATTTTTTTAAAAAGATAGATTCCCAGCAGCAATCAATGGCTAAAGGTTAGAAAATGTCTCTCCATTCTCTTTTACTTCCTCTTCCACGAGGAATAATCCAATGGCTAAGTATATGTTCTCCCACTAGATACACTCCCAACCCACAAAGCTTTTCTTAGCTAAATTGTGTTCAGTCATGCCCAAGGTATGTTTCCTTTTATTGATGTGGAAGAGTTTTTCTCTCCTGGAGCTTTTACCAACAGTACAGCAATGAAGCTATGTTTAAAAATCACCTCCGTTTCTTTGTGCTGCTATAACAAAATGCCATAGACTTGGCCATTGATGAACAGGAACATGTCTCACAGACCTGGAAATTAGAAAGTCCAAGATGGAAGGAAGCCTTAGTAAGATTGGCATTTGTGTATCTATTTGAAGGGACTAAGAAGTGCTGTATTCTCCTATAGCCAGAGCCAGAAGAGTAATAGCACACTTCCCTTCAGCCTTGAGCCTGTTGATAAAAGAACTCTTGGTATCAATCATTCCTTAGTCACCTCCCTGAGGCCACTCTCTTAGTCTTGTTGGATTGAGGACTAAGTGTCAAGGGATACCATTCTTCAGACCAGAAAAAAAAAAAAAAATTTCTATTTTCTCTTAGGACGATGAGGGAAGTTTTATGATATAGAAATAGCCCATAACTGCCTAGGTTTGTTAGAAAGAAAATGATCTCTCTCTCTCTCTCTCTTTCTCTCTCTCTCTCTCTGTCTGTCTCTCTCTCTCTCTCTCTCTCTCTCTCTCTCTCTCTCTCTGTCTCTCTCTTTCCTCTCTCTCTCCTTCTCCTTCTCTCTTCCTCTCTCTTCCCTCCCTCCTTCCTTTCCTCCCTCCTTTCTTCTTCTTCTCCTTTTTAAAATTTGCATTTTTCCTCGAGAAAATCTTGCACAGTGTATTTATACATTTGACAAAGATATGTTATTTGGAATGTGACCAAATGGTTAGAAAATTTCAGCTTGAAAACTAAATAAATGAGAGTAAAAGACCAAGAAATTCTGGGAAAAGGAAGAGCGAAGAGGCACCTGATCTAAGAGAAACTGAAAATCTGTTTGAGCTGTTGTTGGCATTGTAGCATTTGGAGCAGAATTTAGTTAAAAAACAAATTGCTTGAGGATACTTAGTCCTCCATAAGCACATGATGCATTCGTGTTTGTATCCAATTCCATGTATGTGAATTACATATATGTTAAGCCAACACAAACTGATGGGAGATGATGCATTATTCAGTAAGGCAGAAAAGGCAATCAAGCCATCTGGTAGCTGGTTCCTTCTAAGTTTCCTTCATGATAGCTGCTCCTCTCCCAGATGCATAGTTTTGTTTGTAAAGCATTTGAAGTCTTAGAAGGCAATGATTTATACCTTTCTTCATGCTTTAAATGGATAACAAGCCAAGCCTTTTGGTAGGGGCAGGTCGTGGAGTGAGGACTTCTAAGGGTCCTCTTGGCCAGCAGAAGTGGTACTGGAGCAAAATGTCAGTTGTACCTGATGTGAATGTGCATCAAACTCCAGGAAAGGCCTTTGTTGTCTGGGCCAGTCAGATGCCCAGTACGTAAAGATAGCATCATGATCTAAGTTAGATCCCTGGGATCTATGTTAGAAGAAGATAGACTTTCATTAACTGTTCTCTGACTTGTACATTGTGTGGTATATGAGTGGACACACACACACACACACACACACACACACACTCTTTTTTTCTCTCTCTCAAAAATATAATTAAAAAGATGTTAGTTGTTACAGAGAGCAGAGCAGTAGCTTCACCTATAGGTGCAGGTAGCACTGAAATGGATAGCACTGCCTGTCAAATTCATTTTCAACCTTCTCTGGATAAGAAAACATGAAGGAACCTGACAGGAAGTAGGACCTTGGCAGGAGGGGTCACCCTCAAAGCATGTGGTGCTACCTACAGCAGCTGCAGTAAACCCCAAATCCAGAGCATTGCTCAGATGAAGTAGACTTTAATTGTTATAGTAACAGCATTCACACGAGAGCTGTGAAGGCCAAAGTACAGGAGTGCCCATGTGCTCAGCTGCTGAACGGGGATCGTTTTGTCCTTAGAGATGGGCAGGCTCCACCTCAGAGACATAGGCAACAGCTATCATTGTCTCTGTTAGTTGAAGAAGTCTGTGGTAGCTATAATGAGCCAGATCAAAAATGTAAGCCCTAGTCTATGATAGTAGGAGGCTACGATAAAGCTGCTTTGGACACTTACAGATATTTCCTGTGATTACCACCATAGTATTGCATGTACACTTAATTAAGTGAGCTGAAAGAAGAAGGAGGAGGAAGAGGGAAAGGAGGAGGAGGAAGAGGGAGAGGAAAAGAAGGAGGAAGAAGAATAAATAATGAGTCATTTCTGGGTACCTTTGTAAACAACATAAAGCTCAAAGGGCCTGGAAAAACACACACACACACACACACACACACACACACACACACACACACACACGAGACAGAGAACTAGAGACAGATAGAGACACAGAGACAGAGCTATCAATATGAGATAAGCACTCTCTACAGATGTCTATTTTATTACCCTTTATTGTGGCTCTGGGGATTGGACCTAGGACCACCCTAGCACTAAGTTACACAAATTCCTGCTCTGCCCTTCCATTGTTTGGCATTAGTGTTTGACAGAGAGGTCAGCAGGTGTCTGCAGAACTTACCTGAAGCCATTGCTCCCCAGTTACCAAGATAAAATTGTTACAGTTACCAGCAGCTCTGAAGGAACCCATTCTGAAACTAGACTTGATCAGAGATGGGGAAGACTTCAGATGGATCACATCTATGTTAGGTGTCTGTAAGTTGAGTTGATGCGTACAAAAATGACATTGGATTGACCCAAACTGTCCTTTGCATTGTCTTAGTTAGGGTTTCCATTTCTGTGATGAGATACTATGACCAAGGCAGCTCTTATAAAGGACAAAATTTTATTGTACTTGACTTACAGTTTCATTGCAGTTTCTTACAGTCCATTATTGTCATGGTGGGAAGCCTGGCAACATCCAGGCACATGTAGTACCAAGGAGTGAAGAATTCTACATCTTGATCCAGGAGGAGACTATCTTCCACACTGGGCGGAGCCTGTCTATAGGAGACCTCAGTGTCTGCCTACACAGTGACATACTTCCTTCAACATCGTCCAATAAGGCCATACTTCTTAATAGTGCCAGTCCCTATGGCCAACACATGAACATTCAAACACATGAATCTGTGGGGGCCGTACCTGTACAACCTACCACAGTTGTCATCATGCTCTTGGAAGTCGAGGACAGGAATATAACTTTACTGGTTTGTTTTCATTTTTAAGACAGGCTCAGGCTAGCATCAGACACTTCTGCGTGGTGCACTGTGAGCCTGGGGAGCTAGATAGCTATTTTGCTATTCCACTGTTACACATTACTAATTCGTTTTTGGTTTTAATGCTTAGCAGCTCATGTGCCTGAAATTTAGCATCTCAAGAAGGATTTGTCTTGTCCACTTGCTTTCATCTGAGGTTCCTGGGAGGAAGCTTTGGTTAGTTAGTGTGATTCATATGACCTTGAGCAGTAAAAATTTCATTTCCCATACTGACATACATATAATAAGCTAGTAATTAAAAGGATGCTAACCTCCAGATTTTACTTCAGATAGTCTCTTATTTAAAGGGGGAGGGCAAACCTTTGATTGGCACTGTTATTTCCCTGTTGAGGACCAACAGCACCTCTGAAGGCTAGCACAGATTCTTGAGAGCATCTCTGTGTGTACCTTCTAGAAGCCTGGAGACGGATCTCTTCCTCTAAAATGTGATTCAGTTTCTTATTCCCTCTGCCTCATAGTATCATTCACTTTCTCGCCATTGCCTACTCATTTCTTCTCATTCTCATTCCTTCCAGCTCAGTCCAGGGGGCTCATTCTGTCCTCTCCATGTCTTAAATAGCTTATGCTGTGGCCTCCCCTCCCTCTTGTGTCTTATGTTTGGATCACAGAGCCCTGTTCCAGGGTGTGCTTAGGTCATCCTGCTGGAGTTGGTGCCGTGGATTTATGTGGCCTTTCCTATCCTCATACTTTCTCTGTCCCATTCTGCTGTGTAGAGCTGTAGTAAAAGAGAAGGCGGGTGGGTGTGAGTGTCTGGTGTGACCCCAGCTGTCTTGTAGCCTAGGACAGTCATGATCCTCCTGCTACCAGCTCCCAAATGGCGGTGTTGCCTGCGTGCCTGTCATGCCCAGCTCTTTAGAGCTGAATTGTAGCTCTAAAAAAAAGGCATTCTCCTTTTTTTTTTTTTTCCTTCATTAAACTCTTTAAGAACCCACTTGCCACTGAGCCCCTCCCTGCCCGTACTGGCCGCACATGGCATTTCTGAATGAGCCAAGGCTGTTTCCATAGCAAATGCTCGTTATGGAAGCAGCGTGGTGGGGGTTTGACTTTCCAGCTCATCTCCATGAACTGCTTTTCAGTGTGGTTTCCTAACTTGGATTAAAATGCACTGAATTGCCCAACCAGCAGATGCTTCCATATTCATGGGTAGATGTAAAACCATCTGAAGCCACTTAGACATGAATGTTAGTTTATTCATTCTTACAGTCTTACTTCTTCAGTATGGAAAAGTATGAATTATGAAAAGAGAAAAATATCTCCAAAAATAACAACCTTTTTCATCACACATAGTTTTTAAAAAAATGTCTATTGAAAAGAAGGATAAAAGAATTTTTCCCCAAGGATTTTTTTTTGTTTTGTTTTTATATTTGTGACTTTTTTCCCCCATATCTCCCTTCCTTGCCTATTGTGGGGACCAAACCTCGGACCTCACCTCACATGCTCCTCCACTGAGCTAAACCCCCAATTCTGGTTGGGAACATTTTTAAGTCAGGAAACTGGCCAGTGACCTGACTTTACTATTGTTCAGTGTGTGTTTTCTGCCCTCGTCTTACATAAACTGCACCTTGCTTCCATGCCTATGGGTGTTATCCAGTACTGTCTGACCTGCCTTTGAATTGTGCCATGATTCCTTGGTGGATGTATAATTTACTGCAGACTGCTACATTCCAGAGACCTGCTGTTAGAAACACATGGGTTAATGAGCTGACATTTTCCTTATTTAATGACAGTGACTGAAGATCAAAGAGAAAGTGGTCAACTAGATGGAGCTTCTGGAGAGGGTAGAATTAATGTGGAATCTATGGTGCTGAAAGACACTGATTGGCTGGAAAAGCTGCTTTTTAGTGACAAGACTTTAACTGCTACTAGGAGGACATTTGTGTTAATGATTTTGAAGGTCTAAATATTGTTTGTTTGTATGTATACCCCCCCCCCCCACACACACACGTATTCTCACATGCACCCTCTCTCCCATACTAGTAAACCCTTGATACTTCGTGTTAGTCACTATTATATATATTAAAAATGACCTCATCAGTTCCAGGACATTTAATAAATTCCTCTTAGATTTATAGATACTCTTTGAATGCTTAAAGTAAAAAACAAAACAGTAGGGGGCTGAGATTTTTATATTTAGTTTTCCAGACTGTTTTTTGGTAGGTAGGCATGAAAATTGGCATTCATATCCTGAAATAAATAGGTCTTGGTTCATTCATGTACCACAGAGATTTTTATAGCAAGGTGAATAATTGGTCAATGTTGTTCCCTTTACTTTTAGGTTGATGCCTTTCCTCCCAATGGCTATGGCTTATACAACATAGTGGGGAATGCATGGGAGTGGACCTCAGACTGGTGGACTGTTCACCATTCTGCTGAGGAAGCACTCAACCCAGTGAGTATATTGTAGAATAGGCTTGTATCTTGATGGGGTGACACTTGTCCTCTAAGCAGACAACAGCAAGGATATCATGCAGTAGTCTTAACATTTACCTTACATTTCCTCAAAGGACTACCGTGTGTATGTCTCTTGTTTCAGCTTTAGAGCCTTTTATGAAAGTGTCTTATTTTATGTGCCACTGGATTGTGATAATGGTAACTATTTTGGGGGATTTACCTATGCTTCATCTCATAAATTTGAGCCAAGTGTTTTATTATAAATGGCTTTAAAATTCATTAATGTTTTAATATTAACTGTTAAGATACATATTTTTCTGTTTAATATTAACTGTTAAGATGGTATTTTTTGTGAAACTTCTCACCTGGGTTGTGATGGGTTCAAATTTGGATTCAGCAGTGTTATTTGGAGAAAATGAGAATGGGTAGGTACCTGTTAAGTGAGAAACCTGAGCTACTTAGTGGTTGATTTCAGGAGCCTGTTCATATGACAGGAGAATATACCTATTTCTTGGTAAAGAAGACTGCCTTGTCTCTCTGAGTTTTACTTCACCTGTCTTTTTTTTTTAAATAATTATTTATTTAATTATATAGCAAATGCTGTCCCCTCTCAGTCTCCCCTCACAGAGACCCTTCCCCAGCCTCCCTCCCCTTTGCCTCTGAGAGGGTGGGACTCTCCCTTGGTATACCCCACCCTGGTGCATCAAGTCTCTGTCAGAGTAGGTGC
The DNA here is from genome assembly GCF_011762505.2 of Arvicanthis niloticus. Taxonomy (NCBI): domain Eukaryota; kingdom Metazoa; phylum Chordata; class Mammalia; order Rodentia; family Muridae; genus Arvicanthis; species Arvicanthis niloticus. The sequence goes on along the minus strand of NC_047666.1, from coordinate 46,708,535 downwards.
ATCCTCTCCCACTAAAACCAGACAAGGCAGCCCTGTGGTGAATGGATACCATAGTTAGGCTACAGCTTTAGAGAAAGCTCTGCTCCAGTTTTGGGGGTCCCCACATGGAGACTGAGCTACATGTTTGTTACATGTGTGCCGGGAGCCTTGTTCCATCCCGTCTGTGTTCTTCGGTAGGTGGCTCAGTGTCTGAGAGCTCTCAGAAGTACAGGTTAGTTGACTCTGCTGGTCCTCCTGTGGGGTTCTCATCCCTTTCATTGGCAAATTCCTTGCCTCTAAAACCATGCTCTTCAGTATTGTAAAAATTTTGATACAAGCATGTGTTTGGACAGTGCCTCCTTTACAAAGAACATCTTTGAATACTTGTTGTCTTTGAATGGATATTCATCAAGCTGACTGAAGAACAGTATTAAAACCAGCCCCACTGGTAATGCCCAGAAGACAGTGATAAAGAACATCAATTCTTCAGTTGCTTCTCACTCAAAGATCAGCCAATTTAGAGTTACTGAAAAACCTGTTGGACTCCATGCCTCCGGACATTTTCAGACTGTCCGGATAAGTTTCTGTTTGATATGCTTAATTTGTTTTCACAGAAAAATATGAGTGCTGTTCATGAGTAATCCAAAGATATTTACCTACCTTTTCAGGAGTGCAAATGAAAAAGAAGAATTCTTTAGAAACTCTACCTACCCTTTCTTTTCTCTTCTGGCAGGACTGGTGGGTGTAGTGGTCAAACAACCTGTGTCTCCATTGAGAATAAGATGGTGCAGACACGGGGAGTCTGTGCTTGGAGCAGCCCCTCTCTCCACTGGCAAGATGTGACTTGGCGTTTGCTGTCATAGGCAGAAATAGATTTTCCCTGTAAGATGAAAGCATCTGCATGCTTGGAAGGGGCTGTGCAAGGCTCCAGAACCTTGGCAAGTTGTGAATGTGCCTATCTGAGCGTCTGCTGTGGAGCTCAGGGCTCATTAGCTCTCACTCCTGTGATGGCCTGACTTTCTTCTGAGGATTTGTAGAAGAATTCACATTTTTTTTCAGCTGTTGCAGGCTATATCCTGATGTCACTCTTGTTCTGTGAAATTGTCCCATTTATTCTAGTCTTTGTCACATGGCCTCCTTTGCTTTCTGATTTGATGGGGTTGTAGTTCAACCATTTTGAGAACTAAACCCCAAATCATTGATGCCATCATGGGGATCTTCATAGCTCTCTTTATGCAGTAGACGCGGTGTCATGAGTGTCTGTCATCAGTCTCCAGGTGAACTCCTTGCCTTCGCTCTGTCTGCTGCCTTGTATCTTGAATGGTCTTTGTGCAGATCAGATCTAATACTGATACTTTCCCACTCAGATCCATGCATACGATCCTGCTCCGTCACGCGCCCCTCCCTGTCTCCCTGTCTCCCTCTCTCTTCTTCCTCACTCTCTGCCTCTCCCTCCATCCTTCTTTTTCTCCCCTCCTCCTTGAGATATAGTCTTATTGCATAGCCCAGTCTGACTTAGAGCTCACTATATAGCTCAGGCTGGCCCAGTATACCTGGTTCTGAATGGCTTCTTACTGTCTGTAAAATAAAGAAATAAATATGACTCTGAAAGCCAAAAGATGTTCTTTCGACACAACTTTCAGTTCCTTTTAAAACTTTTAACTATGAAATGTTACATAAGTTCAGAGAAATAAAAAAGTAAAATAAAATAATTGGAACCTATGTAGCTGTTTTTCTGTCTTTTTAATCAAAGAAGGAAGATAAAAGAACAAAAGTTGTTTTTTATCAACACTTGATGTTGTCAGTATTTGACATTTTCAGCAGCTCTGGTTAGTGTTTAGTGCTATTTTACTGTGGTTTTCAGTCATTTAAAATATTTTTTTTTTACTCTTATCTTATTTGCACAAGTACTTTACCTGCATGTATGTGTGTGCACCAAGTGTGTGTGTTGCTCACGTGGAGGTCAGAAGGGGGCATCAGATCTCTTGGAACTGGACTTAGAGACTGTTGAAAGCTGTGTGAGTGCTGGGACTCAAACTCCTGCCCTCTGGAAGAGGGGAGAGCATCGCAGATGACCCTTTGCTCAGCCTCACGGTCGGCAGTTTGCAGTGTGTACACCTGTAAAGAAATGGCTGCCGGTCATGTTTGTCTTCTTCTCTTGTTCTTGTTGGTCGGCCATGTCTAGTTTTTCATATGTACGTAGTTATTTCTGACTGAATAGCAGACATCTCTTGTGGGAATCCAAGGTGAGTTTTTGAGTTCTAGCTGGTGCAGTCTTTACCTTTGTCTTTGTGTCGTATTAGCCTAACGAGTTAGGAACTGAAGTGCCGGAAGCTCAGCACTAGTCCCTCTCAAGCCCACTGCCAGTTCTTCGAGGGACCACCTGGGAGACTGGGGGATTCACCATGGACACCCCTTGGAGGGGTCTGCAAATTGAGTTTTCTTAGGCTGTGAGCAGGTGGGAAATTGTTCAGTGTCTGCTGCTATTTGAATCAGCAGATCCCTAGGGAATTCTGGGATTTGGGCTCTGCAATTCTTGCAGCTATAGAGGCTCGTCTGGCTTGACCAATTCCTATTTTCCTCTGAGCGTCTAAGTTGTTTGCCTTTCTTCCCTAATGGCTTGAATATCGTTAGTGCTTGGCACAGAACCTGCCGTATAACCATTAATCCCACAGTATTGCCCGTACCAGAGACTTAGACCTGGAAGACTCCAGTCACTGTCCAGATTCCAAGTGGTTCAAACGCAAAGTTAGAAATAGACATGTTCATGGAGAGTTTTGACCCCGAGTGCCTGTGTAAACATTTTAACCCAGAGCCTGGCCTCTTTAGTGCCTGTGCCCATGCTAACTCCAGGACTAACTTAGAGCAAATAGCTTTTAAAATGGCCTTGGAGAGCTTAGGAAAAGTCAGCTTTCCCTATGCACAGGTTATTCAGGAAATACCTTTTCTTATTCAGTTGCTTCTAGGGAGCAAAAGTTAATCATTAGTTTCTATTTTATTAGGCTGTCATCTATGGCAAAGCAGTGTGTAGAAACAGCCTGGCATACTCTGTACACAAAGTTCTAAGAGAAAATGAGACATTTGGCCATGTGCCATGAGGATCAGTTCTTTTCTTTTTTTTTCTTTCTTTTTTTTTTTTTTTTTTTTTTGCATCTGTCCAAATGTCAGTCCTCTGTAGGTGTTTGCAGAGCATCCATACAGACAACCAGAAGTGTGGCCATTTGCTGCAATATGTCTTAACCGTATAAAATATACAAGCTAGAAAAATTATTTGTATTTTTTCTCTCTCATTTGCTTACATCTGGGCCACATATTATCTGTGACAATAGGTAATGCATTAAAAAAATATGTAGAGCTAAAAAAAAGGTAAGAGATTATTTAATGTTCTGATTTCCTACGCTTGCTGAGTCACTATGGCTACCAGGTACCATGCTGCTGTGCCGCTGACGACGTGATGGGATAGTATGATTTATAGTGTTCTTCTGATTCTAAGAGGAGCACAGTTGTATCTAAACAGGGCTGGTTGTTTGCTTGCTTGTTCTGAGGCGTGGTACAGGATCTCATTCTGTAGCCCAGACTGGCCTTAAACTGAAATCCCCCAGCTGTGATTTTAGGAATGTACATCATGTCTGCCTCAGACAGCCATCCATCCTCCTGCCGCACCCCCAGCCGAGAGAGTTCTAGTCTTGAAAATATCTAGAGTGATTTGTATTTTTCTACCTCTACAACAGTGGGATGTTTATTAACTAGAGTGCACCTGAGCTTCCTTATATGTGTATTGGGAATAAGTGTACACACCTGATGAACTTGCTGGGCGATTTGGCATCGTAATGTGAGGAAACCCTTTCCATCCCTGTGTCTCAGAGTGTTGTTTTCCTCTTGTTGTGCTAGAATGTCTGTCTAGTTAGAATGCTACCTGCTCCTGTCAGCCGAGATGATGAGGATGCTAGCCTGTGCGAGCAAAGGGAGGGAAGCTTGTACCTGAACACAGCTTGCTTGCTCATCTCACCCTCTTAGCTTTGGCTGGTGTAGCCCTCAGTCATCCTTACATACAAACCTTGCTCATGCTTCCGTGCTGTCACAGTCTACACACCTTCTTCCTCTCTTGCCTGCCAAGGCTTAGCTAGACATCTGTCTGCTTTCTTTAAACGTGGGTTTTGACCATATATCATACTAAGTAGCTCCAGGCAGTTGGGAAGTGTGTGTCTTTTCTCTGGCCTGTTTTGATGTGGTAGGGAATTGATCAGGGAGGCTATATGCTCATCCTTTCTGCCTTCTGTGTCATGGAATGTTTGTTCCTTGCTTGTTTTTAAGGACTCCTCTCTGAACCCTTACCTATCTGCACAGGGCACACTAAATAACTTGGAGCAACACACCAGTCTTTCTGGTCTGAGAGCAGCATGAATAGTAACTTTGCTGACTTATTGCATCTGCCTAGATACTTCTTTACTATTGTTTAGTTGTTCTGAGGGCTTGGGCTGGCATTACTTTGTAAGTCCTAAATGCTATGCGTGATTTAAGTCCTAAGTGCTATGTTTGATTGTCTCTCTTCCATAAACCCTTCTGTGGCCTTCTACCACTTCATGTAGAACAAAACTACATGCTGTTGACTGTCTGTCCCTCTCTGTCTGCATGCTGCTTTAGCCTATCTAGGCTTCATTCATAGGCATGTTCATTCATGACGCATATATCTAGTGCCTAGTCTATACTAAAAACAGGAAGTCGCTTTGGAATTTTTATCTGCTAGCAGACCTTTGTTCATGTGTCTTTGGTGAGGATATTCTGGGGTATGAGAGTTCAAAGTGGAAAAAGTGTGGCTGTTTTTAGTAGTTAACAACTAATGTAACTACAAATACACTTCATGAGTGCCAAGAGCAAAGCAAGGTGGTTGTACTGCTGGCTTCTCGTGACTTTCAAAAATCATTTTCTGAGTGCGGAAGGGCATATGGGAGGATTTAGTGGGATGAAAAGGAAGATAGAAATGTAATTAAATTATAATCTCAAAAATGAAATGAAGATATAATTTTAACTTTGTCCTCATAGAAGCTGGAAATCTTTCTGGAGGAAGTGCTTGTGGGTATCCCCTGCTGTTTGTGGTTCTGCTGGGCGGAGCTTTTCATATAGCACAACAGAACAACTGAGGCACAGAAGTCAGTGTGATGTCTACAGTTATAATAATATCTGGCACCTTTGACTACATTTGCAAGTGTGTTGTGGGGGCGGGTGGGCGTTCTTAAGTGAAAGGGTGACCGCCAGTTCTAGTGCTGAGATGACATTTATTTCCACCTTCATAATAAACATCGCTCCCACTTCATCATAAAGGCTCTTTCTCAGAAGCTCCTGTTGCAACTTCCTGAGCAGGGAGTGGGACACTAAACAGTGTCCTCCCTGCCTTCTTTGTTAGGGAATTCAGCCATGCAGGCCTCACTGATAACCCCGAAAGCTGAAGGAACTCCTTGCCAGCAGGAACTCTCCGACACCTAGGCCAGAAAGTTGCTTTATGGAGCCTTCTGTCTAAAGGTGCTGTGTCCAGCCCAGTGCTCCCTGAGAGTATTAACTCTCTGGCTCCTATTCTGCTCTTTCCTGACCTGAAAGCTTTTCAAGTTACTGAAGGCTCCCATGGCATTTGCCTCTTAGTCTTCCTTTTTCTGGGTAAGTATCCCCCTTTCTTCTATTATAGCTGGTGTAACTTACAATTCAGGGCAACTCAGTTACCTTCTTCTGATCCACATCAGTGGGGGAAATGTCCAGAGCACATACTGAAGCACACTGAATTGCTTGGAGCTTGAAGTGTTTACATTTTTGACCTTGGGAAATTTCTGTATATGTTTTGCACTATCTCAAGAGTGGAATCCAAGTGTGTGTATGAAATGCTTCCATATCATACATAGCTTACATAATAGCCTGAAGGTGATTTTAAGTAATATTTTAAACAAATTTGAATATGAAATACTTATGCAGTTGAACCATCAGCCTTTCAGAATACTGATATTTGAAAAAAAAATTATTTTGAAACCTGAGGGCAGCTTTCGGTAGAGGTGCTCAGCCTGTAGTAGCTTTCCTTTCAGGAGAGCTGGCTGTTTGTAAGTGAAGAGGACACTGAACAGAGGGGGCTGAAGTGAGAGCTCTGGAGCGTTAGAGTCAGCCCATTTTGCCACAGTTTTCACTGGGTTATGGAGCTGTCCCTGCTATGGGGTTTGACACAAGGATACAGTAGACAGGCCTTGCTGTCAAGAAGGTTCTTTGGAGAAAAGTGCTGGATGCTAAGCAAATCAAGGTCCCCTGTGACAAGAGCTCCTATGTGTGTTGGAGTCTACATGAACTGTTTGTTCTTGATTGTGGGAGATGTGACAACATCTGTAGAAGAGGCCCTTCAGATGATGGCAGCACACCACCCTGCTGTGCGTGGAATCCAAAGATAAGAATGGCAGGCCAGGCCTTTTAAGACGTTGAGGAGAAGCAATGGTCCCTGACCATAACAACATGCATTGTTTACAATTCCTTTAGTACCCACAGTCATTGCTGCCTTCAGTTTATCTTCACCCCTGAAACACAGCACCTTAGCTCTCCCCGTGTATGAACGCACTTGTTTCCCCTTTCTTCTTTTTGGCTGTGTATCCACACCCCTTATGGAAGAACTAGAAATGAACGTAGATTTCTTTTGGTCAGGGACTTTAGAGAGTGACTTACAAATTATGTTCTTTACTTCTGTCTACTCAATCAGAGGGCTTTTAGGAGCCCTGTCTTTCATAGTGTATGACACCTGATAGGGCCAGCACTGCTGAATGAAATGAGCCGAGTTTGCCAGTGGGTGCTTTGTTGTTCTCAGCAATGCGCTTTCTGTTGTACTCAGTAACTACTGTGGTTAAGTAATGGAGCAGAGAGGTCAGAAGCTGTGGCTCCATCTGCAGTGTTTAAAATGCTACAAGGCCAGAGGTGAGTCATCTTATCCTTGTTGGGCTCCCTAGTCCTTCATCTGTTGTCATGGTTGCTTTTGTCAGATTGACAAAAAGCTAGAGTTTCCTGGAAAGAAAAACTCCAATTGAGAAATGTCTCTATCACATTGGCCTGTAGGCCAATCGATGGAATGGATATCTTTTTAATTGATGATTGATGTGGAAGGGCCCAGCTCACTGGGGCTGGCACCACCCTGAGCAGGGGTCCTGGACTGTGTAAGAAAGCAGGTGAGTGAGCCATGGGGATAAGCCAGTTAGCAGCACTCTTCTGCTTCAGGTCTTCCCTTTAGTTTGTGCCCTGACTTCCCTCAGTGATGTTTATGACCTGAGAGTTGTAAGTGAAACGAGCCCTTTCTTCCTCAGGTTGCTTTTGGTCACTGTGTTTTATCACAGCAGTGGAAACCCTGACTAAGATACCTATAAATTACATTAAGGATGTAGCAAGAACAGGCAAAGTGGGCAACTGTTGCTGTTGACTGGGAGAGTAGACAGCCATTGAAGATGGTACAGCTGATGGTCTAGCAGGTAGGAGGATAGCTTGTAAATGATTTCAGTGGAGGTCTGCATACAGGTATCTCTGGGTGATGTAGAGGCTTTCGGGTAAGAGGATGAAATCCTTTGATTCTGCTTCCTGCTCTGTGAAACGAAATGAACCAAAAATTCAATATCATATTCTTGTATTAAAAAGAAAGACTAGCATGCTGAGCCCTGTGCCTGTAGCATAGTCAGCACTCAGCACCCCTGAGTGGGAATGTTTCCTCTTCTAGTCCGTCTCCTCAGAAACACCTTTTGTTTGATGGGCCAGCTCATATTACTGACCTGTGTTTGTTGAGCAGCACTACTGGGCACTTGATCTGACCCAGTGGTAAACAGCAGCATCACAGGCCCGCAGGTGCTGAATCCCGACTGTGAACCCTTACTGTTCACATAGCATTGGGTGGTTTTTCCCACTGGTGCATAGACCTAGACCTAGCCTAGAAGCTAGACCCCAAACCCAAGTACATAGATTCCTTTTTAAGGTGTTTTATGCCTTCCTTGTCCCTTTCTGAAGCTAAATAGGCTTGTGGGGACCAGCAGAGACATCCAAAGCCTCTGAATTTTTTTTTTCTTTTCTTTTTTTTTTTTTTTTTTTTTTTGGTTTTTCGAGACAGGGTTTCTCTGTATAGCCTTTGGCTGTCCTGGAACTCACCCGGTAGACCAGGCTGGCCTCGAACTCAGAAATCCGCCTACCTCTGCCTCCCAAGTGCTGGGATTAAAGGCGTGCGCCACCACCGCCCGGCAGGCCTCTGACTTTTGGCCCACTTAGTTATGTCTACAACTCTGACAGGAGGGGACATTGAATTCTGGGTGGGATTTGGACTTAGATCTTGGGTCATTTGCTTGAGGCTGCTTTATCTAATCTTAGCAAGAATGGGGAGTGGGGTGACACTTTAGCACTGTACTGAGGGCCAGACTGTCTCCACCAGACTTGTCATCTCTGTGGGCCTCCTGACCATCTCTTCATATCTGGCACTTCAGTGGGTAGATGGTTTTTCTCAATACTTCAGCCAATCACCCAACATGGCACTTTACTCTGTCGTAGACACTGTATTCTGAAATGTAATACATGTTTTTTTTTTTTTTTAAATAGAATGCCCTTTCTTTATTCTTTGTCAGTTTCATACATGTAAATAGTGTGTCTTGACCATGTTCATTTCAAACTCCCCTCTCCCATTTTTTCAGGGCACCCCTAATCCTCATCCCATCTTGTGAGCACTCCCACCAGTAACCCAGTGGGTTCAGATCATGTTTCCCGTTGTGTAGAATGATCTTGTTGATCATTGTTGATACAGGCAACTTCTGTCTGCAGTGCGCATGAGTATGTCACATCCAGAAGGAAGCATTTCATAGCTGGCTCTTTCATTCTCTGTCCTCTGTTTGCTCATGTCTCTCAAGCCTCTGGTGTGGGAGGCAGAGGCTGTTGGGATAGATGTCTCCTTTACCATCGAGCCCTAAATAGTCACGAATTCTCAACATTTTGTCAAACCTTACTTTTTGTTCTATGTTTGTGGGTGGAGCTCTGTCTTATTATTCTCAGTAGTCAAAAGAGAGCAGCATATGTTAGTTTCTTACCTACACATTTTTTCCTTATAATTTCTTATATGATCAACTCACACTTGTGGACATTTCCCCTTGAGTACTGATCAAGCAGAAGTGGAATCATTGCAGAAAGCAGCCATCACTTTCAGCTAGAAGGAGGCCTCCATGTGAGCTTATAGGTTCGTGTTCATTCTCTTTTGAGTTTTGTTTGTTAGTTTGAGATAGGATTGTATGCAGCCCAGGCTAGCCTCTGTATAAAACTGATGACATGATTGCTCTCTGGGGGAGGCTTTTATTGTAGATGTATGAGAGAGAACAGCTGGAGGCTTCTGGAAGAGTCTAGAGCAGAAAGAGAAAGAAGTAGACTAAACATGGCCATGACACCTGGCCTGGGCTATGAGAGAGGGAAGAACAGCAGGGAGTAAAGAAAATATAATGGGAAAAGCAGGAGCAAGAGAGGGGGGAGAGTAAGGAAGGGAGGGAGGGGGAGAGAGAGAGGAGAAGGAGGAGGAAGAAGAAGAGAGGAGAAAGGGAGGGAGAGATAGTGATAGAAATAGAGATAGAAAGATAGATTGATAGATAACAGAATGGATAACAGGGTTTTAAGGAGAATGAATAGCAATGGGGAGGGAGTTTAAGGTAGGGGAGGAGGTGAGAAGGGCTAGAAGCTAGCTTGGATGCTGAAGTGTGCTACAGTTGATTGAGAGGGCCTGGAAGCTCTAATCTGCTTTAATATGCTAATAGGCACCGTAGATACCCTTTTGTCCCTTCTGCCAGTGATCAGGAAAAGGAGTCCTTTTGATAGAGGGGAACTGATTTTACTAGTTCCTGAGGAATGCTGGCTTTTATGTAACCACCAGAAATCCTCCTAATATCCAGGTTGAGCCCATTCTGGATATTTGGACTGCCTTTTGGAGTTTGGGGAATTGGAACTTCGTCTGGACCTAACAGCTTCTAGCCCTCTATGTGGCTGAAGATGGTGAACTCGGTTTTGGTTTGCTGTGTGTGTGTTGCTAAAGATGTAACCCAAGACTTCATACATGCTTGGGCAAACAGTCTACCACTGAGCTATACGTGTACCTAGCCCTGTATTTTGGGTTAAGTGAAATCATGTAGAGTTGTGTAGTACTTTAATGAAAGTGAAAGTCAAAGTGGCTATGCATTGTTTTGATATAGGTTTCTTCTCTACGAGTTAGAGTGCTTTCTCAAGCACATGTCTATAAGTACTCTATCACTATCCATGTCCACCCACCTGCCCATCCATCCATCCATCCATCCATCCATCCATCCATCCATCCATCCGTCATCTGTCTGTGCCTGTCTGTTGATCTCTATCTCTCCTTCATTCCCTCCCCCATCTTTCTCTCTCTCTCTCTACACACACACACACACACACACACACACACACACACAGAGACACACACACACAGACACACACATAGACAGATGCACATGTGTGCAAATGCACACACATCATATCCTTAAAATCTTTCTAACAGTGTGAAAGTAGGTCTGTGTTCTTGGAACTATTTTCATGGTAATTCATGGAGTGCAGAGACATTCTGACTTCACCTGGCTTTTGAACCTCATTTGTAGTCAGGACTCGGTTCCAGCTTTTTCAGTCCTCAGACTTGTTGAGGTTTACTGGACTTTTAAGTGTTGTTTCAAATACAAAATACAAAGGGCTACTTAATTCTTTGTAGTAATATTGTATCATAAACTACATATGGTAGGCCAGGAAGTGTTAAGAATATGCAAGATGATTTAGGAGGCATGAATTGCTGTGTCATACAGCACCTCTTTCCAAAAGCAAAGGCGAGGTGGTAAATTATGCCTACAGTTTTTAAGGTTCTGAATTTTGAAATTGGATTCCTGCCCTTCTTTCTGTCTCCATCTCTTATTTCTGTTAGGTTCTTATTAAAATTACTGATGTGGCAAATTGTTGGGTTTTGTTGTTGTTTTAACTCTGGCACCTAACTTGTTAATGAAGGATAAAGTAACAGTGTGTCATTCCATCTCCAAAGCTTACTTGTAGTGCCTTCCCCCTGCCACACTGTGACTCATTTGTTCTTTCCCTCAAGGCTCTGAAATAAAGCCTGATGAGAAAATAGAACAGTCAAATTATCTTTTCTCCTTAATCAGGTTGTACTGTGATTTTCTTTTTGACGTGGTTCTGTGGACCCATTTTTAATACATGTATATGTACATCACACGTCACTCTGGTGTGAGTCCATGGAGGTAGCCCTTGGTATCAACAAGTTCTGCACCCACTGGTTCCATTAACTAACCTGAGAAATTGTACCAAAAACTGCCCAGACCTCTTGCTGTTATTATCTCTCGAACAATGTAGCATGATAGAGATTTGGGTTATGTCTGTGATATATCAAAAATTACATGGAGTCCTGAGATGACATCAACTACATGTGTATGTTATATGCCAACACTGCTCTGTTTTGCATAAAGGATATGAATTTGAGTTCCTCAGGAGGTCCCGGGTCTAATCTGCTCCAGATACTGAGGAATGTTGGTATTTTTATCTATTTAGCAATATTTATCAGAAATCTTGCCGTGTCACATTTGTGTGTAAAGTTTTGGGCATTTGTAGACATAGCCTCTTTAATTTTTGAAGGTGCAGATGTTTGAAAAGCAAGTGAACACACCTAAGTACTTAGGAATGTGTGTCTGTTTCATCATGTGTAGGGACAAAGTACAGCGTGATGGTTGGAAGAATTTAATTTTAAAGTTCGATCTTGTTTTAAGTCCTAGCGTAGATACCCACTAGTTAAATAGACTTAGGCAAGGTTTTAGTGCGCTTGTTCAGTTTCTTTGTCTATCAGTGGAGAAATAGTAGTCTGGGCTGATGAGATGGCTCAGAGGGTCAGGTTGCTGTCATCAAGCCTGATAGCCTGAGTTTGATCTCTATGTTGTGGAATGAAAGCACAGTCTCCTGAAGTTTTTCCTCTGATGTCTATGTGTGCCGTGCAAATGGATCATTTAAAAATCTTACCTCTGCAAAAGCACACGGTCAGTTTGGTCTTAAACACAGTACAAAGTAACCAGAGACATCTGCAGGATGAGCCAGCCAGAAGCCAGGGCAGCACCACAAGGACCCGGACCTGGGACCACAGAGCTCCTACCCTCACTCTTGGTCTTGAGGTCCCTCATTTGTTAAGTGCAAGTACTTCAGGGAGGCCCTTGGAGGTCCTGCTTCCGCTTCCACTTCTGTTCCACGGGAGTGTGTAGCTATGCTCTTAGATCAGGCCTTTACCATCCCACACTGTGTCATCGCCTTGCTCACCCATACATGCACACACACAACACAATAAGTAAGAGGAATTGGAAAAAGTGAAGAAATAGTAGTCCTTTTCCAGCCTGTTGAGAGGTTTCCATGGTACTGTGAAGAAAATGTTTAATGTAAAGGCTGGAGTGTAGTAAGCACTTTATAAATGCTAATTTTAACTAGTGTTTTAAATGTAATCAAAGTTTAAAAGAAATATTTGTAAGCTACAAGCATACACCTTACTCTGAAATCTAATACATGGAAGAGATTTTTTTTTTTTCTGGACCCTTTTAGAGATGTGGAGAAGAGCTATGCCATCTGGTAGCATGCAGTTATAAATAACATTTCTTCCCGTGGGCAGCCTCTACTTCATAACGAGTACAGGAAGTAAACACTGTATCTCATCCAGTGAGACAGTTCACAGTGCTGGGCGCTTAGCACTTACCCACTTTCAGACTGTCCAAATAAAATCATGGAAATCTTTAAGTAGTACCTTGGAAATAATGTTGAAGTTAAAATACCATTTGTATAAGCTAATTTTTATATTCTCTCTTAAGTTGTTGATAAAGTGTCATGCAGAACACTGAGGTTGTATGAGGATGTGTTGAGTCCCTAGGAAAATGGAATTGTATATCCTTTCTGCTTTAAGGGATGCTTAAACCCTATCTGACCTGGCTTGCAGGACCAGGGCTTTCACAGTGTTATTCTGAGACGTAGAAGTGATGAACTTTGGAGCAGGTCTTTAAGCCAGAGTAGCTGGTACCCTGTGATTTCTGTAGTTTAGTTTGGGTTCAACTGGAAGTCACCTTTCTTTAAGATGTATGAGTTGTGAGCTAGAGAGTTGGCTCAGTGGTTAGGAGCACTGACTGCTCTTCAGAGGTCCTGAGTTCAATTCTCAGGAACCACATGGTGGCTTACAACCATCTATAATGGGATCCAATGTCCTCTTCTGGTGTGTCTGAAGACAGCTACAATGTACTCATATAAATAAAATTTTAAATAAATCTTTTACAAAAGATGTATACATTATTTACAATGACAGGAACTAATTTCTATACATGTTAGTGTGAATCTGTTAGGACTGGATAGACAGGGATGTACTTACAGTATCAGCCCTGCTTTCTGAGCTTGAAGAAGCACCTACACTTTAGGAGACACTGTCCACAGAGCAGTGTACTGCTTCCCTTAGACAATGGAAAAGCAGTTTCCTTGGTACAGAAATCCACGTGACTTGTTTTCTTTCAGCAATGGCTGAAAAAAGCCTCTGTATTTAGGCTAACTGGTTTTAACACTTAGATACTTCATATTCTTAATTTTTAAAATTGCCTCTCATTTACCAGAGTGTGTATGTATATGCCGCTGGCTCGTTTGGAACATTAAAACTATTTTCCTAGATCCTGGCTGCACTCTTTCTTCTCTTCTTTCTACCTGTGAAAGTACAGAAGGGCTATGAAATTTGAAGCCCTTGAAAGAGGCGTTTGAAGGAGGAGTATAGTTTTCTCGCATCTTTGGAAGAATAGATACAAAGTTTCACTGGCTCCACAGACATTTAAGTATAGAGTGGTCGCTGTGGAGTCAGCAAATGTCTGTTGACAGCCCCATTCTCAGATGCTGGTGAATGTTCATGGGGAAGTGGTGAATAAAGCCTGTGCTGTCGGGGGTGGGGGGGTGGGGTGGGGACTGTGTTATGCTACCAGAAATACAGGTAGAAAGAGGTGGCAAATGCTAGTATGTCCCTTTTTTTCCCCTGTCTCTTGTAGTTGCCGTCTCCACCTCTTCTTCCTTTTCCTCTCTTTTTCTCTTCTCTCCCTTCTACTTCTTCCTTTCCTTTTTCTCATTTTTTGTTTGTTGATAGGGAGAGAGTCTTATTATATATCCCTGTGTGGCCACAAACTTGCTATGTGTTACAGGCTGGCCCCAAATTTGAAATCCTCCTGCTTCTGTCTCCATGCTGTTATTACAGACATGTGCTATCATACCTGGTTCTGATACCACTTCAGACATCAAACATGTATATGTATGTTTTCTTCTGACATGAAGTGTGTGTTATTTTGCTACCAGTTCTCCAACACCAGTGATTATCAGCCCGGGAGTTCTAACATCAACTGCAGCTCCTAGTGTTAGCTGAGACCCCACAGATTAAGATCTTCTAAGACTAAGTCCCCATTCTAGACACTACCCTGAAATAGGGCAGCCAGGTGATTTCCCCTGACCTCTGTGTATTCATTCATTCATTCATTCATTCATTCATTCATTCATTCCCATAACCACTTACTCTAGTTTTTCATATATAAATAGTTTGACACGAGCCTGGGATATAGTGAGCCTTTCTTACCCTTCACCACCACCCCCCCTCAAAAAAACCCCAGTGGGAATGTGGGACAGGTGAAGCTAATCAATGTCCTTTTAAAAAAAATGAACTGAGTTGTAGGTCTTTTTCCCGAAAAGAATCTGTCAAGGAAGGCGTATGTTCCAGCTGAGTCATTTATGGCAAAAATATGATGCTCTATGAGGTAGGCCACACAAAGCACGTGACTGAGGGAGCCCGACAGCCTGGACTTGAACCCTGGCCCCCTACTTGTCTGTGACCTTGAGTCTGCTCACCGTGTCTCATCCTTCATTCTTCATTTGAAAACTGGGGCAAATGACTTAGTGTCTGCACATGCCTGTGCTGGCACAGTTGTTAATAGTTCTTCCTTTGTCTTTTAAACATTTCTTTATTTAAATGATATAGTATGTGGTTACCTTATAATAATGATAATAATTGACTTTATTACAGTGAATGGCCGCTTTACAGCTGTAAGACATAAAACGGTACTTAAATATAGTGTGAATGTGGTAAGTATCAGCCTCTAGGTTTACTTATATGCTGCTTATTCTGTGAATAGAATTAGTATATTACATACCATATTTGATGCATGATTCCAGAAGCAAAAATTGTAGTTTTTTTAGACAATGGAGAGCCATCCCTCCTGGTGTGAGCAACTTGAAGTTTCAAGAGTTCTCGTCCTCTTTGACCTAGCGTGAGTAGAACAAATGACACAAAGGGAATGGCTCTTCTCCTTCTCCTCAAAAGCCGGGTAGTTTCCACTGTAGGATTCGGTGATTTAGAATCCAGGAAGCCGTTCATTTGGTTTGTGTGTCTGATAAGTGTGGTTCTAATTTGAACTTCCCTCTACCTAACCTTTCTATGGCATCACCTTCCTCTTCCCTCTTTTTATATAATAATTAAACGTAATTATATACCTTCTCCTTTCTTTCTTTCTCTCTCTCTCTCTCTCTCTCTTTCTTTCTTTCTTTCTTTCTTTCTTTCTTTCTTTCTTTCTTTCTTTCTTTCTTCTTGTTTTGAGAGAGAGTCTCACTATGTAGACCATGCTGGCTTCTACCTCACTGAGCTCCTCCTGCCTCTGCCTCCCAAGTGCTGAGATTAAAAGCATTTACTACCATTCCCAGCTTGAGTACCCTTTTCATTCTTTCCTAGGGGGTAAATAACAATTTCACATAATTCAAAAAGCTTTATTTTCAGTAAGGCTTTTATGTACTTGCCTTTAACATTCTTTTTCATTCAGTACTGAGCATAAAATAATTATTGGAATATTTTATTTTATACCTTGGGAAGAGATTCTGTGACACCTACAAGATGGTTGACTGTTTAGAGGTGAGGTAAGTTTGAAAACTCCGTGGTGTTCTGACAGTGTGGACTCTACTACTGCACGGCCCTCTGTTCAATAGCTGTGAGCCTAGGACATGGCACACACTTCATTGCTCTCAGGCTTCCAAGTTCCTTATCTTTAAAGTAATACTTCCTGCTTTCAGGGTCAACACTGGAGATCAACTGGGATAAAAATGGCT
Source organism: Arvicanthis niloticus (assembly GCF_011762505.2). Classification (NCBI taxonomy): domain Eukaryota; kingdom Metazoa; phylum Chordata; class Mammalia; order Rodentia; family Muridae; genus Arvicanthis; species Arvicanthis niloticus. The sequence continues at coordinate 46,692,389 of NC_047666.1, read as the reverse complement.
AGTGTACTTGCAGTAATTTTGATGTAGGACAATCATCGGTCATTAATTGTTTTACGTTATGGGATGCTTGAAAGCAGAGTGTCTTTCTTTAAAGGGGGTGGGGGAGTGGCTGATGTGATGATCTGCACCCATCTCCCCAGCTCTCAGGATGCTGAGACATCCTGGCTTACAACAGTGATACTTTGCCTAAAAAAAAGATGGCAGAAGTGACTGAAGAAACTTCTTCTAGGAACAGTGAGCAGAGCCTGTCTTAGTCACACACATGATGCCCTTATTGCTATGTTAGTATGCACGCAATGGATGACTTTTTTTTCTGTTGCCCTGAATTTTGGGCTGCTGGAACATTGCCTATAGGAGTCCGTGTCATCTGCCAGCTAGAAGACTTGCCGAGAAATCAAGTGTGCTAGGGAATCCAGGGCTCAGTTAACCAGGGCAGGGACAACTTAGCTCTCAGTTCTTAGCACTCAACTGAGTACACTTCTCAAGGTTGTAGAGAATAAAATCTCTCCCTTTAATCTCTGAATTCCTCTGCATTTAAACTTCTAAGGAAGTATTTGAGCATTTGGGATCCTAGAAGACACAGTTTTTTCCTTTATTTTAGTTTAAACTTTTGTGTTCTTTGACTTTAAAAAGTTTTTATTTATAGAAAATTTGAAACATGCAAAAGTAGAAGCAAATACTCTGCTGAACCCTGTGCTTTCAATAGTCAGCTTTACTAACTGTCAGCTCACTGCAGACATGGAGCCTTGTTGGCTCCGTGATTGTTCCTTCTTGTCCCTAGTGATGTGAAGGAGGCACAGAGGTCCATTGGCTGCATGTTTGAAGAGACCCTGCAATAATTGCTTCAGATTTGTATTTTACTGGAAATGGCTTAGTCTTCCTACTGACTTACAGCTTACTCTGACTTATCATTATATGTTTTTGTTTTCCCTCAAAAGCCCCAATTGTGGCTGGGCACACACACCTCCCAACACTTGGAATGCAGAAGCAGGCAGATCTCTATGAATTTGAGGCTTTCTGGTCTAGATAGGGAGTTCCAGACCAGCCAGATCTACCCTGGTGAGACCCAAGCTCACAATAAGCAAATAAACAAACAAGTGCTCCCCAGTGTTATCTTGGTATAATTGATATTGATATTATTATATTGATATTATAATAATTGATATTATTGTATTGCAATAAATTGCATACATTTGAAGTGTTCACTTTAATTCAGTTTGGTAATCGTCCATGAAATAATTCCAATCAGAATAGTGACTGTAGCAGTCACCTTGTGCCACCTTGTAACCTCTGTGTCTCATGCCTCAGAAATTTGTAATCCTCTTTCTAGAAAGCACAGATTATGTGGTGTTCTTTTCAGTTTTAGATAAATGGAATTATATATTATGCATTCTGTTTGTCTTGCTTTTTTCCATAATGCCAGCCTTTTATCTATTTTACAAATGTTATTGGGCTCCCACCAGGTACCATTTTGAAAGCTATAAAGGCCTGTTAGGAGGCTATTATAGTTGGTTCTGCTGACAAATGATGGTGGTTTGAACCAGGGAGGTTGCCATGGAGATGATGAGCTACCATTCATTAGAGCTCTCCTTTGGAGGTAAAGCTAATTGGACTGCTTAGATGTAGGGATAAAAGAGAGGGAGGAATTCAGATCGTCTCCCAGGATTGGGAGACATTTTGAGATAGTCACAAAATTGCTGTTTAAATATTTTTAAAAGCAAAGAATAGTTTCCCTTGTCTAATGAAAAATTATGAATTTCAGTTTTTCTCTCTGGTATTGGGATATGATTTGAATTAGGCTAGTAGAAAGACCTTAGAATGAAGGTGAATATTTCTGGATTTTTTTCACTGTGTATCGAAGTGACATTAACTCTGCTATCTTTGACCCACAGGTTTCTGTGTTGGTTTTAGTGATGTAGTGATGAAAAGATCAATTCAACCCAGTCTGATGCTATGATTGACTCAGACTGTACTTTGTGATGGTACTTCAGCTATGGTAATTTTATTATAGTATAAAACAGTCTGTCTTTAGTCTACAAGGGTTATTAACATACCATGCATTTTATTAGGACCTGGACAACTCCACTTGGGAATTGAGCATTAGACAAACTAGATCAAGTGATCTCTGTGGGTTTGAATGTGAAGTTATACACGACCAGGCCTATTAAGTTCATAAGCACCTTTGGGAAATCTGAGTTAGTTATAAATTAACAATATGAAGTAGTAACATCAGCATGACACAGGTCTCCTGTCATTTGTTTAATGCATCCCATGCATTGTCTCCTTCAGTCCCCACATCTGTCCAGAGAAGCCAGGATGATTATTATTTCTGTTTTTCAAAGGAGGAACCTGGGGACATTGAGGGGTTGCATAACTATTCCAAGGCTCATTCAGTGTCAGGAGCAGGATTTGAACCCAAGCTGATTGAGCCCATGTTTTTCATCCTGAGATAACATTTGAGGTGAAGGTTGAGTTTAATGACTGGCTGGAACCAGATGTGTTAGGCAGAGAGAATAAGTGCTCTCCCTTCTGGGAGGCTGGTGAGAAGTGGTGTTGGTGAGTAGGACGAATACACGGCTGCTAGGCTTCTGTCTGGGTGAGCTGAGCAGATATTCCACAAAGAGATCTATGAGGCCATTTAAAAGAGTGAAAGTTTGAATAGTTTCATGATCCCCTTTTAGATCCTTAGAGGCAAAAAAGCTCATATTGCAAGTATGCATACATGATATGATATGGCTGATCTCAAAGACATTTTCTGATTTCAAACAACTTGCATCTTTTTCTCCACTGCTTCTACCTTTTCTGGTAGGCTCTGATTTCCATTATGACTGAAAAGATAAGTCTGCCCTGGTTGTAAACTGCCTGATCTTTCCTGCCCTGCCCACACTCTGCCAATGGATTTGGGGCTGTCGGCCAGCATCTGCGTACCACTGCTCATACATGCTCCATATCTGTACATGTGACATCTTCAGTGTCAAGGCAGATTCTTTTCTTAGAGGCTCATTTGTTTATTTTTTTAAAACAATTTGTACTTTGTTTTAAAATGTTTTTATTAGAATATATCAATTATACACAATAATAGTTTTCACTATAATATTTTCATACACATATAGAATTACCATTTTCACCTTATTGCCCTCTTATTCACATCCTCCCCATAACTAGTCCTCTCTCTCTCTCTCTCTCTCTCTGTCTCTATCTCTGTCTCTCTCTCTGTCTCCATCTCTCTGTCTCTCTGTGTCTTTCTCTTTCTGTCTCTGTCTCTGTCTCTCTCTCTCTCTCTCTCTCTCTCTCTGTGTGTCTGTGTGTGTGTGTATGTCCGCCCATCTGTCCATCCCAGTGAGTTTCATTAGGGTCTCCTACTGAGTTATGGGTGAGGGGTTATTTGGAGGACTGTGGTCACTTTCTAGGAACTGGTATTTTCTGCTTTGAAGAATGTATTGTGCTCTATAGTACAGGCTTGTTTATAACGAGATGATCCTACACAGAAAAACACCACAATGAAAAATACATTTAAAGGGCTGGAGAGATGGCTCAGAGGTTAAGAGCACTGGCTGCTCTTCCAAAGGTCCTGAGTTCAATTCCCAGCAATTACATGGTGGCTGTAATGGGAACCCGATGCCCGCTTCTGGTGTCTCTGAAGACAGTGACAGCATATATACATATATAAAAAATTAAATCCTTTCTTTGGTTTTTCGAGACAGGGTTTCTCTGTGTAGTCCTGGCTGTCCTGGACTCATTCTGTAGACCAGGCTGGCCTTGAACTCAGAAATCTGCCTGCCTCTGCTCCCAAGTGCTGGGATTAAAGGCGTGCACCACAACTGCCTGATTAAATCCTTTTTTAAAACAAGAAAAATACATTTAAGATTTCTAATGAACTGTCTCTGAGTGTATGTAGAAGAGCCTTATTATGCCAGGGAGTTACAGGTTTTACTGCACTGAATCTGTTCCTTCAGTTTTCCTAACAGAGTTTGAGAAGGAACTCATGCTTGGCAGCTTTAGAGCCTCATACTCCTGCCTCTTAACCTCTGTTTTCTTTCTTCTTCAAGCAATATTACAAATACTTCTTTAATGACTCCATTTGGTGGCATTTCAGATAATGTTACTTTTAAGTTTACTTTTAAGTTTCTTGTTTTGAAAATGTTCATATATAAATGAAAACAGAGGTCCCATAGCTCAGACTCAGCGGCTATTAACTCTGTCAATATGTTTCTTTCAGAGATGGGACCAACCATTAGTAACTGTGTCTGTGTGTACATCTACATGTATAAAATAAATTTATTACTGAGTTCTTTTTAATCATGCTGAGTGGCTGTAATGCTCTTTTAAATTTAAAATTTGATTCTGCCATACATATGCATACGGTATTATGAACTAGTGTTTTTCTTAGTGTAGTGTGGGTCCTTGAGATCTTCCAGAATACAGCTGGAAAAGAAAGATTCACACCTAGTTGGGAAGAACAGAGGAAACTAGCACTTAGGATTGTCACCCGAAGTTCATGAAGACAGACTGAAGGTGCTAATCTCTCACTGCTTTCAACTCTGAAAATGTGGATTCCTATAGACAGAACAAGTGCCCTTCATCCCTGAGCCCAGAGCACATGTGCCCTGGCATCTGAGGCTGAAGGATGGATGGATGCTTTGAGGGAGGTAGCAGCAGCTATAGGCCAGCTTGGTTTCCTTATGTCAGTGTTCTCATCATGAAAACACTACATCTCTTATTGCTCTTTGTCCTCTAGGCCTCCTGGGAAACGTCTCTTATAGCTCACCTTAACTGAGAGCCAGAAGGAACAGAATTCTGGGAATAAAGTTGAATAGAGCTGAGGCAACACATTGTAAAGCTTTTTTATTTTAATAACTATCCAGTCTAGTTTGATCAAATTTATACCTTTATATTATTTTAAAATAATATATTGTATTTTATACATTATAATATATAATTATAAAATAATATGTTTCCAAGAGCTATGTGATTTTTACCTAAAAACTTCAGTATGTGTCTAGAAAAGGTAGAAGTTTTACATAATACTTTTAATTCTTAGAGGAGAGGTGGGTCTTGAGAACTCTTCCTTGATCTATTGTGGAATTTTTACTGACTTGATGCTGTGAAACTGAGCGGGTACATGCAACAGCCATGTCCTCCCCGGAAGTCAGCTCGTTATAGCTCTCCCACTCACCTGCTGCGTCTCACTTCTTTCCACCCACCTTTATGACATTTCTTGAGCCTTGGATGTTGGCAAGCTGATATAGATGACACATCCACAGAGTTATGCATCCTAGGAACTTTGACCAGTTATGAGTCTTAGATAAGAATCTTCACTGACCAAAGATGAGAACAACACAAATGCATTAGTGTAAACATAAATATTTAGAAGACAGTGTGACAGCATGGCCACTTAGCAAAACAAAATCAATAGGCTTCCCTTAAGGGCTATGGTCTTCTTAGTACTGGATTTTTGACCAGGTATAAAATTCTTCCTGTGGAGCTGGGCCACATCCAATCAGAAAACAGTTGGCTATTCCTGTAACCATCATTCCACTGTTGGACTAATGCGCACATCTTGCCAGCATGTCAATATTGTAAGATTCAGGGTCTGCACTAGGTAGTGATGTGTCTTTCCCCCAGCAGCCTTGATAGCACCTCTGTTACTGTGCAGGTTAGCCATGTAGGAGAGAGTTTACTGTTCAGTTTGAGGTTGATTTCTCTATGTACTGCACCCAAAATGGGTGGTATCTTCAGCAATAGGCTCTTAGCACCTAAAGATAGAGAGAACGAAGTCATCACTAACCCATTTATGTCTTTTGTTTGTATGTTTATGTGTGGACACATCTGTGTGTTTGTGTGTGGACACATCTGTGTGTTTGTGTGTGCACACATCTGTGTTCAAGTTTGTATCAGGAAGTCAGAACTCAAATTGCACAAGTTAGTTCTCTCCTTCTTTCATGTAGGTCTTGTGGATAGCAGTTAGATCATAAAACTTGTGAAAAGCCCCTTAACTCCTGAGTCATCTTATCCACCCAAATCAGTACCTTTTCACAGCTTTGCTGAACATGAGTTTTTAGGGTCACTATTGTAGACACTAAGTTCCCTTAGTAATTTCCCTGCCTTTTTGGCAAAGTGGTAAGCACTTAAAACAGTTGTACCTAATTCTATGTCTTGTTTTATAGCAAAAATAGTCTCATATGTAGCTGGTAGCTGAGCAAGTGTCTAGGTTCAGGTTGTGTTGGCTATTGCAGTTGGATTACCTGCAGTGGTTGGTAGTGTCACACCACCATGAAGACTGACATATTTTTCAGCTGCAACTTTAGGTCATTAGAGTAGTAGAGAGGGAACTTAGGTTTTCACATCTTCCCATTGGTGAGTGGCCCACTTCTTCTTACATGTATTTTGACAAAACAAAATTAATCTTATTATTGTAGCACATACTATGATAGTTGTGTTGAGACCTGAATTGGCATTAACCTCTGGTCTGACAGAATGTGGAGAACCTCCCAAAGCAGCAAATGCAGGGATTTCCAAGCAAAAAACAGTCTTAAGAGATGTGGTCATCATATGGGCAGATACGGAATTATATTTGCTTCATGTGAATTCTTGATCAACACCTTACCCCTTTCCCATCCTCTTTTATGTGTATGGATCTTTTGCTTGCATATGTTGGTGTACCATGTGCATGCAGTGGCCACAGAGGCTAGAAGAAGGCCTCTAGTCCCCTGAGATTGAGATTACAGATAGTTATGAGGTGCTTTGTCAGTGCTGTGAATTGAACCTGGGTCCTTCGGAAGAGTAGCCAGTGCTTTTAACAGCTCTCCAGCTCCAAGTGCCTTCCTTTTATACATTGATAAACTCACCCAGAGATTCTGATATAATAGCTGTCTTGTTCTAGATGTTCCTGAAGAGAAAGCTGTGGTTTGAACCTTTCTTTTCACTGGTGGACTTTACATTTTCAGCATGTCAATTATAATAGTAATATTATCAATATATCTAAGTGTTTAGGGCTCTAGGTATACTCTGAACTTGCAAAGGAATTATGTAGAGTCAGGGACTGAGTGACAGTGTATAAAATACCTTGGAAGAAACCTGCCCTTCTATCCACCTTGACAAGACTGGCATGATAGTGTGCTGCCCCTCTCTGAGGGTTGGGTGGGCATAGTCCTTTACCTTTTGTCTTTTAATCAATAGTCTTTGACAAACATATTTTTAGCTAGAAATGGAAAAGTGCAGCCAGGAGGAGGATTGTGCCCGACTTCTCTCTTATTTTCAGTAAACAGAGCAGATGGCTGTGTGATTAGTTGTCTTTTTGAACAACAAAGGAAAAACAAATCGCTCCCACCCCCACTCCCCAGCCCTGGCTTATGGGAGTTTCTTGGCACTTCTTTCATGCCTTTTGGAGAACACACTTGATGTTGAGGCTTTTATCTTAGCAGCTGAAGTGCCAGGATTTTCATTTCCATTGCCCTTTTATCAGAACTTCTTTCTAGAAGCAACAGACATACCTTTTGGCTGCTCTGTCTGCGTCTTTGTTCTCTTTACTGTTCCTTCTTGCCAGCATTAGGTCTCTCCAACTTCTGCCTTCCTGGTTTCTAAGGGGAACTAAGGCGAGTGTTTCAGAGCACTCTTCTTGGAGCAAAGCCTGGGTGTGAATCTTCACTCTCCTTTTCCCTTCCTCCAAAGGGATTATTGATGGCATAAGAATTAATAAAAAATACTTAGAACAGTGCCTTGTTCTGAACAGCACTGTATCTGAAGTATTTTATTTTATTTTTAAGGAAAACATTGTTCTGTTTCTAAATTACATTGACAGTTACATGGTTCTGAAATGGTGTAAGGGAATCCTGGGTGATGCACAGAGCAATTAGCCAGCAACAACATAACTCACCCTTGCTATCTGAATGAATAAGTTGATAAATGATAATCCGGGCACATCTAAGTATCAGAACAACGAGGCAGGGGATGCTGCCAAGCAGTTTATAGGCATGTAGGCAAAGGATGAAATTGGAAGATTAGAGGTAGCTAGCTTTCTGTCATCGCTGTCTTCATGAAGAGGCAGGGACTTGAGGTGGACTGTAGAAGATTGGACAATTTAGGGTCATGGGTATTCAGAAGGGTGTGAGAACATGTATAGTGTCCAGGACAGAGACACATGGAGAGTCTGAGTAGCCACAGGATGACTGCTTTTGCCAAAATGGACTCCTTTCCATTCTGTGAGGAGCATTCATGTTATCTAGACTAACAAATGATTTTTCTCTTCATCCACAGAAAGGCCCCACTTCTGGGAAAGACCGAGTGAAGAAGGGTGGATCCTACATGTGCCATAAGGTCAGTCAAACTCTGCTAGCTGTTCTTGTGGGTTACAAATTCATTGTAACATAACACCCCTAAATGTTCTCCTTGTTTTTGCTATTGTAAACGTCTTCACATCCAAATGAGAACAAGACAGGAGAGTCTTCAGCTTACTAAGAGTCACAGGGGATAATAACGGGAGACACAACCTGTGAATTGCATCCTGTTGACTAGATCAGCTGCTGACTCTTACACTGCTGAGAGGCTTCTGTCTGTTGGCCTGTGAATGGGTTGGGCCATCTACCTCTTCCATGCTTAAGTCTAGGACCACACCCTTAATTTCAGATGTCTGTAAGTTTCTGAGTTCTGTTGAGATTCAAGCTAAAGTTATAAATGGAGGGTGGTTTGTGGTTTACCAAAATGGAAGCACCCAAGCGTGTTGGGTGTAAACGTGCATTTTTGCTCTGTGAGCTGTGATTTCAGTGTCCAAACTGGCAATTCTTGGTTAGGCTGAGTGATCGGCACCTCACAAGTAGTCTTCATGAGGAATTTGGAAATAGAATCTGATCTTTCTTTTTTTTTCTCTCTTTGAGTCATGCATTTTCCCTGTCTTGCGCACTCAGGGTCTGTCTTTTGGCTCTGTACTAAGAAGCATTTGCAGTTGATCATTACCAAGAATCTTTGCATGGTTACTGACTCAGTTTTAGAGATTTAAAATCATCTATAGTAGTTACCATAATTAAGTTACTAATTTGTAATAAAGACATTTGGAAACTTTAAGTTTGCCCTAATATAGTAGCCCTCAAACTTTATCTTGCTTCAGAATCATCATATGTATAAGATAATGCCTGGCTTTTCACGTCTGCCATCATCTGGTTAGAATTTTCTGCTTTATAACCTGGATATCAGGATGTTTTCAAGTTTTTCAAGTATTGAAAACATATAGCAAAGTTTGGTAATGGCCTCAAGAAACTCTAGTGGGCATACACGGGTGAGTTTGTAGGCGTGTGTTTTCTACAAGGTTCTTAGTTTAGAATCTGGCCATGTGATTCAGGAGGGAAGTTCATTGAGTTCAACTCAATTCTTGCTTCAAGCCTACATGAAACTAGGCATGATGGCACACACCTTTAGCTTCATCCTTCAGGAGGTAAAGGCATATGGAGCTCTGTGAGTTCAAGGTCAGCCAGGGCTAGCCAGCTGTGAGACCCTATCTTAAAACACTGACATTAAAAAAAAAAAAAAGGAGAACATATCTACATCAATAATAAGATATAGATAAATTTAACCTTATGGAGTCATAATTAATTAACTAATTAATTAAAATTTTGAGTCAGGAGCTTGGTATGCTAGCCAAGCTAGTCTCCAACTCCCGAAATAAAGCATCCTTTCTGCCTGAAGCCCCCAGTAAATGGAAGATGGACATGTTCTACCTTGTGGGGCTCATGTCTCATTCTGTTTGTCTATCTGTTTGTTTATTTGCTTTTCTCTCTCTCTCTCTCTCTCTCTCTCTCTCTCTTTCTTTCTTTCTTTTTTTTTTTTTTTTTTTTTTTTTGAGACAGGGTCTCACTGTGTATCTCTGGCTGGTCTGGAACATACAACATAAATCAGGCTGTCCTTGAATTCACAGAGATCCACACACCTCTGCCCTCTTTAAGTTCTGAGATTAAAAGTCTATGCCATCATGCCCAGCCCTCATGTCTCATAGGAAATAAAAAAGTTTTTAAAATTAAGTATTATGCTACTGTAGTTGTTATATTCCATTCCAGATTGAGGATATTCAAAGTTTTTAATCATCAATGAAATAGATTTTGCTAGGTGCTTTTTGTACATTTGTTGAAACGGTTTTCTTTTCCTTTTTGGTCAGTTAATATAGTGTAATACGATGATGTATGATTGGTTTCTATTTTCTTGGTTTTATTTGTTGTTTGTTTACTTATTTATTTTTGAGTCAGTGTCTCACTATGTAGCCAAGACTAAGTTTGAATCTCTATGGAAGCCAGACTCTCACATCAGCACCCGGCCATGTCCAGCTTACTCTCACCTCGTAAGCCATTCCTGCACTCTTGCTGTCTGTTGCACCTAGTCATGATGTGGTACCTGTTTAATATTTTGGATTCAGTTTTCTAAAATATTGAGAACTTTTGCATATAATTAATGATGAGTAGAACTTTTTTATTGTTCCTAGTAATTTTTGTGTGTTTTGGGTATGTTGTTGTGTTCATAAATTTAATTGTAAAATAATCTTAAATCGTAAGGTTTTTAATCTTGTTTTTAAGAAGAGTTCATGTAAAATTAACGTCATTTCCTTCTGAAATGCTTGGAAGAATTCCCTACTAAAGACCTTTGGACCTCGACTGGTGCATTTAGCCCATTTTTTTCATTACTGTAAGGAAAACCCAAAAAGAAATTAAAAAAAAAAAAGAATCTTATTTTGGCTTATGTTTTTCGGGATCCAAAGTTGAGGAACATCATATGGTGCTTATATTCATGCTGGGTCCAGAGATTTTCTAAGGCATCACATGGGAAGTGATGGTGTGTGTGCCTGCTCGCACGTGTGTGTGTGTGTGTGTGTGTGTGCGCGCACATGTCTTTTGTGTGTGTGTGTAGTATGGGTGTTGTGCTTGCATGTATGTCTGGATATCACCTGTATTCTAAGTGCCCATGGGGACAAGAAGAGATCATTGGATCCCCTGGGACTAGAGTTACTGATAATAGTTGGGACCATGTGGGTTCTCAGAATCAAACCTGGGTTCTCTGGGAATAAGGGCTCTCTCTTAACTGTTGAGCCATCTCTTCAGGCCCCTTATTCCTAGTTTTTTAACAGCCTATCTAAGTTACAGCTTCAGAAAGGAGATGAGGACACAGAAAGAGAGGCTATGAGGTAGCAAAGCAATCAGTTAAGAGCATAGGCTGATCTGTTGATTACACGGTGTGGCCTTAGGCACACTATTAATATCTCTTGGCTTCAGCTTTTCCTCATGTGTATAATGTATGTGCTATTTATATCTTTCTCACAGGGTTATTGGAAGAATGCAGAGTCAGTATTGCTAAGTTGATGGATCAGTTCACATACATAAGTACTCAAGTGTAGACTTTGGTTCTTGGTTTTAGATTGATGCCTAACATTCCAGTGTGGGAATCTTCATTCCAGTCCACAGCATCAGGGCTACCTTCCTACCAGAATGACAAAGGAATTGGTCTAGTGTCATTTGAAAAAACAATGGCAAGTCCTGGGTTCTGGAACAGGCTTCCCTAGAATGACTCAATATGAGATACAATAATAAAAATAGCCTTTATCTGAGAAGTGTTTTTCTCTCATGAAAACCATATTTCTGCCTCACTTGAGTTGAAGGCCTCCAGGGTTGTAGGTCATTATCTTAAGTGGATTATTTCCTGAGCCAAGAGCATATCCTTAGCACAGATACTAAGATCACTTTTGCAAAGTAATTAGCCATTTTGATGAAATTAGGCTGAAACAGGTCCCTCCTACTATTCCCGTTCTTAATTAATAGAATGACCCATTTTCCAGCCATCCAAAGACCTAGCTTCTTTTAAGAACTACTTTTGATGCTGAAAATAGAGATTGAAAGATATAAAGAGCAACCAGAACATTCCTAACCAGGACATTTGCTCTTTAATTGTGTCTCATTAGTGACCCATTATTGAAGTTTAAGAAAAGTACTTATTAATACATATTTTCTGAGTGAATGGATGTGTGTAAGTAGAATGATAGTAGTATGAGTTGACTCTTTGCAAATGCTGGGCATGAGCTCTCAGCACTCGTGTGCATGTGCATGTGCGTGTGCGTGTGCGCCCGTGTGGATCAAACCCAGTGAGTACACACACTGGGGAAGTGCTCTACCACCCTTTCCCCATCCCTTTTCTACATGGTGTGGTGAGACTTTCTGTTTGGATTCAGATTTTCATAGTTGTTTAGTTAATGGAAGGCCTCGGGAACTGCTGTGACCCTGTAGTAAAACCTTTTGTAGTTGCTGAGTTTTTGAAAGTGTTTTGTTATATACATGTCATGAGTTTTATATACTTTAATATCTATTTTTTCAAATTTGAATTATTTTGTATTATACTCAAGGTTTTCAATTATGGTCATAATAACAATTTTGTATATTACCAGTCTTTTTCTAGTCTCTTGTGTCATTGATGCAGAATACTTCTCAACACTGTTCTAAGCAGGCACTAAAAATTCATCAGAGATATTGCAGCCTGCCTTTTGTAGCATATAGAATAATCCATCCAAGGAAAATGCAGTCCTGTGCCTTATCACCAGGGCTGTCCTTCAGCTTGATGGTTTGTGTGCCACATAACCTGTTCCCTACCATCTAGGTAGCTCAAGTGTACCCACAGCCGGAAGCTGGGAGAGGTGTCATCTTTTTTCAACAGACAACCCAGAATCTCAGAGGCCTGATCTAAGCTGGACAGTGCTGCTCTTGTTTCTGTGAGGACGAGGTCAGCCAAGCTGAGGTTCAGTGACAGAGTGTGTGTCCCCAAAGCAAAGCTTTTGCAGCACTTTCTCTACAGTGCTTGTTTGGTTTGTTTCTTATGGAGGGCTTTGTTTTGGTACGTTTCTATTTTTGTGGTGTGAGGATTGCTTGCTCACACTAGGCACGCGTCTGACAGTGAGCTCTGTCTCCAAGCCAAGATGAGTATTCTTATGTACTTTTACACACGGCTTTATTTTATCAGTGAGGACAGATTCTGGAAGGCTCTGCCTAAGGTTAAACAGCCACTGAGATTGGTATTGGTTTTTTTTTTTCCTTGCTGGTCAAAAGATTAGCAAAATGTTTATCACAATTTTCACTTGTATTGAGTCCAAACTCCTCGGACTGTGGGCATGGTGGTGTGATTCCGTTTGTTTGTCTGCTCATATATCTTGCTTTTTAATTTTCTCTGGAATTCCAGTTTTCCAATTCTTTGGGGTTCTCAGCTCCCTCTCAGAGTCTTTTGAAAACCAAACCTCTAAAAAGCAGTCACTGTTGCTGACGATCATCACTCCCCACTTCTCCTTTCTTCAGAGCTGACCACTGCTGGAAGCAGTCCTGAATGCTTCAGTCTGTTTGCAGCCCGACTCCTCCCTGTGAATGGCAGCTCTCTGATAACAGGTTCCTTGTCTGTCTGCTCTGATTGCATTCCTCATGCCTACAGTTGCAGCTGGTGTGTTACAAGCGCTCATATATTTAGTGTAACCGTGCTGTGATGAGATGAGGCTCTGTATAATCTGGTTGTTGTTTTGCTCAGGTTTTTCCTTTTTTGTGCTTCTGATACCACTCTTTACCACTTAGTCTGCCTGCCATCCTCCTTTATAAATTGCTGCTATTCAGAGTGTACCCCAGGGGTTGCGCAGGGACTGAAAGCTTGTTAGAGATGTATCTTGAGTACTACACGAGCACCATGAAAGCAGCATGTCTGGATGTCTGGGTGTGTATTTGGACAACCTCTTCAGTCTGTCTGTTTATCTGTCTATCTGTCTCTCTCCCCATCTCTCTCTTTTCCCTCTGTGTGTGTGTGTTTGTCTATGTGTCTGTCTGTTCCCTGAGTATTAGTTACTTACCTTGTTGCTGTGATAAAATACCTTGATTAAGGCAACCTAAGGACCAGTGACAAGATTCTGGGTGGAAGTACGTGCCAGAACTGATGACTGCTGTCACTGGACCACTGGAGTATACAGCATACAAACAGAATAAATATTTTAAAAGCTTATGAAGGAGAAGATTTATTTTGGTCAACAGAGCCACAATAGTCTACCATGACATGGAAGTCATAGTGCTTATGGCTTGAGGTAGCTGGTCACATTGTATCACAGTCAGGAAATACAGAGGGACCAATACTGCTGTTCTTCTTTTTATGTAGTCTAGAACTGTAACATAGGGAATGATATTTAGACACACCTATATTTAGGTTGTGTCTTCCCACATTAGTTAACCTCACCAAAATAATCCCTCCTAGGCCTGGGCAAATGTTATTCTCTGGTGATTCGAGATCCTATCAAATTGATAGCATAAATCGTCACACTGCATTCTGAGAACCATGCCATAAGCATGTATCACCTAGGCCTTCCCAGAGACATTGACATTCTGCCAGAGACCGAGTTTACTAGCTTAGCTCAAGAGTGTTTGTAAGTTTTTGATGCATACTCATTGTTTTCTCCTTTGCCTGTGTCCTCCAACAAGCCAGGCCAGAACCATGCCTAGATCTGGTTGTAGGCATATTCCTCTTGGTATATGCAACCAGGAAATGGAATGCTTGGTTGTTTTCATCATATGTGGCCCCTTGGTGGGATACGACTGGCAGAGTCTTCAGTGTGCCTGCCCTTGGGCTTGACCTTTGCTGCAGTGTGGACTTCACTGCATGTGTGTGCTTTCATAGAGGCTCTGAGTTAGCAGAGTTTGATTCTAGAAATATCTGAGTTCTGTCATTTCTCAGCAGTCTAGTGCCTGTGCTGATGATTCTGCTGTCACTTCACACTTCTTGCCAGATATTTGAGAGCTTCTGTTCATCACCTTATTATTTCAATCACATTCAGAATTCATCTTCTGTCTGTCTACCTGAGCATTGGTAATTCTGTTCCTCACTCTCCACAAGGAAAATTGGTTGCTATTGTTTTATTATCTATAGAAGATAGCACATTATGTCTTCTTCTTTTTTTTTAATGGGGAAAATACACCAGAGAATTTCCATGTCAGCCCCAGAGATAATTTTTATGGAGATTAGAAGCATCTGACTTTTTGTGAGAGAAAAGAAATAATGGGAATAAAAAAATGTCTTGCATGCTGACCTATTTTTTTCCCATCCCACACATTATCTCTTCTGTGTGAGTTCCCAACTTCTTCTACATGAGTCTTTTTGAAGTGTCTTTTACCAGTTGGCAGCAGTGGGCTCAATGGGCCAACTCTTGACTTATGCTCATGGCTTCTAAGATGACTAGTTTGTTTTTATTTTATGCTATTTTGAATTGGAGGATGAACCTCATAAAAGTTCCATGCATGGATATTTTGGAATCTTGCAGCTTTCAAAATATTGTGTCAAATAGTCCATGGCCACAGACACATGTCCTGAATGTTTGTGTGAGTGTATGTAAGTAGGCTGTGTGTTGGTGGTAGGAAAGATGACCTGAGATGCATAGCACCCTTTGCACCAGGAGTCTAGACTCTTGCTAAGAAAGGAAGCACACAACAGTTTGTCCAGAGTGGAATCCTGCTTCCTTTAATAACTGTGTCACCTTCTGTGACTTGTTTGATTTGCCTAGACTCTTACAATCAAAGAAATAGCAGATAAAAGTACCCGCTATCATGCTGAATATGTCCTAGGAAATCGATGTCCATGTTTGTGTGAGCATTTATTCTATGCTTTTTCACAATTAGAGAGAATGAAATAAACAACCCCAACATGTATAATTTTATTATTACTGTGATTTGAAATCCTGAGGTATTGGGAAGAAAGTGGTTTTCCAACAGCTTTTCTTTCTCATATTTTAAGTTCCTATGTTGACTCTTAAAATTTTGCCAGTGTGTTTAATATATTCCATGATATTTGATGCTGTTATTAATTTTTTGTTGCAATTTATATCCATTGTTAATAATGTCAAAAATTGATATAATACACCCCAAATTAGAAGCTTTGCATTCAAGAATAATGATTGTGAGTATGTGCATCTTATAATCTCATGGGTCTTTTAGTCCTTTTTTAAGCATGTGATTATATAGGTTAGATCATACTACATACACACACATACATACATAAACATGATTCTTAGTTTGTAACACTGCTGACTACACAATCACATGGATAACCATAGGAGGTTGCTGTTTGCTTTTTTGGGTGTTGTAAGTGGTGTTGGCCTTTCTCTTGTATGTAGGTGGTATTTGTAAGGTAAACAATGCTGGCTGTCTGATTCTTGAATGTGCTGCCTTTTGCCAAGCTGAGCATCTTAAGAAGGCAGTTGAGGGGCAGCTCTGCCTTCAGGTAGCTCCAAGTTCGTTGTCCCAGGTATTTTTGTGAAGCTGTATCTAATCTAAGCCTCAAGTCAAGGGTTCCAGGATCTCTTATGGCTTGTTACCTCTTATAGTCCTATTGCTATAGGTACCGCTGTGCAGCTCGAAGCCAGAACACTCCAGATAGCTCTGCATCCAACCTGGGATTTCGTTGTGCAGCAGACCACCTGCCCACTGCAGACTGACAGCCAAGAGGAGCCCTTCCAGGTCCAAGAAGTTGTTTCTCGCAGCTGGCGTTTCCCCGGAGATCTGAACTGATCTTGTGTAAAGTATTCCCACCTGAGGAGAGTTACATGTCTACCCAGTGGCCAAAGGAACTGTCTCATGTGACCAAATTGCTGACGTATGTCAGTGCTTGTGCTTTATTGTGTGGTGTATCTTTGGGGATCATCGCCATGTTTTTACTTTGAGAGCCTTTTGAAGAGGAGAGAGCTGAGAACCATGAAGTCCTGGCCAGACTCTGCCACAGGGTCAGACCCTGGAGTCCAGCACCTTGTCTGCCTGGGCCTCAGTCTCCTTATGAAATGAGGGGTGAACGACATGGTCTCTGAGGCTCTCCCCAACTCACAGATTCTATTCGCACTAGCAGAGTGTATTGTGATTGCATAGTGAGAATTTATGACAGATTATTTTTTAGCTATTTTTCCCGTGTGTGAATCTTGAGTAATACTAATCATATAAGGTAAGAGTTCTCTTACGTATTATTTTCAGAAGGGGGGGGTTCAAGTCCTTTATATTCATACTGCACTTTGTTCTTTCAAGGAAATCAGTGTCTTTAACATTGTTGTGACAAATCCCATTGGGATAGTGAGGGGACACTCAAGTTTGGAGTTCTGAACACCCAGGAATGCCTGTGGAGTGACTCTACTGTCCTTTTTCTTTTGACATTAAGTGCCTTTGGCTCAGAGGGACAGTTTGAAGCCTTGTTTTTCCCTTTGCCCTCCAAGCCTTCAAAGAATGTGAAATATGTACTAATTAGGAAAACCATTGAATTCTAAGTACAGGGGTGTTGCAGTTTGGTCTGATGTTATGTATTGTAATGCTAAATCCTGTACCTGAAGGTCTAGGCCTGTGAGTGAATTCTCACATTTACAAGCTTTTTTTGTGCAAACCTAGTTCCTTAATTTAAAACATTGGTTAAATAAAATTGGCTACAGCCAGTTACTGGAGGGATTAGAGGTAGGTAGGTTTTGAGTTACCTGGTTGGGGGTGGAGAGAGGGGAGAGAAGGAGGAAGGAAAGGATAGGTGGAGATGCCATGAGGGAGATGGACCATAAACATGTGGCTAGGAGAAACTACAAGTGTCTGGGGAGCAGTGCTGGGGAGGCAGCAAGGCCAGCAGTTAGAAAAGTAGATTAGGGATCTCCTCCCCCACCCCAGTTATTGTCAAAGCCACATAAAATAACCATAGTCTGAGTCTCATTTATTTGTAAGCTAGTTGGGGATAGGCTTATATTGATACCGCACAGGAGAAAAAGAACCAGGGCCTTGAATAGACTACATTCAGGGTATCTGGTATATTATACCAGAGAAATGAGATTATGAGTGATTTTTTGATCAAAATCTTGTTGATTTTGTGATATCAGATGCTTTGAATCATGCACTATGTCAAATAAACTAGTACCTCTCAAGTCCGACTTCACTTCTTCATTCCTTACAGGGACTCGCTCATTCCTTCCTTTGTGTTTTTCTTCAAAAACATCATTTTGTGATGCTCTTGTGTTTTGTTCTCCAGAGAGAAGCTAGTTGATAACTTTGATATATGGGTAGTTTGTAGCAGTTTTTATTCTATAAAGCAAGGCCATTCTGCCAAGAATCCCGTTACAGCTTTGCTACTTCTTGTCACAATACATGATACAAAGTCAAGGGCATTGCCTTGGTGAACAGATGCTTCCGATGCCAGGAAAGCACTCTGTTCAGAGTAAAGGCTTTTAATTCAAGACTGCTGTTGCTAGCATCCACCCAGGTTTCCAGAG
Organism: Arvicanthis niloticus; assembly: GCF_011762505.2. Classification (NCBI taxonomy): domain Eukaryota; kingdom Metazoa; phylum Chordata; class Mammalia; order Rodentia; family Muridae; genus Arvicanthis; species Arvicanthis niloticus. Next base: position 46,674,127 of record NC_047666.1, on the reverse strand, counting down.
TCCCGAGTCCCTGAGCCATTTTTACCAAAGCTCATCTTTATGTTAGTTGTTCACAATGTCAGTTAAGTAACATCGGAAGTGACCAGTCAACACTGGTTTACTACTGTTACCGTTTTACTTTAAAAAGTATATTCGAGTGTAAGCACATGTGTACTTGTGCATCTACATAGGTTGGAAGACAACTCATGAGAGTCTGTCTTCTTTCACCACCGCAGGACCCAGGAATTAAACTCAAGTCCTCAGGTTTGGTGGCAAACACCTTTAGTCTCAGAATCATTTTACCAACTCTTGTTTTGTAGAGGGGCCTGTAGCCTAGGTCGATCTGAAATTCCCTAGGTTGACCTTGAACGTTTTGTCCGGCCTCAATCCCCTAAGTACTGGGGTTATTGTCATGTACCACCATGTCTGACAGTGGCTGTGTCTGTGTACAACTTCTTTATAAAGTAGTCATTTGGCTTGAATATATAGACACATTTATGATCACTTTGTGAATATAAACCACTTCTCTAAAAACTTCTGTGTGATGATTAATCCCATTCAAAAAATAACAAACAAAGCTTATGTAGGAAACAAGGTTTTTATTTTTAACGTCACCATTACTCCTGTACAGTTTTTGTTTTTACTTATTAGCTCCCACCTGTGTGTGAGTGCACACACCACCTGTATGTGTTTTCCATCATTACATTATAGTGCATGTATCTTAGTCTCTTTCCCTGTTAATTAATGTTACGTATCATAAACATTCTTGAGTGGTTTGGGGCAGTCCTTAGAACTTCATTTTTAGCAGCTCCTAGCATGTTCTAGGATTTAAGAACCGCCTATGTAGGTTACTACAACTATTCTCCTAATATTACAGACTGATATATGAGCAGGCAGACAGAATGTAATAATAACAGTTTTGTATTTCAGTACCATAAATGTGTCTCTGCATATGTTACTTGCTTGTCTTGTCCTTGGACCTGCTGATGCTGGGCTTGTGGTGAGGTACATCATGGCAGCCAAAGCATGTGGAAGAGGAGGCCACTTACAACGTGGAGGACAGAAAGCAGAAAGAGATGAGATCCCAGGTATAACCTTTGCAGAAACACCTCTTCTGAACTAATTCCTTCAGCTGAGTTCCACCTCCAAAAATTTCTGCAATTTTTCACAAATAGAACGACCAGCTGGGGGCTGTTTAACACATGTGCCTGGGAAGGGCAATCAAACCATTAAGACTGAAGGTCTTTATTTCCTACAAAACCACATGTATATGTATATGTATATGTATATGTATATGTATATGTATATGTATATGTATATGTATATGTATATGTATATGTATATGTATATGTATATACACACACAAGCATGCACACAGACACACAGGCACATAGAGATACACATACAAACGGATATGCACAGTCACAGAAACAGACACACACAGATGTGCACACAGATACAGAAATGGTCTCTCTCTCTCTCTCTCTCTCTCTTTCTCTCTCTCTCTCTCACACACACACACACACACACACAAGAAAAATTCTCAGATAGAGGCAGACTACTTAGGAAACTCTCACAGCAGCACTTGTAAAATAGGTGTCTTAAGGAAACCAGGACCCTAATGAAGTCCCTACTGCCGTTTGTAACTAGAGTTAGAGCTCTTCAGTCTCTTGTCCCTTTATCCCCTGACACTCTCCCTTTAGGATCTGAACCCTTAAACACTTGTGCTTCTAATAGAAACCATTTCCATCAAAAGTCAAACTTGGATCCAGGGACTAGATTCCTCCTCAGTTGTTTTTTTATAAAGCAGTGTCTCTGCAGTTTCTTAGTTGCATTTTCTGCTCCCAGGAGAGCTTAACACAGTAGGAAATGGAACAGTTTCCTAAGCTTCTAACTAAACCACGCCTTGCATTAAGGGAGGGCACCTCCAAAGGACTTTTAGTTGTTTTATTTTTATTTTCTGAAGGTCTTCCAAAATTGATTGAAATGAAGTTTGTGCCTGCTTATTTCAAAATTTGTTGCAACTCCCACAGAGCCCAATACAACTTCCCACCCTATATTTCCTGCTTGTTAATCACTTGGTCATTTTGCATTAAATAAATACTGTGGTAGACAGATTGTCAGGGGAAGCAGTTCCAGCATGGAAAACCAGCTTATTTATATTTATTTTCTCCTTCAGTTGCTCTTATTTTAGGTTGCCTTCTAACAGTTTTTGTTTCTCGTCTCCATTGGTACATAGAAGGAATTTGGGGTACGTTTTTCAGTCTGTTTTGGCCTCATATTCCTGATACACATGCTTTATTTGAAGAGTATGTTGTACATATTAGTTGAGTGGGAAGTGGGCATTTCATCTTTCCCAGGGCCTTAGAAAACATGATTAGAAGGGAACCAGAGTTGGCAGGAGATGGGGTGGCAACCAAGAGTGACACTTCCTTCTTGTAGAATATTGAATTGCAAATCTGCTGCAAACTTCACATGGCTCAGCCTATAGTTTAAATGGAACACAACTCTGTAGCAATGCAGATTTTTTTTCCCCTTTCATCTTCCCACCTCTTTTGGACAAAACATTTCAGTTGTCTGTTGCATTTCAGGAGAAGAATGAAATGAAAGGTACTATTTATTTCAGTAGGTGTTGACTAGGGCACGGGCGTGGTGGCATGGTGGTTCCAAAATAGTGTCAGAGTGGGTCACTTCTGTTTCCATGTCTTCCCTGATAACTGAATGTTGACATAAAATAGAATAATGGCCTCCAACCATGGGAATTGCAGTGTTCTCACTGTCTGGTGATCAGCCTTACTAACGACATCATCTCTAGCTGCAGTTTTCCAGTAGCACTTAGAATGTTTTCCATGCAGTTTGATCTATGGCTGACATAGGACAGGGGACACTTTGGAAACAAACATCATTTGCTTTCTGTCCCAAAACTTCAGGAATTTTATAAGAGGCACTATAGAGGGATTTTTATTTAATTGATTTTTTTCATTTTGAAATGATAATATAAGTACATCTTTTCCTCCTCTTCCTCCTTTCCATGGACAGTTATCTTAACACAAAAGGATTAACCTGTAGGCTAGTTATCAGGAGAAGGAAGTATAGTGGGAGTAGAGGTGGGCAAGGCACCTGAAACGACAGCAAACCTGAAGTGTCACAGGTGGAGCAGGCTGTGTGTGAGAGCCATTTTAAGAGGCTGAGAGAGCAGGCTGGAACTGCTAAATTGTCCAGTGCTGGGGAAGAGCTAGATATTTGCATTTAAAATAACATTTCGTACTACATTTAATGCTTGTCTGTGTTTATGTGCTACCACACACATGGAGATTACGTGTGGGAATCTTCTGCCGTGTATGTCCTGGTACTCAAACTCAGGTGGTAATGGTTAGCAGCAAGTGCCTGTACTGTTGATCCCTTCACTTCCCTCCTATTGTGTGGCCTAAAAGGCCTACATTTCCACATCTTCTTGCCCTGAGTCCTGAGGTTATAGGTCTGTGCCATGCTCTTTCAGAGAATCTAGGTTTGGTTCCTGGCACCTACGCGATAGCTCACAGCCACCTGTAACTCCGATTCCAGAGGATCTGACATCTGGTACCTATGGGCGATAGGCATTCTCATGATGCAGACACGCAGGTAGGTAAAACACTATACACATTACAAAATCAAGTAAATCTGAAAAATGGATAAAAGGCACACAGTGAAAGATTCACTTGATGGAGTGCAATATACATGGGAAGAATGACTGATCCTCAAATAGTACACAAGGAGTGTGTGTGAGAGAAAGGGCAGCAGCTTGCCTAGGGATCTCATTTTATCCAGAAGTCCCTTGGAAAGCTCCATGCCTCCATCCCCAACCCATCATACCTAGAATGATTTCACAGAATTGTGTGATCAGTAGACACACTGATAATACATTTTCATTCCCTTTGCCCTTCATCACTAAGTTTTCTGGTTAATACCAGGTAGTACCACAAATGTCAGGTTCCTGACCAATGGCTTCATTTTTATTGGTTGAAACTTGCTTCTTGTAATAGAAAAATCCCCAGAACAGACCTTAGTTTCACAGGTTTGTCAGAATCTGGCCTTTGGTGTTTCTCATGCTTAAAACACCATGGAAATTATTAACTCTGAGAGCCTGGGATGAAACCTTGGCAGCTAGCCAGAGCTCCTGTTTCCTACTGTTGTCTTTATATCATTAGAGCCAGAGTTTAATTAATTTTTTGATTAAGCAAAATCATCACAGATGATATTTAGGTAGGCTATGAGGCAAGAAACACTGGATTTTGAAACTTGCCCTATTTGAGTTCAGAAAGTTCAAGGGATTAAAAACCAAGGGATTGAAATGGCCAGCTTCAGATTCTAACCTGTCCCCAAATGGTCATTGACCCCAAAGCCTTCATCACAAGGAGGCTGGTTCATCGGGTCTTTGGAATTTCAGAATAATTGAAGGTCAGATAGAATTGCTCTCCTGGCCTGAATCTAGGCCCTGTTTGACAAATTCTGTGCTTTATCTGCTGAGGGGAATGGAGACTATCAGTGTGACTTCTATCATGTCAGTTTGGCACCTCAGCAAAGTGCTATTCAAAGCTCAGAATCAGCCTAGGAGAAAATTGAAACCAGCTAACGGCTGCCAGAGCAAAAGAGGTGAGGCTGTCCTCATGAGCTGATAAAGGTTCGCCTTCATTTTGTTCATGCCTGTTGTTTGCTTTCTCAAAGTCTACAAGTCTTTTGTCTTTATACCCTTGCCAAATAAAATCTTATCTTTCTTTATGTGACACAGGAAAATGTGTCTTGAATCTTTTCCTTCAGTAATTGCCTTCAGCATCATGTTGAAGGAGGCTGTTACTGTTCCTGTCTGCTTCCCTGAGCTACCTTTAGGCAGGTAACAGTCTTTAAGGTAAAATATATTTGGTGATAATGCCCACCTATGGGGATTATGGACCAAGGAGAGAATGTCAAACTCAATTGTTTAGCGTGGTGTACTTCATCACGGTTTCCTAGGTCCTCATTTCTGTTGTGATTCTGTCATTCAAAGCAGAGGAGGGGCTCAGTAAGTAGGTCACTTGTTGCCAAGTGTGATAACCAAGTTTGATACCTGGGTTCCATATTGTGGAAGAAGGGAGCTGACTCCTACTAACTGTTCTCTGACTTCCACAGATATGCTGTGGCCTATGTGTGCTCATACATGTGTACACACACACACACACACACACACACACACACACGTTAAAAAGCAAAGCAGAGGAAGAGATAGGTACAGTCAGGTAGACGAAGAGTAAAATGGACTTTGGCTACATGAAAATGTCACTCAGATCCCCATTAATTGACAACTTGTATTCTAGATCTCTGACTTTGCAAATATCCTTTCTATGCTACATGGTCTGTCTGCTCCACAAAGTGTAAATACAAAAGGAGAGTTGGAGCTGGTCTGTAATTCTGAAGCTTACCCTCTTTAACGTACCTCACAATGAAAGTGCTTCTTGTGGGGCTGGCCTTGTAATTCCCTGGCAGAGTGCTTACCTGGCATGTCCAAGGACCTTAGTTTGATCCCCAGCGTCTCAATTAAAAGAGACGTTACTCATGAGCATAGCAATTTAGCCAAGAGCAGGAAAGGGAGTGCAGCATGGTGGTTGGTGGGATCTCTGAGCTGAGTTGATTTTGGTTTGGTTCAGCCTCATGATTTAAATTCATCCTTTTCTCTGTGATTACAGGTCCAGGGTCTCCGTTCTAACTTCATCAACTCCCACATTTAAAGATTAAGATGATGTTCAAGGGAACAATTAGGGTTTGGGAGAAAGGACGCACAGGGTACAGTGCTTTCCTAGCTCAGCAGTTTATGTGGTGTGGTCTGGGGCTCTGAGGCTCTCCAGCATCATTGGGGTCAGTGAGTCAGCAGTATTTTCAACTTTATTAAATTATTATTACTATTATTTCCTAGTATCACTTAAGTGTACCGTACAGTTTTCAAGAGACTTCATGGTGTATAGCTTCTTTTGAATTCTCTGTCATTTTTAGGAATGAGAACTTTGAGAGTGAATTCTCTAGGAGAAAAGCAAGGTCCCACAGTAACTGTCTTGGTCTTTGAAGAACGTGACCCACCTTTCTCCAACCCCTCTGAAGAACAGCCAGCAAGAACTAAGCACAAATTACTCTAAGAACAGCTTAAATGACCTTCCAAGAAATTGCCATGGCATGTCACATCTTCCACAGAGCCTTTGAAATGTCATCTGGTGTATGGACAAGCCTTGTAGCTGGAATCAGTCTAGTGTCAGACTTTCGCAAGTGTTCCACATGTATTCGGTACATGTCAAGCAAGATTCCTCAAAATAGAAGCCTTCACTCGAGGGCACAATGGTCTGGGACCCTGTGTGTCCTTAATGTCTTCTCTTTAGGAGATGGCTGTATTACAAAGCCAGTGAGAGGGGCCAGGCTATTGCTGTCTGAAGCACCCACTTTGCTCTTCCCTGCTGAGGTTTGACTTCTTGGTGCTATGGCTTGTGATTACTCCACCTCCTCAGGTTTGCTTCCCAACTAGCAATTTCAGGCACCTTCTGGGTGCTCAGCATTGTACGAAGTGCTTAATGCCCATGATCTAGTTTGATTTAGAGCGCGGTGGTGGGAGGAACTAGTTGTTTTGGGTCATTATTCCCAATGGGCATGTAGGAAACTAGGACTCTAAGTATCTGCCAGGCGCCCTGGGGCAGCTGTGGGATGAGGTAGGATCAGGACTTACTGTTTTTGTCACTGCTACAGTATTGGATCTGTGACTTTATTGTGAGTTTGGTGACAGGAAGCATAGATGGAGTCTGAGAGATTTTGAGGTCAAGAAAAAGGTTCACAGGGAGAAACAGCCAGGTGGGAGGTGGTTGAATGGCTTTGTGGTTGAGAATATGAGCTTCAGGCAGTCTAATTCAATAATTTTAAATCTGGTCCCAGCACTTCTTAGATCTGTGACTTTGACTGAGTTCACCAGCCCATTTAAGGTTTGAAAATTAAGTGAAAGTATGTATAGATGACATAGAACCCAGCCAGGGCTGTTAAAGAAGTATAGGTTGATCTACGCAAAGACCCTTGACTTGCCTTAAATATGATCCACACTCAGAATGTCTCTGTTTCACCAAATCTCAGTTCCTCCAGTGAGTTAATGAGACATCCAAGGTTAAGATCATGGCATTTTTGGAAAGACGTATTTTCAGCCCATCTTCCTCTCCATGCAGATTGTATCACTTGTTTTGACAAAAGGTTAGATGACTCAAGGAAGATGTGAATGAAATGGGTAGAGAGGCCTGAGATCCGATCTGATGAACAAGAAGAGTGTGTTCACTGTGCTCATCCAAAGGGTGCAAAAGTGTACAATTAAGTCCTCTGGTCTTTGTGAAACAAGGCTAACTTTCCTATCCTCTTACCTGTGCTGCTGGGCTCAAAATGGAGCATTGGATTCTTAAGAAACAGTTTGGGGGTAGCTTTAGCTGCCTTTTGCTTCTGTTCCAGAACACTCGAGTGCTGGTGGTAGAAACCCGCCATCACGGCCATCAGGACTATATGTCTAATCATTAGTGGAGGCCTTTGCTTCAGGACACGTTAGGGAGGGCAAAGACTGGAACACAGTGGTCATTGTTTGTGGTCTCTGAGCTTTGAGCAGTGTTTATGGGTGCCAACATTTGCACCTCCTCCTGTGGCCACATTCCTCTGTGAGGTGGCTGTGCTTTTATGTGTAACGTTCTCCCTCTAGTGGCCAGATGGCCTTTGTAGTTATTTATTTTATTGTTTTCTTACTGTTTTTTGACTAAATCGGCTGTAAATTGGGAGGACCTTTCATTTAGGGGTGCTGTGGATTTAGGGTTGCTAAGAGGAAGGAGCTAAACAAGATGGGGTACATCTTTTCTTCTCTTGAGTCAGTGTTCAGGTGTTTGTTTTTATTTGTTTATTTTTAGTTTATGTGTGTGAGTGTTTTGCCTACCTGTATGTGTGTGCATCACAAGTGTGTCTGCTGCCCACCAAGGTCAGCAGAGACTGTCAGATTCCTTTGAACTGGAGCTCCAAGACAGTTGTGAGCATTTTGTAGGTGCTGGAACCCGGACCTGGGTCCACTTGAGGAGCTTTTATCTTATCTGCTGAGCTATCATCTTCTGCTCCAGCTGCCAGCTTTGTAAGAACAGACAGAAAGAGAGATTTGAAATGATTCCTCATCTTTTCAATTGGATATTTTGGAAACGTTACTTTTATTAAGAATTATCTTACATCATCCCTTATTAAGGAAACTTGTCTTTGCAATGGGTGGATACCATTATAGAGAACCACAACCAATCAAAATGCAGAGTTGTGGAGCCTAGTCTCATTGTATAAATTTACAGAACATCCCCAAACCTAAGGCTCAGAGAACATGGCAGAAGGGGGGGGGGGCAGAGGGGTCACAACAGATAGAAGAGGATTTGTGAAACTGTGTCCTGTGTCTCCCGTCTCAGAAGCTACACCCATAAAGTCTCACCTGTGTGACTGCATCACGGGAGCTGAGCAAGGACAGCAGACAGCCCAGGAGGCCTCAGCCCTACACAGAGGATTATGGAAGGTTGAGCGTGGGAGAAATAGTCTTCCCCAGAGAAGAGCACACCCACTGCTTAGCCAATCCCAAAGCTCCCTGAAAACATACATACAAGTAGCATTATAGAGACGGAGCAGGTTATATTTAGGGAGATAAGTGTGTATATATATATACATTGGTTATCATTGTCAATAGTCTCTTTCCAGATTTTTCTGTGCATTTATAAACAATACTATACATGTATACTAATATGTACAGAATCAGCTGATACACACAATCATGTCTGTGCTCACACATAGAAATGATATGGAATGTATAAAAATCTAAAAAAAAGTAGAGCTGGGGTATATAACTTAAAGAACACCTGCTTAACATTTGTAATGGTGTGAGAGTTTGATACCCAGCACTAAAAGAAAAAGAATCTATAAATACTATATCTTTGCAACTGGAGTTACAGACAGTTGTGAACTGCTATGTAATTTCTGGGAACTGGACCCCAGTCCTCTGAAAGAGGAGACAGTGTTCCTAACCACTGAACCATCTCTGCAATCCCTCCTGTTAGCATTTTTGAAGTACACCTTTTAAAATAATTTCATTTTAAAATTATGTGTATATGCTTCTGTCTGTATGTATATGCTTGTGTCTGTGTGCATGTGCATGTGAGTACATGTGTTCTCAGAGGCCAAGAAGCATGTGTGGCATCCTCTGGAACTAGAGTTACAGGTGATTCTTAGCTGCCATGTGGTTGCCAGTAATCAAACTTGAATCTTCTGCATGTCTTAAACCATTGAGCCATCTCTCCAATGCCTAGATTATTGTTGTTGCTTTAAATTACGAGTGTGTGTGTGTGTGTGTCTGTCTGTCTGTCTGTGTGTCTGTGTGTCTGTGTGAGTATGTGAATGTGGGTACCTGTAAAGGCCAGAATATGGTGTTAATTCCCTATAACTGGAGTTACAGGTGATTTGTTTCACTTGACCTGGATGTTAGGAAGCACACTTGGGTCTTCTGAAACAGTAGCAAATACTCTTAACCTCTGAGTTGTCTCCCTAGCCCAGGTATAGTTCATTTTAAAATAATTGTTTTGATTTAAATGTTCCTTTACCCTAAGTATCTGGGTTATTATTTTTTTTTTAATCTTCACTGTTAAAAAAAAATGTTTCAGCAGACCAGTTCTTACTTATTTATCTTTGGTAATATGTGGCAATATGTTGGTAGGATAAGTTCCTGGAGTTCATATGCTGTATTTAAACACACAATTATTTTAATAGTGATGGATACTGCCAGCCCTCTGTAGCAGTTTACAACACAGGAAAGGGTGTACCCATGTTATATACCCCAACACAGGGACTGTGCTGTACTTTAAGAGTTCTTTATCCTACTTTGAGTCTGAGAAGAGGCAGCAGAGCTCTGCACAGGGTTCTTCTGCAGGGTTCAGGAATAGCTGTCATGGGGCTGGACAGTGGTGGTGGGGAAATCAAGCCCTGGTCTTGTGGTCTAGCACTACAGTCTTCTCAGCTTTCTGTGGCTGAAATGCTACCCTGGGGTATGCAGCTTGTTTCATTCTTGGTTGCAAATGACTCCGGTTTGCAGAAGTGATGCACAGTTAATCAGTTCCATCCCCGGGAGCAGACTCTTTCTCCTTTTCCCTCTGCCCACAATTGACAGTGACCTCCCAAGTGCCTGCAGTTCAATGCTGCTTCTCTGCCTGTGGTTTGGTAAGCCGGGTCTCTTGCTGAGCTAATAAGTCTGACTTTTCCTACATGTGGCTCATTTGGGCTGGCTCTGCCCTCATGTGCCTCTGAGAGTTAACAAGCATGGTCTAAGAGCCAGAGAGGTCTGGCTGCTACCTAGTCTCATCATCTTACAGCACCTCATTTCTTGATGCCGTCTTATATGGTCTACAGAATTGGTCACTGGACCAGACCCAGCTTGTTGCACAAGAAGCATTTGTGAAAAGACTGTTCAAAATACATTTTCTTAAGTGTTCTCTCAGAGGACTTAGTTTGTTGGATCAAAATGAGTCCTGGGATTATAAAACTTAAGTCTTTGTTCTTACTTTCTTAGCTGTGAGACCTCTTGCCTCTTGGGAGATTAGGTTGTGGTATGTGTGAAAAGCGGATTTGAATTATATGGAACCCTCTCTCGTACAGAAAAATGGAAGGGAGGGCATCCTGAAAACTCTCCTTAGAGATGTTAGATTAAGTGAGTTATTCCTGGGTCATCTTGGTGGCCTTGTTATTGGCGACTTCCTTATTCTGTATTTCTTGCATCCTTTTTGAGAGCAACAAAACAAAACAAAACAAAACAAAAACAGTTGGGAAGGATCATTGCCCTTGGCAGAGACCTGTTGTACACCCCTGAGAGTTAGTGCAAAGGCATTGCCAGCCAAAGAAAACCTGGTATAATTAGGTTATTTTATTTTTAAGTGTGTGTGTATGTGTGTTTGTGTGTGTGTATGTCCATGTGCTAGCATGCACACTTTACAGCAGGTGCATGTGGAGACCAGAAAATGATATTAGATTTCTTGCAGATGAAGTTAAAAGTGCTTGTGAGCTACCTCAGTGGGTGCTAGGAACTGAGCAGGGTGTGTTGCCTTCGCTCCAGTCCCTGAAACCAAGGCTCTCTAATGCTTCAAGCACCAGTAGCTACCATAAGCTCTAGTATAGATCAAAACTCCTCTATGGTGGCTCCTGCACAGTGACTGCTTACTAAATATTGCTAAATGACCAAAGGTTTTTGACATTTGTGTGATTGAGGAGAGGACAAAGTGGATCTTCTAGCAACTTCCTGATGCTACGTAGCCTTTAGGTTATACTTGGCATGTGCTTTTGTCGTTGTTGGAAACTGGAGGGTCTGCACCATAATCATGGTTCCCAAACGTCTTTGTCTCATGATCTCTGCAAGATTTACAATCAGGTTGGCACAGTGAGAAGAGGTGAATTCTTACTCTGTGTCCCCAGAGCAACATTCTTTATGAACTGAAACTGGGACTGGAGTATTTCAAATGACTTTCTTTGTAGGTATAAAAGAAAAAAGTAAAAGTAACATTTATCCTGGGAAACCGCCTGAGATTCACACCTGAGATTTACCTGTCCCCAGCCCCCTACACCCCAACTCTGGGATTATGAGTATGTCTCATTACACCTGGGTTTTTAATGTGGGTTTTGGGGACTGATCACTGGTTCATTCCCACATTATTGAACTCATACTTACAGGGCGTCTGCCCAGATGAGCTATCTCCCTAGTCCCCAAACTCTGGAAAAAATGTAAAGATATTTTGTAATCTGATATTGTATTATTATGTGGTGAAAAGAATACATTTTTATCTGTTTGGAAAACTAAAAAAATAGGAAAGCAATATGTGTATATAAATATACACACTGTGTTTATATACAAGTTCATAGCAGAAAAGGAAAAAAATGCCTAAGCCTTATAAATAAAAGGTAGGGTTTTAACTCCCCTTTAAAATACCAGAACTTGCCCTGATCTCCTGGGTGTCATCATCCCAGGTCCCCCTGCTTCCTGTGAGGAGACATGCTTGCCCAAGTCCCTGTTTGATCATGTTTTTCTTTTTGTCTCCTCTCCTGTGTGTCTCCTATTTAATGCTGTTATAATGGCCAGGACTTGTGTTTGACGAGAATAAATTTGGCAGATGTGCTTTCTGGCAACAATGCCAGCCTGTGTGATGTTCTTTGTCACTTTTTTTTCTTTTTTGGGGTACAGCCAGTTCAGAGCAAGATGTGCTCTTGTGAAACTTTAGATCAGTTTTGATGGTCAAATATTCAAAGAGGCAGTCTCTGAATACGTAAGCTACAGTGCATACATCTTTCATGAGGCGTACAGGGTTGGGGTGAGAAATCAGTGTTTGTGGGAAGAAGAAGAAAACTCAAACCATTTTATTTTACTCTGTGTGGCAGGTAGTGTATGCACATGTGTGAGGGCACATCTGCATGGGTCAGGTTGAAGTTAGGGGCATTCTTCTATTGCTTTCTGCCTGGTTTTTTGAGACACAGTTTCTCACTGAACCTCGAGCTCAATGATTGACTAGTCTGACTAGCCATTGACCAGGAGGCATCCTTTTGTTTCTGCCTTTTGGGCGCTATGACTTGGGGTACCATGCTTGGCTTTTAGGCTCTGGGATTTGAACTTATGGCTTCCTGCTTACACGGCATGCACTTTGCCCATGGAGCTCTCTTCCCAGCACCACAATCAAAGTTTTATGTTGTTGTTTTTCCCATTTACAGTTATCACTTGAATTTTGTGACTAAAAAAACCTAAAATGTTGTTGTACAAATTCTGTACCCAAGGCTCTCGTGTTCTCCCAGCTGTTTCCAGTGCATCTTAATGTCAATGCATCTAGTGTTAGTGGACAGGGTAGTGCCATTCCTCAGCTTGTATAACCTTTCATCCCTGCATCTTACCGTCTCTTGTTTCTGTTCGCATCTTTACTAGTTCTGGCAGCTACATACAGACTCTTATGGTATGCCATAAGCAGTCTTGGACCTGGTCTTCTTGAGTCTGCTCTGACAGCTCCCCTTTTTTGGTCACTCATTTGTGCAAGGTGCCAAGTTGTCATGCGCAGGTCCTGTACTATATAGGCACCCAAAGACCTTATGAAACCTGTGCATATGGCTGTCATTCAGAATACCTATAGATTGTCTATTAGAGGAAGTTACGTGCTTTGAGAATAAAGACTGCTTTTGTTTTTGACTTCTCCAGGATGTAGAAGAGTAGGGGTTCAAAAGCATTTGCCGAATAAATTATGAGCTCTGGGGCCTGACTTTATAAATCTTGAATGTATGAGAATAATTAACAAAAATTTGAGAATTAATTGGCTGACTGAATTGGCTTAAAGTTTTTAAAACTTTATTTTTTATTACTTTTGATGATTGATTTATTCATCTTGAAGATATTAGGGAAAAGGTCTACAACATGGCTGCTAATATCCAACTTATTCTGAACAAGCCAAAATGTTGAGAACAATTTAGTAAAGCACATTCAGATGGAGTAGATGCTGCTGTCTCTTAAGGATCTATAGTTTTGAGCTGTGTTTGAACGTTAAGGGTCTGTATGGCTAGAGTTGGGAAGGAGGTGAGTTGGCTACTGGAGGGGAAATGGATCTTATGCTGTTGGCAGGAGTTGGGTAGATAAGGGATATACAGTGGCCAGCCAACAGTTCTTACAAACCCCAACAACTCAAGTAGAAGGGATTCAATTATATTCAGACGTAAACTGGGAGGTGGAGTTTATCTTCCTTTGGTTTCTGTTGCTGTGATAAAGCACCATGACCAAGGCAATATGGGGAGGAAAAAAATTATTTGGCTTCTGTGTCTCAGATTACAATCTTTTGAGGGGAGCTGAGGTAGGAACTGAAGGAATGAACATGGAAGAATGTGGCTTGCTCCTCATGGCTTGCTCAGTTTGCTTTCTTGTATTCCCCAGGACCACCTGCTCAGGGGTAGCACTGCCCTGAGTGGACTGGACCTTCATCCATCCGTCATCAATCAAGAGATTAAAGGCAATCTAGATTTGTATCTTACCACCCTCCGCATGTTCTGTTTAAGTGTTTAAATGATCTGTAGTGGCAGACTGATGGAAGTGATACGTACCTGGGTGGTATCAGACAGAAATAAGACGGGGAAAGAAATGGTGGAAGGAGAGGGAGGGAGGAAGGGAGGAAGAAATAGTGGAGTAGAATATATTACTAGCTGTCTTGTTATTTCTAGGAGTCTAGTAGTCATGTAGAAAATAAACATAAGGTACAGAGGGCAAGATATTACAGCAATATCTGAAAAGATCACCAGAATGGAAAAAAAAAAGAATGAGTATTCTTCAACAAAGGTGGGAGAGTATAATTAAATGTAACAAGTACATATATGTGTATGTGTATACTTGTTTAACTTGAAGGTCAAGTTAAACAATCTAGTCCTGTAAGCATCCTCTAGAGTGACTATCAAGGCTAATGGTATGAGAACCAGTTTTTCAGTGACCTGCTTTAATGCTAGGTTTAGAAATCTGGCAACAAAATGATGATAAGATGCTGAATGTCAAAGGCAGAGGGATTCTTGTGGGAAGAGATGGGAGGGATGCAAAGCTGGCGGCCAAGGGGCTGAGGCCAGAAAGAAGCATGGGGTAAGATGGCAAGGAGGGTAGGGTCTTTATGTGTGGAGAGCCAACAGAAGGCAGCTATCATTCTTAAAGCCATCTTGAGCCATATACCCTGACAAGAGATTTGCTTACAATAGCCTACAACAGCTGAGCACACTCTGATAACATCTTGTTTTAGATACCCAGGATTTTCCCTTGGGTGTGTGAGACTTAAAGGTGTGATTTAGAGATAAAACCTAAGGGTGTGACTTAAAGGCGTGGCTTAGAAGTGAGACAAATAAAAGGCCAGAGGCAGACAGAAGAAAGTAGTAGGCACTTGAGACTCAAGACAGGCAACTAGGATTAGACACTTGTACTTGGAAGAATACGTGAGACTTGAGACTTGAGGCAGGTAACTTGGAACTGGGAAAGAGACTAGCAACTTAGAACTAGGATTAGGACTTGAGACTTGGTACATGGTACTAGGAACTAGGGACTTGGAGAGAAGAAGAGAGACTGAAGAATAAACTGAATTGAATCACAATCTGTCTGGTCACCATTCTTCTCGTCCATCCTCACTCTCTCTCTTGCTGAACCCTGACCAGTGGACCGGAGCAGCTTGGGGCAGTGCGGGCTTTAACAATTTAGCCCCCAAGGCTTCTGGCAGTGCGGGTTCCAACATTGACAGAGTGGTTTCCAACATTTTGGCACCCAAGCGTGGGGCAGAGCAGTTCTCAACATCTAAGAATTACTTTGGCACTTTGAGAACTTCATTAGCCTTGCCAGAAAAGCTATTCCCTTGTCTCCTTTATAAGCATCCAGGCCAGGACAGCTTGTGGGAGAACTGTGGATGAAAGTGTCCTCATAACCAGATGAGTGACACCACATACAAGGCTGTTGTGATGTGAGTGAACGTTGGCAGAAACACTGCATGTTTCTAAATTCCACCCTCTTTGCTCATGCCTTGGCATTCACTGAGGTGGTGAATGGGTAATAAAATAATGACCTTATCAGGTCCAGAAACTACTATGTAGTTTCTGTAAATTTGTTTTCCTCATCTTTCAGTAAAACCATAATTTGTGTCACAACAAATAAGATTTTCATATAGTTGGTCTGTTAACACCAAATAAGAGAAACCTCCAGTCATTGTTGTTCTGTGTTCGTGTTTAAAAATCAGAGCTCATTCTGCTGAGCTGGCATTGAAAACAAACCATGAAATTACTTATCATGTTCAAATGTAAT
Source organism: Arvicanthis niloticus (assembly GCF_011762505.2). NCBI lineage: Eukaryota > Metazoa > Chordata > Mammalia > Rodentia > Muridae > Arvicanthis > Arvicanthis niloticus. The sequence continues at coordinate 46,658,289 of NC_047666.1, read as the reverse complement.
GGGGTCACGTACAATAAATGATCATTACTGTAGAAAACAAACAATTTAATCATATAAACTATTACTTTTGGGGGTGTATTTCCACCATCTCTTAAATATGATGCTAACAAGAATCAATATAAAACTTTTAAAATCACACATAAACAAATGTGAAGTAACATGAGCTATATAATAGTTTGGAAAAAAAAAAAAAAAACTGTTTCCAGGCAGCCACAGGAAGTACTGTGTAGTGTGTGAACACCTCTTGACTTCTAAATGGGAACAGGAAGAGAAACACACTCTAGGGAAACAATACACTGCTATTGAAGAATCAGTTGTGTTTGTGCTGAAGGGAAGGATTTAGTCAGTTAATGAACTTGATTCTTTTCTTTCCAACCCGAACACTTTTATAGTTCACATTCCTCCTGCATCCCAGAGCAGCGTCCATCTATAGTGGCGATAATGGCTCTAGCCACAAGCATCTTATAACATTAGGTAAAGCTGTATCTTATTCTGCAAACAGAGTAACCTGGGGGGATGGCTGGAAGAGTGCTATAAGCTCTTGATCTTACAGAGGACCCAGATTCGAGTCTCAGCATCAACATTGTGGCTCACAAACGTGTGATTCCAGTACCAGGAGATCCAGTGCCTTCTTCTGACCTCTTTGGACACTATGCATACACAGTGCTGCACAGACATACATATAAGCAAAATGCTCATATACAGAAAATTAACAAATCTAAACAAAGACAAGCAGACAAACAAACCAATACCAAGCAAGTAGACATTTTTCTAGGGCCTATGGATATTAACCCTGACCTGGATGTTCAGGGTTTCCGGTTTTAGGCTCCTGCTCTTCTGTTCCCCTCTTCTTCTCTCCTTTTCTGATAGAAGCTTAGTGGAGCTATAATTTAGAAAATTCTCCCCTTTCAAAAAGCATAACAAGTTACACAACAGTTCTGACTAACTCTGGGAAATTTTATTATCCTTTCCAAGCATGTTAATGTATCTCTAGCAATCAGTAGCCCTGGTTTTGTCAGGGTTCTCTAGAGGAACATAACTTATAGAAAGAACCTATCTATTATCTATTTGTCTCTTGTCTGTCTGTCTGTCTGTCTGTCTGTCTGTTTCTCTGTCTGTCTGTCTGTCTATCATCTACCTATATATAAAGGGGACTTATTAGAATGGCTTACAGGCTGTGCTCCCTCTAGTTCAACAACAGCTGCCTACCAGTATAAGGTCCAAGAATCCAGTAGTTTAGTTCAAAAGGCTGGATGTCTTAGCTGATCTTCAGTATATGCTAGTATCCTGAAGAACTATTTCCTTAGAAGTGAATATTATAATTAAATCCATAAATAAATCAAGTGGTTTGACTAATAAACAGTCTCTCACAGGTGTGCCCAACCATTAGAGTTTAAGTAAAATATAGATGTAGTTAAGTTGATAACCAAGAATATTCATCGCAATCCCCCCACGCGGCCTGTGTCCAGCCTTTAGTAACCACTAATCTGTTACAGCTTTATTTGGGGTTTCTTGGGGTTCTACCTAGTTATATTAAGTGAGCTAAAGCTAAACTGCCTTGCAAAATACCTGTATAATTTTGTAACCCCCACTAATCATATAGGATGTTCCATTCTCTTTATATCCTTGTCAACTTTTATCACTGTTATTCTGACTTTAGCTGTCATAGTGGATCTGAAGTGCTCTCTGTGGCTTTGGTTTGTACATCTCTAACAACTAATGACCATTAGTAAATATCTTTTCATTCTCTTCCTTGCTGTGCATGTATGCACGTATATGTATATGTATATGTATATGTATATGTATATGTATATGTATATGTATATATTCATCAGAGAAATAGTTTTTCAAATTGTTTGCATTTACTTTTGTAGTAGATTTTTATGGAACAGTTTTAGATTTAGGGAAAAACTAGAGAACTGAGTTCCAGAACCCAGAGCCATCAACTCTTATCTATCATAGTACATGTATCTTACAGCCCATCTTCACATGCTGCATTTGTTACAGTTATTGAATCAACACTGAGATGTCACTCTTAAGTGAAGTCGGGTGTTGATGCTGTAGTTTTATCTGTTCTCATCTGCTCCAGGACATCACGTCACATCTGGATGTCCTCTCTCTTCTGCCTCCTCTTGACTGTGGCTGTTTCTGACTTACATTTTTTGGGTATTTTTGTAATTGAAGAAAAAAGTCTACTTTGGGTGTTTTGCCCGAGTTAAGTGTACCACATTTGTACAGTGCTGAAGGGGGCCAAAAGAGGGTACTGGATATTCTGGAACTGGAGTTCAGATGGATGCTGGAATTGAACCCAGGTCTTTTGGAAGAACGGCCTGTGCTTTTTAACTCCCGAGCCATTTCATCTGCTGTGGCTTTCCTTGTCTTTGTTGACCTTGGTAGTTCTTGAGGAGTTATGAACAGAACTTTTGTAGAATGCTTCTTTATTGCATTTATCTTGCTTTACCCTGTCATGACCAGAGTAAGGTGATAGGACTTAGGAAGATCACAGAAGTGAAGTGCTATGTTTATCATACCATGTGAATCATATAAATACATTTTTAAAATCACAGTCAAGCAGGATTTTTAAATCTTTTAAAATCTTTTAAATCTTTTAAAACACTTTTCTCTGAAAAGTATAAGTATCATACTTTTAAATTTCATTTTTACTTTTTGTGTACATGTATGTATGTTTACCACATATACCTGGGGTTGCATGTGCCAAGAAAGGCTAGAAGGGGCATCAAATCCCCTGCAACTGGAGTTCCAAATGGTTGTGGGTTGTCATGTGTATTCTGGGAACAGAACCTAGGTTCTTTGCAAGAGCAACCAGTGCTTTAATCTTTGCAGTTCCCATGGTAGCATTGGACTCTCATTGGAACCATAAGCCCAACTTCCTTTTATAAGTTGGTCCTGGTGTTTTATCAGAGCAATAGAAAGCAACAAGACAAAGGAAACACACACACACACACACACACACACACACACACACACACACACACACACACACACACACCTCAAGTTTCTTGTATTCACTTTTCCCTGTGGCTGGGTATTGATGTGTCTGAGCAGACTGCTCGTTGTGAATATCCTTCAGTCAAGATGGAGATGTTCACTAGAGATCAATAGAGTGCAGGTGAAAGGCAGCAAAGGAGAACTTAACCAGATAGTGAGCCAAAAATTTCCCCCCAAAGATTTCCTTCTTGCTCCTTATGTAGTTTAGGTCCTTTAGTAACAGTATAACAAAAAGAGCTATTTTGGAGTGAGAGATACAAGCTGACTTAGGAAAAATAGAATTCCCTTCCCTACCCCCAAGGAATCCAAGTACCTGAAAGATTGTCAGGGAGAAATAATTAGTTTAGAGGCAAATTTTGACAATGTACCCTTGTAACTAGGGACATTTTATGTACAATCTACTATCTCGCTCCCAGGAATAATTTCTGAAGCTATGAGAACACGTACTCTGATATACTCACATCACCTTTATGGAGACAATTCATATTCAGTATTTTTTTTTTTTTTTTTTTTTTTGCTCCCCTAATGGACAACTAGCACTTAGGTTTTTACACTGGAATAGGGTGTTATAAATAATAGAAATCTTTTTTAAAGCACAGAGCCTCCTTGTAGTATGGTTTATATATACTACAGAAATCGATTTCTTTTTACTAATAATATACATGACTGAATGTTGGGGATAATATTTAAAATGGCGGCACCCGATCTGGTTTGTTCTTAAGCAACTGCCATGTTCCTGACTAGACAAGGCCTGAGGCCAAGAGCAGTTGGTGTGCTCTTGTCGCTGCTCAGCTCTGACCTCAGCTCAGGCTGGCCAGAAGCACCAGCCCTTGGCACCCATGAGATGTCAGCATGGGAGATGCCTCTGCCAATCCTCCATGATGTCTTCACAAAGCTTGGCTGAGCCCAGATAATACCTGCCATCCTGCAGTACCTGGTAGAATGAAGACTCTTAATACTTAGTGGCTATCCAATTGGTACATATATTTGGTAATGCTCAATTAACAAGATGCCCACACAGTCAGCATTGTTACCCAATACCTAACCTAGATATTATAACTACCTTAGACTGCTAGAGACACGTGCACATCCTCAGGCATCTTCTCCTCCTCAACTCAGTTCCTCTCCTCTTCCTTCCTCCTTCCTCGTTCCTCCTCTTCCTCCTCGCACGTTAGCTCCTCCCCAATCGCTCCACTGCAAACAGCAGCAGTAGCAGGAAACCATCCTGCTACAACTGAATAATTGCCTTTTAAGATATTTAATTTCCACAGAATATACATAGAATGAACCTAATATTTCAAAGAGCTGTCTGCTTATTTATTCATCTTGTGGTACACATCCTGGAGCTTCTGCATACTAGGCAGGTGCTCCACTATTGAGTTATGTTCTCTAGACTGCAGTTGGCGATGTTTTTCTATTATCCTCCTTTTAACAAGGGCAGTTAGAAATGTTTGTTCCTCCACAAGTTTAAATGGAGTTATGAAACGCCCACCTGCTTCTTCTATGCTGTTGACAGGGTTATTCTTGTGTTACTAATAAATGAAGGAGTGAGGCTGTTTGAGGTTTTGAAACCTAACTTCACAAGTTCTGTGACACAGCCAAGAGAATAGCAGAACCTTTATAATAGGCTTCCTCTTTCGACCTGATTAGAAATGGAAATCACTGGTTGTGCTTCATTATTGTCGGTGACGATTAAGTTTTAGCGGGTAAACTGAACAACTTAATTCCTCCTTAATTCATGTTTGGAAACAAACAAGTAATAAATAAGACCGGGAGTCAGATTGATAGAAGACAAACAGCTTTATTGCCAGCAGAACTCGCCGAAAAGCGAGGCTGGGGTCCTGCTCAAATGTGAGGCAACAGTGGCTGGCTTAACATTGTAGGCTCCTCACCTACACGTGCAGAGGCATCAGCTCAGGACTAGCAGTATTTCCTGCAGTGGCAGCTATCTTGTTGATTTGCTCTGAATGACCCTTTGCCAGGGTCGTCCTGGCTTTGGATAGCTGTTCCAGCCAAGTATGGTTTCTGGTTTCCAAGAAGAAATACTTGGACAATGTTCAAGGATTCATCCTTTATCACTTGTATCCTGCTAGTTCCAACATATTTACTTACTCACATTTAGTACAAACACAAGTATTCTGGGAGAAAGTATATTGTTGGACATTCTACAGTCTGGGCCATATTGCTGAGCTGGATGGAGGGAACCTGGCGGAGACAGGGCTGGGCAATCCCTTTGTCTTACAGGGGTGAGAAGATGCGGACTATGAAGTAGCCTTCCCTTGAGAGTAGGCTGCTTGCAGGAGATGAACCCAGATAGAATTTAATCACTTAATGCTTGGCTCCCTCTGAATTCTGTCCACAAATGGGGCCAGCAGGTAGGACTTCCTTACCTAACTGGTGCCTGAATTTTCTAAGGGGCCATATAGTGAACTGTCATAGGGCAGGAAAGTGGTGCATGACTGGGCACCACAGTAGCAAGGCTTTCTTGGTTGTCCACAGTCTATCCTTTCTTTGCCTTTACTGCTTATTTGATTAAGGAATCTCCCTGAATAGTCATAAGAAAGTTCTTCTCCTGGCAAAATATCTTTGGCTGCAAAAAGTGCCAGCTTAGGTACCATTGAGTCAATTCGGACGGGAATCATCAACAGATTTGGTTCACAAGAATGATTGAGGAATCTCCCAATATTTCCTACGCAGGTAGGGTCGACAAATGTTTCCATGACCTGTCCATTGTAAATGTGCTCCCTGATGGCGATGATGTAATTTGGGTCATGTGTTGTTTGTAGGTGAATTCTTCTTTGCACTTCAGAGACTCCTAACACCTCCCCAGCATACTCACAGACGAACCTTCCCTTGGGTATAGATTCCAGGGTCCGAAGTCCCCAGCCTTTTTTATCCGTCTGGAACACCTGGAGAAGGAACTGTAGGCCACTCTGGACCACCCTGTTTCTGCAGCGCTCGCCGCACTGGCACAGAACATTGCATTCAAAAACCGGCTTGGCGTACTCTGCCTCCAATCCCACATCTCTAAGGCATAAATTGTCATCGTAGTTATTCTCGTGGCGAAGACAGGAGCAAGTGCCAGGGACACATGGAGTTTCGATGCAAGCACATCCAGGGAAGGTTATTTGTGTGGGGTCAATGTCTGCTCCAGGCCCAGCTACATGATCAGGAGTATACTGCAAAAATTAGAAACACTGGTTACAGTGGTATTCATGTATTTCATATGTGCAGCTTTTGGTGGGGACACTTTCAAATTCCAGCATATATGAAATATGACAAGACAAGCCTGCATGAACACAACACACTGAAACATTGCCCTAGAGGATCCTCTCCTGTGAATGTATGTGTCTGTGTATGTTACATGTGTGCAGGTACCCATGGGGATCACAAAAGGGCGTTTGATCCCCTGGAGCTGAAGTCACAGGAGGTTATGAGCCACCTGACAAGAATGCTGGAAACCAAACTCAGGTCCTCTGCAGAAACAGCAAGGTCTCTGAACCCCAGAGACCTCTCCAGTCCCCCAAATTCCCTTCCAAAATTCAAACTTTTGTGGTCTTACAGGAATAAAAATAACAATGGGAATCCTTTTCCTTATAATCAGGAACTGAAATCTTTGAAACTTGGTTTCTTTCCCTCATAGTTCTGAGTATCAGGAACTAAATTTTTATTTTTTGTTCTATAAGAACTGCATATGTGTTTATGACGGAATAGGATCTCATAAAGCTCATACTCCACCCACCTCCCATCTTCATGCCCTCTTTTTTTTTTTCCCCTTTTAAAATAGCTTACTAAGTCCATTTAGTGCTACTCTTATGTGCACGATGTGGGGCTGTCCCCTGGACCACGGGCAACCTGCCAGTAGCCACACCCCAGGGAGCGATTTCCCTTCTTTCAGCAGCTGTCATCTGACAAGAGCGCCTAAGTTAGGGGAGTCACCTCCCCATCCATGCTGGGATTTTCGCTGGTCTGATCTTGTGTAAGTCTTCCCAGGTAACCACAGCTGCTGTGAGTTCCTGAGTGCAGCAGCCTCATCATGTCCACAGGACGGCATTTCACCGAGCTCCTCCGCATCCTCCAGCTCTTCCGCTTTCCCTGCCTCCTCTCTGTGCTGTTCCCCGAGCCTTGGCACAGGTGGGAGGATTGATGAAAATGTTCCATTTAGGGCTGAGCACTCATAATCATTTATTCTCAAGCACTTTGACCAAAACTGACTGAATTTGATATCTGTATGAAGTTCAATATTTTATCCTTAGCTTTTTTTCTCTTTAGCATTATCTGATAATGTATGTATATACATACGTTTATTATGAGTAATTCTGGGTTAGAAAGTCATAAATGTTAAATCAATCACAGAAATAATTATAAGATGCAGTGTATTAAATAGGTATCAATATATAAATTATAGATGTATCTGATACATATAAAGAAATTCTGTTCTTACTAAATGACAAACGGACAATTTGGAAACATTTCTTGGTGTTTTGAATGTACCTGAATTTTCAAAACATTACATTTATAAAATATGAAGATTAAAGTCTCAAATCTAAAATCCCTCGGAGAGCCTGCTGCTGTAATTGTTTCCTTACAGCTGTTAAGAAGCATAATTTTAAACCTTGAAGCTTAAAGTGTCTCTTAGGGCTGGGGAGATGGCTCAGCTGGTAGACTCTTGCCATACAAACACAGGGATCTGGCTCTGATTCCCAGGCAGACATGTAAAAAAAAGAGTCTGGTGTGGCAGCATGCACCTGTCACTCTAGCACTGGAGATATGGAGGCAGCAGGATCTCTAGGACTCACAGGCTGGGGAAGATCCATCAGTGAGTTTCAGGTTCAATAAGAGACCCTGGCTCAAAACGGGAAGGTGGAGAGCAGGTGAGGAAGATGGTGGCGTTGTAAGACAATGTTCAGCTGCCATAAAACTTCTGTTAATCCCTCTATCTCAGCCTCTACAGTGCTTGGATTACAGAAGTGAGCCATTATGCCCAACAACCTTTCAATTTTTTAAGCTAATAATCTCGGGCATTTTGTTACAACAGCAGAAAGCTGACTAACCCAGATGAAATCAACCTGCCCATTAGGCTTAGACGTAGAAAGTGTGTAGCAGAAAGAGGCTGGGATGTTTGCCTTCACCTGGAAGCAGTCAGTTCAAAGACGGCATATGATTAGATGCAAGTCTTTTTAACTGTAAGGAACACACTTACCATCAGAAGCAACACTGACTTCTCTAGTACAAATACAAGAAAAGAAACTGCACCAGTCTCTTTCCAAACCATTCTTCTGTAGGAGGCAGTTCATAGGGACTGTTTATTCTGACCCTTAGTTAAGTGGCATGCCAGTGTGTCAACAGAGCTGGATAAGAGTGGTACTGCAAGGTACCAACTACTTGGCTTTTCATTTGGGAGTAAGGATGATACAGGATCCCAAGGAATCTTGGAATTGCCCATCTTGGTCCCTGGTTAACAGGATGTCTCCTGGCTCATCTTTAGAAAAACACTGAACAGCACGTTGTGACACTTCCTGTGGAGGCTTGGTGGAGCTGTGCGGTTAAGTGCAGAAGCCTACACTTTAAAAAGCACAGAACTGGGGGAGGATTGGCATTCCTGGTGAAAGATTAAGAAGGTGAAGAGTGGGAGTCTGGGGTGGGGGGCAGGCCAGCCTTCTGCTTAGACAGTGATTCGGGGTGGGGAGTTAAAGAGCTTCCTCTTGCATTGTGTCTTACCACTTCAGCTGAGCAGGGATGTCCTACAGGGATGAAAAAGATGCTCCTGTCCATCAAATGCACTGTCTGTCTTACTCAGAACCCACTTTTGACTTTTTAGCGATTCAGCATTGAAATGTAAATGGTTATTGGGGCATTTTACGAAGTAGCTGTAAAATGAAGATTTTATGATCTCCTTGTGAAACCTTACATGAAGAGTATTTTTAAACTGATTTGTTCCTCAAGGAGAACATCCTTTTAAAGTACAGTATTAAGTCACTGAACTATAAAATGATCTTCTCCCAACACAGATGATTCCTTTTAAAACCAAGTCTGACTTACTGTAGTTTTCTAACCAGAAGAGTATCTTTCTTTTTTCCCCCTAAAAATTAGTTGTTTACTTATATTTAGAAATTTAAAAAAAGTATTTTCAAGGCTCTTTTGATATATTTTACTCATTTTTGCTGTCCTAAAGGTTGCACCTAGGGCCTCACACATACTAGATGAGCGCTCTACTGCTGAACTATATCTGAAGTTTATAATTTACTATGAAATATTCTTTTACAAGCTTTTATAAATTTTCCTACCATGTGCCAGGAATGCACTGGGTTTGATCCTTATAAGAGAGAGAGAGAGAGAGAGAGAGAGAGAGAGAGAGAGAGAGCGAGCCAATTTGAAATCCTTTACACTCCTTTACACTTGGGTTACAAATGGCAGCAAATTCCAGATGAGCTTCAGGTATCTTTCAAAAGACAATACAGACTGCTAGGTAATTTTCCAGTTTGGCAGCAAGTGTCTCTACTCACTGAGAATTTTACTAGTCCAGAATAAATAAATATATATGTTTAAGTAGATGTAATCATTGACTAGTGATGATTATAAATTATTAACTTTTTATCTTCATATTTCTCCTCCATTATTTTACTGATTTAAAATGAACTGTCCTGAAGACTGATCTTTGAGGTACGGAGGTATTCACTGGCAGAGCTTGCCTAGCATGCAAAAGGCTCCAGGTTGAAGCTTTCCTATCACCAGAACCAAAACTGACACCCCCCAAACCTTTTAAAAACCATGCCTAATTTAATATATTGTTATGTGATCATCCATCTTTTCAGAGATTTAACTTTATAATGGAAAAGTACTTTATCTTGTCAGAGATAATTTGAGGTCATTGATCAGACATTTTATTCATATGTCTATGTTCAGAAACTGTTAAACTGTGATGCTGGGAAGTCAGTTACAAAGTGGGAGGAGCCATTTTGTCTTACTTGAAATGGATCCAGCTTGTAACACTTTCCAATGTCTACTTGTACCCTACTTCCTGATACAAAGCTGTGGACTAAATTTATCCACAAGGATTCTTAAACCCGAAGGCTGCTTGTGCCTACAGGACACCAAGGACAGACCAGGGCTTTGGTTATAGCATACCTGCTTTCAAACCAGCCCCTCCCAGAAGTCTCTCCACTCTTAACTCGGGGTTGGATGAGGGTTTCAAATGGTTCCAGAAGCTGACCCAACTAAATAGAATATCACTAACGCTTTTCAAGTGTTTGTTTTGGATTGGGAGTATAGCTCAGTTGGTAGAGTGCTAGTTTAGCATATAGGAGGCCACAGGTTCTATATCCAGTACCACATAAACCCCAGGGGAGGCACATAGGTTTGTTGTTCCCAGAATCCTACATATGGAAGCAAGGGGAATAGTCAAGGTCGTCCTTTGCCTCAGACAAAGGACATTTGCCTCAGACAAAGGGTCTCTACATTATAAGAGACCCCACCTCAAAACCAACAACCCTGAGAACAAGAACAACTAAAGAGAACCAGGAAGTATTTGGTTTGTGAACAGACACACCACCTAAGCCAGGACAAAGGAATACAAATCTGGGATTATTGATACAAAGAAGGTAGAAGGGCCCTTCCTCCATGGAGCACTCAGTATCAAGTTTACAGTTTAGACAAGACCTCCTATCTAGGCAAACACTGGAAAGGGAAGTAGATGTTTGAACAGTGTGTGATAGCTCTGAGGGGAAAGCTTTCTCCCATACATGTGTTACAGCTCTGAAGGGAAAGGTATCTTGGCATTAAGAAGCCCAAAGTCACACCACATAACAAACTTCACACAAGAGATTTATTGGGAGAGACATAAGAGAGTCTTCTGCTTGTCAAGAAGAGCAAGGAACTGAGCAGAAGGCAGGCTATATATAGTGCTTCTCGCAGGATAGAGTTCTCCAGGATGGGGACTGGTGGGATTTCAAGGCAAGTGCAGGGGTTTTGAAATCAGGGATTGGTGGGTGTTCAGGCTTGAAAATCAGTGGGTTTTTAAGCTCAGAGACTGCTGGGTTTTTGAGCTCAGAGACTGGTAAGTTTTCAAGCTCAGGGAATGGTGGGTTTTGAAACCCTGAAGTGGGCTTGGGCCTTTTAGCCTACAAACAGGGAGTGTAGTGAGGAAACATGACTAGATACCGTTAGTCTTGGTTCAGACAGGCCTATGGTAGCCACTTCTGGACGTTTCCATTATGTGAGGCAATTTTCCCCTCTCCTTTGCTTGAACCAGTTTGAGGGATATTTTATGTTATCCAGGGAGTCCTGGCTAGTAAAGGTAGGGTGAAAGCTGGAAATGGTGGTAGGAATCAGCTAGAAAATGTAGTCAGGGATGTAAACGAACAAGGAGGTTTCCAACTGAGATTAAGATACTGGAACAAACTCTGCAGCAGTTCAGGCAGAAAACCTCCCAACTGTGGCCACGAACACAGGGCCAAGCCATGGGGGCTTCTCAGTGCAGAACGTGGATTGTTCTGGAGACACATACAAAATGTGAGCCAGGCTCACATTACCACAGTGACTCTTGTCAAAGGATTTTGGTAAGTTTTAGATGAACAATTATGACAAGGAAAATACTCATATTGGGGGTGGTCTTCACAAACTCCTAGAGAGATAATGCTACTCAGGGTGTGGCACTTGCTATAAAAATATTCCCTTTCATTTACTACCAGTCTAATCAATCTATCTCACTGATGAAGGAAAATATAAGAGAATCTAAATAATTACACTTGGGGCTGGCATGTAAATTTAAGAAAAATTAAACAGGCATTGCAGTAGGTAGTGAAAAAAAATAGGTTCTGGAGCTAAACTTCCTAGCTGTAAACATCCAAACAAACCCCTGTCTATGAATTCCTTCCCTATCCTTGATGACTTAGTTGTTTTGAGAGGAGAGAATGAGAGCTGACCTTCCTTCATTTACCAACAAGGACTGCCTCACTAATGGTCATACACATATAGTGGGATTTGGGATCAGCAGAAAAACATGAAGGACAAGGAAGGAACATTTACCAGTCTGGCACTGTCATATGCAAGAGTTTTAAACGAACGCAATATGACCAGTGGGAAAGATGCCCAATAAACCACAGCCTGAGTAGAGATTCCAATTTTTTTTTAAACACAAAAACTTTAAGAGAGAAAGAATTTATAAGTAGTGATTGTGTAGGAAGCTGAAGTAGGAACAGCATACAGCACGTTGAAAGATAAACACTCTATCTTGACTTTTCTTGGTCATGATGATTTCATCCTTCTCTGAACTCAGCTAGCATGAACTGGCCTTAACATCGGGTTGTGTTAAACAGGTAGGTATCATCTTTCAGACTAATGTGTCTGAAGGAAAAGCATGAGTTCTGGGGTGTGTCATGAAGTGTCCTTCTAATCTGTAGTTATGGGCATACAGCAGATATCCGGTTTGTTCTGATTGCTTCACTGCAGCTCCTGATAACCTTCAACTGTAAGTTGGGACTGTTCTGATGAACATTCTGTATCAGAGCTCCAGACACTCAAGTGCAAGTTTGTATGGTACTAGGACTTTAAACATAGGATGAATCTTAAGGAAGTTTCCTGAATCCTAGGGATACTTAAGGAAGTACTGTGAAAACCTTCCTTGCTTCCTTTCTGCCTGCCTGCCTGCCTCCCTCCCTCCCTCCCTCCCTCCCTCCCTCCCTCCCTTCTTTCCTTCTTTCCTTCCTTTTTTTGGGTGTGTTCAAAACCCAGCTACAAGAATCCTTGGACATGGCCTCCTGTGTTGTAAGTTTTGCTTCTAGCAGCTATTAGGAGACCATGAGGCAGATAATTCTGGTCAAGGCCCAATTGAGATCTTAAAAATAACGTTTGAAGTTGATCTGTGGGACCTGACAAATGATTAGACCTCACTTGGCTCAAGAAAACCAATTAGTTTATTTTCTCCTTGGCTTTCAACCCCGAGGATGTTAGGCTATGCTGGCTTCTAATCTGAACATTTCAGTGTGCCCTTTTCTCTTTATATGGCACCCCGGAGCAAAGCAGACATAAAATTATTTTTGCCTTGAGTTTTTCATGCCTTAATGGTTGTGTGGGCCCGTGAGTCAGGGTCTGCATAAGTAAGCTAGTTTGACTTTTTATAGGATTCCTTTTATGTCTGTGGAATACAATGGGGAAAAATGAGCTGAAGGTGAGCTGGGAGTGTAGGTCAGTGATGGAGCATTTGTGTAGCGCATGTATAATTTTACATTGCACCCCTAGTATCTGTAACACACATCCTGCATCACTGGTACCATAGACACCCTGGGCAGCTTTGAGACTTGTCTTTAAGCATGTGGATTATCTTTTCTGAGAAGCAGTTTTTTCTATCAGAGATAGCTAGTCTCTCAAAATGACAGTGTTCTATAAACTCCTCCCCGTTGTGAAACTCTTGTAAATATGTCCATTTTTTTGTTTTGTTTTGTTTTTCGAGACAGGGTTTCTCTGTGTAGCCCTGGCTGTCCTGGAACTCACTCTGTAGACCAGGCTGGCCTTGAACTCAGAGATCCGCCTCTGCCTTCCAAGTGCTGGGATTAATGGCATGTGCCACCACTGCCTGGCTTTATTTATTTATTTTTTTAAAAAAAATATATCCATTTTGCCAAAGCTTGGACAGTAGAGATTCTTGGAACTCAACTCTCCATAGCAGCCTTCCTCTGCCCACCTTTTTTTTTTTTTTTTTTTGGTTTTGGTTTTGGTTTGTTTTTTTCGAGACAGGGTTTCTCTGTGTAGTCCTGGCTGTCCTGGAACTCACTCTGTAGACCAGGCTGGCCTCGAACTGAGAAATCCGCCTGTCTCTGCCTCCCAAGTGCTGGGATTAAAGGCGTGCACCACCACCGCCCGGCCCCTGCCCACCTATTATGAGCTAGCCAATCATGTCAGATTGTGAGGTTGAGCTGCCACCAATGGAGTGAGACTTAGATAATTGAACTCCTCCTGCCCGCTGTGGTGTACTTGCTCAGCTAGTGTGGGCCTTCTGCAAAAGTAAAACTGCCTGGCTGAGTTACCTTTACTTTGTTTAGTATCTCATTTTACGACACCAGGAATCTTTTCCCAACAGTTTTGCTCTCCTGACTCATGTGTGCCCTCAACGATTGGCCTAAGACTCAATCATATGGCTCTTCTTCTCTCCTCCCCCCTGTCCTTTAAAAAATAAGGACTTATTTTAATTTGGAAACCGATTAGTACGTCAAATCCCCTGAGTTTATGGACAGTAATGACTGTAAGGACTCTAAAGAAGAAACTTATATAGAACCTTTTAACTGCTTGATGCCGCAGGAGAGCGAACCCAGGAACTTGAGCATAAAGCACTTTGTCATTGAGCTACCTTCCCAGCAACTGGCTTTGGAGACAGGGTCTTGCTATGTAGGTTGGCTCTTACATTCACAATTCTCCTGTTTCCACATCCAGAGTGCTGAGATTACAGGCAAGTGTCTGGCTAATTAAGTTATTCTTGGTTATTTTTGTACATAAAATAAAGTAAGCTAATTTAAGAGATTACATTAGGCCAACTCTTTTTATAGATGGTCCTTAGAGAAGATAGCAAAGAAAAAATATAATTTAAGACTGAGATTTTCTTTAGAGTTCAACACACACACACACACACACACACACACACACACACACACACACTTACTTCATTCAGTATCACAAAGAGTTAAAATCCAGTGTGGGATCATCATACTGTCAGTGAGGGGAGGGAGCATACTTTCCTAGTCTCTGCATCCCAACTCATCACTTAGTATACTTTTAGTTCTTAATGAGTATTTATTGAGGTTACTTAAGAAAAGAGCAATCTTTTTCTTTCATGTTAGATACTTCTAGCTTAAGACAAAAGCAACCGGATGCTGTCTTCTTCAACCAAATGCTGTCTTCTTCTAGGTCTCACCTAATACACTGCTTGGTATATTATAGACACTCAACTGTTTGATGAATAAAGAAAAAACATAGGTGGTCTTAGCAGACATCCTGCAACGTTTGATCTTGGCCAACATAGAGTATTATCTACTTGTGTTATTAACAATAAACTGTCAATGCAAATGCAGACGTGTATTGTTGGCTACCAATCACACATGAGAGGGCACTGTTTCTCACATCACAATCCTGCTTTGTGTTTTGAAATCTGCTATAGAATTTATTACCCCACTTGATGCTCACAAAACCCTAGAAGGAAGGAAGAGCAGTCCTAATTTATTCTCATACTGGATGAGGGAAAGCTATACAGTTTTAAATTATTTTCACTTTGAAAACAACAAGCTCAAGGCTCTGTGGAGTAGCTAAGATGCTGGAGTCATCTTCTAAGTCCGACATCCAATGAGGCGCTCTTCTGCCAGCATCTTTGGTCTTTCCCTACTTTATAAGCAACTTAGGCCACGGTCTGGGGAGTCGAAGGTTGGAGCAGGGCTCTGAGGTAGTAGCAGTAGTGTGCATTTATTGAGTTCTTACAGAGAACTAGAAACAGTAATTCCCAAAGCAGCTGTGAAGCAAAGGACTATGACTTAAACTCTATGGTGTCCAAGGATTTGAAGAAGTTAATTTATATGAGCCCAAGACCTCTCAGCATGGAGGAGACCTCAGCTAAGTTTGACTCCAGGCTGAGATTCATAACCAGGCCTTTCTTACATGTCAGATAGCTGAGACCAGACAGGGAACTGGTTTGCTCTGATCCCTCACTAAGTTCTGAGTACAAGCCAGAGAGGGGAAAAGGATCTTTCTGAAAAGTCACACCTCTGACACATACACTTTGGGCAACCGCCATTTTATAGACAGTATAATGTAAAATCCTTGTTAAGGTTTTGTTACAGGTTCATAGAAAAATATTAAATTCTGTTCATTTAAGAACGTTCCTCTCAAGCCAACAGCATTTTTCCCCCTAGAGAGAGAAAGAACATGAACTTGGGTGGACTGCGAGGTGGGCAAGGATCTGTGAGGAGTTGGGGGAGGGAAAATGATGGCAAACATATTGTATGGGATTCTCAAAGACTAAATAATAAACAAAAAGTCAAGAAGACTGCAGTTTCATTAAACAACCTTGATGAAACCCATTGGCTCTGTCTCCTACACACACACACACACACACACACACACACACACACACACACACACACACTAGCGAGATGAAAGACAAAGGGGGAACTAGCCAGGTAGATGAAGGATTACCGGGGGAGGGAGAGGGACAAGAGAGGGTGGTGGTGGTGCATATCATCAAAACACACTCTGCATGTGTGAAAAAATGTCACTACGATACCCATTATTATGTATAATTAACATTTGCTAACGAACACTTTTAAAACGCCATAGTAAAACTAGATACCCCAAGTGCTAATACTTTAAAAATATCAGGGAAAAAAAGAAGCCTGTTGTAACAGCCAATTTGACAATTACTACCACGTGGGGGAGCTATGTGTCTATCTTTCTCGGCTTCTAAGAAAGGAGCCCTAGCGCCCCCTGGGGCAGTGAGCAGCCCTGGAATTCTGCTCTGCAGTGAAGTGTGCAATACCCACCTCCCCATCTCCCACCACCACTCCCCTTTAGACCCGCTCCTACAAGAGCGTTGGTCTCAACTACTCAAAATATGAGCAGCTCTCTGATTCCTTCTATAGAGGCTGTGGGCAGGCTTCTATCTCCGCCCCACATTGAAGGGTGCAGGCTCCGCTTGGGGGAAATTAAGAGGAGCCCTGTAGACAGTCCCTGTGGAGCTACGCATAGCTCTCTAGCCTAGTCCTGAACATTCAGCGCTGGCCCTGCCTGGGGACAGAAAGGAGATAGACAAGCCCTTTAGCACCGCCCCTAAGATCTGTGAGCCGCCTTCTAGCCCCGCCCCCATAGGAAGGGCACTGGTCCCGCCTCCGGGGAAAACAGGAGCAGCCCTTTAGCACCGCCCCTAAGGTCTGTGATCAGCCCTCTAGCTACGCCCCTCAAAGAAAAGGGCACCACCCCCAGCCCTTTCAACCAGTTAGTCCCGCCTCTACCTGGAAAGGTTTGGGCCTGGGCCCCGCCCCCAAAGGCCACAAGCTCACAGGCAAGTTCTCCAGGCCGCATGCTACATCTTGTTCTATCGGGGCCGCAGATTCCTCCTCAGATGCTGCTATCTCGAAAGAAAGCTTCTTCACAGCTTCCGCAGACATTTACGGTCTCACTTCGCCTACTAGCCTGCCCATCTTGGGACTCCGGGAGGATGCTGGGAGTTGTGGATTCCGCGGCCCCACTTCCTCATGGGAGTTGTAGTTTTCCCTCCCCACCAGTGGCAGGTGAGGGAGATAACTCCCTTAACATTGTTGGGATGGGTGCTTTCCCTCTGGATCCCACTGTTTTAAGCCAGACACATAGCTGATAATTACAGGACCACAAACGGTACAACATTTGGAGAACTTGAAATGTTTTAGCTTTCTGTTCTTGAGGAGCATGGTCGTTTACTCAGCTTTTTGAGGGTCTAGTAGATGTTTAGAAATACATCGCCTAAGCTGAGGGAGAAAATACAGTCCAGAGTATATAAAGATCTAGAACCCGTGGAGAAGTTGGATGACTGGTACCAGAATTTGTTTTGATAGGGTTCTCTCCTTCTTGTCCAACCATACAGAACAGAACAGAACAGAACAGAGCAAAATCCTGTCGTGAGTAGAGTCACTGATCACCCCAGAAGTTCTGTATCTGGTGGAATATGTTAACATTGTCAAATCTCCCCATTTTTCTTATCTTGCTGCTTCTTCCTCTTCCTCCTCCTCCTTTTCTTCTCTTTCTCCTCCTCCTCTCCCTCCTCCTGTTCCTCCTCCTTCCTCCTTCTCCTCCTCTTCCTCTTCTTTCTTCCTCTTTCTCCTCCTCCATCTTCATCTTCTCCCCATAGCCCCTCTCTCTCCTTCCTCCTCCTTCTCTTCTAATTTTCTATCCCCATTGCTTTCTGTGATAACAGGGTCCCATATGGCATTCAATCTTATTGACTGAAAGATTGGAGGCTCAAAAGGAACACTGAAATAGATTGTCCTTATAAGAGATTTATTAGAAGAGACATTGATGCTACAGACAGACAGACAGACAGACAGACAGACAGACAGACAGACAGACAGACGGGCAGGCAGGCAGGCAGGCAGGCAGGCAGGCAGGCAGGCAGACAAAGGGCCTACATGGCAGAGCAGGGATTTCTTCTTACAGGTTTCAGAGGAAGAAGGGAGTAGTTGATGAGTAGCTCATGATAGGTGCTTGCAGGTAGGCTATTCCTGAGTTATCTGTGAAAGTCACCAAATTACTCTAGTTTCTGGAACTGTTACAGTTCCATACAAACGGAGGAGCTTTACAAAATGCATGATATTAGGTTTTTCATCTTTGTGTTTTGGAGAAAAAAATTACAAATGTGTATGTGTGCATAAATATCTACTTAGGTGAGAGAGAGAGAGAGAGAGAGAGAGAGAGAGAGAGAGAGAGAGAGAGTTTAGTTAGATTTGTTTTGAGACAGGGTATATGTAACCCAGTGTGGTCTAGAACTCTCCATCCTCCTGAATATTAGGACTACCTGCATGAGCCATTGCAACTAAATATCTCAATTGGCTTTATTTTCAATTCTAGAATTAGGCAACATCTCATTCTATAAAATAGAAAATAGAATAAGCATTCTGATTTTCTGAGCATAACGTTGGTTATTTAGGAACAGAAGGGATAGAAAAGCAGAAGAAGCAGTAAACAAAAGAAGAAAACTCTCAGAGTTACTCTCTCCTTGTAAGGCATAGGCAGGAATACAGAATAGTAGGAACATAAATGATTGCTTAGCACCAGAGTAATGTTTGTGTGCTAAGATTAAAGCAGAGGAATTTTATTATCCTGGGATATTTGTCTGTTATCTGTTTAATTCTTTATTTCTGCAAAAGGTTAGATAAACAGGTTAGTTTCAGCTTGGTGACAAGTGATTGTATCTTGATTTATTTTCTGTTCTGTTGTGGTCTAGTGTAGAAATGTAGTACAAAGCAGTGTGTGTGTGTGTGTGTGTGTGTGTGTAACATGTTTGTGGCTGTACATGTGTGCATATGTGTATGTGCATGTGTGCACACATGTGCAATGTGTGAACGTTGTATGTAGAAGACCAAAGTTGATATTGAGTGTTTTCTTGATCTCCACTTTCTTTGTTGAGGCAGGGTTCTTAGCTGAACCCAGAGCTCTGTATTCCGGGCTAATCTAGCTACCTAGCTTGTGTGTGGAGGTGGGAATACCCTCCTGTGCTCCTGACATGCTGGGGATTGCAGGCAGCTGCCACACCTGCTGGTCTTTTACTTTGGTTCCTAGATTTGAACACTGGTTCTCACCCTGTGCAGCAAGTGCTTTATCCACTGACCATTCTCCCCAGCCACTTAACCTCCTGTGATGTGTATTTAACAGTGTACAGTGTACTTCTTTCATTCTCCTGGCCCCACTCTCTAAAATGTGGGTATCAGTTAGGATTCTCTATGGTTTTTTTCTCTCCCCCTTTTCAACTTTCCTGGTGTGCTGGCTGGTCTTGTGTCAACTTGACACACAAACTAGAGTTATCTGAGAGGAGGAAAATGCAGTTGAGAAAATGCCCCTATAAGATCTGGTTGTAAGACAGTTTCTTAATTAGTGATCAATGGGGGAGGACCAAGCCAGTTGTGGGTAGTGCCATCTCTAGGTTGGTAGTCCTGGGTTCTAGAAGAATGCAGGTTGAGCAAGCTATGGGAAGCAAGCCAGTAACTGGCACCTATCCATGACTTCTACATCAGCTCTGCCTCCAGGTTCCTGCCCTGTTTCAGTTCCTGACTTCCATAATGAACAAGAACAAGGAAGGGTCAGCCAAATAAACCTTTTCTTCCATAGCTTGCCTTTTAGTTATGGGATCTTGGGGCAGCAATAGAAACATTAGCTAAGCAACCAGGATCCAGAAGTTATCATTATTTTGACATAGGATCTTGGTATTTTTGCCAAGGCTGGTACTCAGTGTGTAAGTTTAATGGATCCTCCTCCTTCCGCCTTCAGGACAAGTGCATGACCTTTCACTGCCAATCTGGTTTCAGACATAAAGGACTAGGATGACAGTCTCTAGCCCTTAGTTTCTTCTCTACTTAAGTTATGAATATAGGATGCTTTTACTTTCTGACTTATAGGCTCCTCAAGCTTAAAATGAGCGAAACAGATTTACTCTTTTGCAAGCTTTGCTTTATTGGTAACCTAACAGAGCATCCAAGAAGCAAGCAGAAGAGTGTTCTTACATCCCACCCATTCCCCAGGCCTGCATAATAAGGAGTTAGTTGTGTGCAAGTCTTGGTTCTACCTTCAAAGTATTCTTCATTTTCATTGCCTCTTACTTAGTTCTAGTTTTAAGCAGCAATAAAAATAATTGGAAACCTGCCCTCAAACTGTAGCATTGACAGTAAGAACCATTGGGATCTAGAGAATAGCATAGTTTAAAACATGACTTTAATAGACCAGGGTAGAAATGAGACCCTAGAATTCTGTAATTAGGTTTTACACTGTAGTCATTGCATGGTCACTGGAATACCCATCATGGGTTTCAGGTTTTTTTTTTTTAGAGTCATCTAAGTGTTCAGGCT
This sequence comes from Arvicanthis niloticus, assembly GCF_011762505.2. Lineage (NCBI taxonomy): Eukaryota > Metazoa > Chordata > Mammalia > Rodentia > Muridae > Arvicanthis > Arvicanthis niloticus. The sequence continues at coordinate 46,637,713 of NC_047666.1, read as the reverse complement.
CACAGTACAATCATTGGCCACACTTGATACCCGGCTCCAAGTAATTTGTAGGCTAGGGGCCATAGCCACTCACAGAGATGCTACATATGCTTTATCCTATGGGGACAGGGCTTGAGGCTATCCCTTCATTAGGCCACAGAGTTGTCTGTGATTGTTTTTTATCTTCTTAGGGGATGGAGTAAGGACAAGGATTCTTGTTAATAAGATGGAGATGTCTTTTAAGACTGGAGGATAACCCCAAGTTTGAGTCTAACCTGGGCTACAACCTAAAACCCAATTATAAAACAAACAAAAACAATAGAAACAAAAAGAAGATTAAAAAAAGAGTAATATCAATTAGACAGAAAGCCATGTCTTTTAGGAATTAAAAATTTTATGTTATAATGTACGCATGTGGGTCACAAAGAAAAATACAGCAAGTAATTAAAATAACTTGAGAATTGTATTTTACAAAACCATGATGGTGTTTCTGTGCCCTTGTGGTTAGAAAGATATTAAATGTTTTCAGCAGTGTAAACCATCTTATGTATTGTCCCATCTTATCCTTTCAGTTTGGTTTAATGAAATACGTTACTTTTGTTGATAAGACAACAAAAACCATAAAGATTAATTGCAGTGAGCACATTAGCTGTAATATTTGGGATTGAATGCGAGATAGTGTGTAATAATGATATGCTATGATATAAAGGTGGAGAGGTAAAAGGAAACTATGAATTCATTTAACCCGAAGTATCATCAAAAGGCAATTCATTTCACTCATGATAAACATGAATGCATCCAGTATTAGGTGAGTTCAAGCATTAGGGTTCTGAGGATAGACTTGCTTTTTTTTTTTTTTTACAGCTTGACCTTGAAAAGCATGGTATGAACTTATGGTTACATAGTTTTATTTTTCACTTCATGTTCTAGATGGTAAACATTTTCATAATATCTCAGATGTTATGGAATACAAATAGAATTTGTTTTTCTAACGGGTCTGTCAATATTTAATGGGATCTTCTGGTCTAGGGTAAAGTGCACAGCCAGACACTTCTCCACAAAGATTTCAAAGTGAAGATGGGTGCTTATTAAAGTTTGGCCTCTTTGTGTTAATTTAGCTCCAGCCATATAAAAATCCATTAAACATGCAGGCTCATATTTATGAGTGCTTATGAAATGATTTCAACAGATGCTCTGAGGGAAGCCCTTACAGTTGAGGATTCTTGTCCAGAAAGAGTCTTAGCATGTTTTCCTGCCAGCTTCTGTTCTGGCATTTGTAAATGGCAAGGTTCATTACTGGCAGCAAGGCAATTCCCAAAGTGGTGTCTTCCCAAGAATAAGAGGCACGGGGATCTTATTAGAAAAACACGCATAGTCATGCTAGAAAAACTCACCACCTACAAAGGCACACACATTCCTGATCACATTTGGTTTGAAGTCATACACCATCCATCATACATCCCATGCTCACAAATGGAATCACTTCCTGGGCAGTCCTGTTAGTTAAGACTAACTTGACTGAAGCGTCTCTTAAGACTTCTGTTCTTATAGGAAATGTTTAGAGGAGACAGTCTGCCTCCTTTTCAGTGTCTCAGTGTGGTACTGTATTTAAGTCAGAATCACTGCTCTAAGTAGGTGGGTCTCTACTTTCTGATTTATCTATCCATTGAAGAGGACAAATGGAGATGGTTTCTCCAGATATTCTTAATCCAATGGCCTTCCTAAGTGTCAGACTGTAGTGCCCCCAAACCATGTCATCACAATGTGTATTTATGGTAAACATCTTGTTTTTAGACAGGGTCCTATGTATCCTGGGCTGGCCTTGAAGTCACTATATAGCCATGGTTGGTCTTAAACTTCTGCCCCTCTTGCCTCTACCTGCTGAGTGCTAGGTTTATAAGCATCATATACCTGTTTCATGTGGCGCTGGGTACTAAAACTCAGAGCTCATCCCCTTTTTTTTTCTTCACATTACAGGTTGTTTTATGCTAATTAAATGTTAAAATAAATGTTTAATGTTCGGCACAAGGTATGTAGTAGTTATTTTTATTATATTAATTACGTGACAGCTTTCCAGTTTTTATTGGTGACATTCAGTTTTGCATAGTATGCAGGCAGAGGCACTATGTCCGTATCTTTCAAACTATCTAGTATAGAGTCTTGGAAGATAAGCCTGTTGCCTCCCTCTGGAGCAAATCGTAGGTCTGTTTGTTGATCACCGCACTGAATATGCTGTCTCCCTGTGAGGCTTGTGTTTTCTGAATGTGGCCTACCTTTCCTATTGCATAACCATACACCGAGCAAACATCATCTGGTTCTCTGTCAACTGGGACCTGGGCAAGCAGGCACATGCTGATCCTTTGGGTATTGTAGTTATGAATAATGTAATTTTTCTCTGAACCAGGAATCTTATACCTTTTGTAAAAAAAAAAAATCCTGTGTGTGTACTCTATGTACATTGCTTCCTCCATTCCCTCTCCTATCTGTAACTCCTCCACACCTCCCTGACTCCCTCTTCATTTTATGGCTTCTTTTTCTTTAATTATTATTGTTACACACACACCTACATATATAAATCAATGAATAGTTAAGTGCAATCTGCTCAGGCCTTGAGTGTTGCTTGTATGTATATGCTTTTAGGACTGACTATCCGATATTAGACAACCAATTGGGGGTTCATCTCTAGGGAAGACTGAGCCTCCCTGTTTGAGCAATCATTAATTGATTAATTGCTCTTTATCCGGAGGGGTGGGGGAACCATACGAACTTCATCCTATTCACCTTGGCATGTCAACTGATTTTGTCCTTATTCAGTTCTTGATCAGGCAGCTATATGTTGAGATACTTCCTGGGTGTGACTTTCCTGTCATTTATAGAAGATATAATATCACAGCAGATGTCCTGGTTTTCTGGCTCCTACAATTTTTCTAGTTGCACTTCTGCCATGTTTCCTGAACCTTGGGTTGGAGGGGTTGTACTGTACATGTCTCTATGAAGTGTGGCCAGTTCTCTGCATTTTGACCACTTGTGCCTTTCTGTAATAGCCTCTGTATGCTGCAACAAGAAGCTTCTTTGATGACGGTGAGAGCTACATCCACTCTGTAGAGATAAAAATTGGTATTAAGAATGGAGTTAGGGGTTATACTGATTTGGGAAAGTGTCACCAGGAGTTTCTCCTATAGGTTCCATAGCCTTACTAGCCGCAGGTAGTTGGCTGTATTTATAGTACCAGGCATGAATCTCTTCCTGTTGAGTGGTGTGAGGAGTGGGTGTGCTCAAGCTCGGCTTCTTGGCGGTTTGTGTGCTGCCCGCCTTTCCCTAACAGAGCCACGACCACAGAACTACTGTGCAGACTCGCTGCCACACAGAATCGGGCTGTTTGAGGTGCACCAATGAGGCATGCCCACGTGGCAGGTGCTGATTTGTTGAGAACTGCACTAGGCCCAAGTTTGGGTGGCCAAAAATGTCTCGGCCCAAGCAAAATGTTGAGGCCCAGGCTTTGGGTGGTCACTGTATCCTGGCCCAAGCTGCCGCTTCGGTCTGTGGGTTGGGGTTCAGCAAGAGTGAGAGTGAGGATGGACTCGAAGAATGCAGACCAGACAGAGTGTAATTCAATCCCGTTTATTCTTCAGTCTAAGTCCTAAATCTTGAGTTCCTAGTGCCTAGTCCCTAGCTCCTAGTCCCTCCAAGTTCCAAGTTACTTCTTCCAAGTTCTCTTCCAAGTGCCTGCTACCTGTCTTCTCTCTGCTGTGTCTGGTTCTCTCTAGAGCCAAGTGTCTTCTACCTAATGTCAAGTAATCTGCTGTTTTCTCTGTCTGCCTCTAGCCTTTTATATGTCTCACTTCTAAGCCATGCCTTTTGGTCACACCTTTAATCATGCCCTTAGGTCTTGTCTCTAAATCTGATCTCTAGGTCACACTCTTAAGTCACACACCTTTAATCTCACGCACCTTTAATCTCAAGGTATCTAAACCAAGATTATCAGAGTGTGCTCAGCTGTTGTAGGCTATTGTAATCCAAGTCACATGTCAGGATATATGGCTCAAGATGGCTGCAAATCTGATAGCCTCTTTCTGCTAAAAGTTGGCCCCCAACACTGATTGGGACAGGCAGGGGTATAAAAGGACTGCCGTTAAGGGGCTAAGGCAGAAGGGCTTCCAGAGAGAGAGAGAGGAGAGAGGAGTTTTGAGAGAGAGAGAGAGGATGGTTAAGGATCCTGAATAAACTGCATTGAGAAGAACTCCGAGTTGCGTCATTCCTGTCTGCTGGTCGGATAGAGAAGCGACAAATGGTGGCCTGTACGGGGAGTTTGGAACTCAGCACAGTCAGGGCAGCTTGCTGGGAAGTTCCCAGGTAAGTGGGACAAAAGAAAGCTCTCAGTTCAGAGACTATAAAGTTCCCAGGCAAGTGGGACAAGTTAAGTTCTCGGATAGGAGACAATATAAGTTCCCAGTTTTTGGGACAAGCTGAAAGTGAAAGTATAAGTTCCCAGTTTTGGGATGAGTTAAAAGTGAAAGGAAAAGTTCTTACAGGCCGTGGATAAGGTTTCAGTTTTGGGAAAGGACCTTAAGACGGCTGAGGGATGAGGGGTACTAGTCACGGGAGTAAAAGGCACTTGATACCAACCACAGAAGTTTTTCCAGGAGTATGAAACCATCTTTGTTTCTTTTTTCCCTCCTCTATTAGTATCTATTGAAGGAATGAGGTCAGCAAAAGTTTGGGTGTTTTTAAATTGGCTTAAGAAAGGGTAGTGAATTGATGCACCCCTCTTAATTTTCAGTAAACTTTTGTACTAGCCTAGCCCTTAAATAAGAGGAACACATAGTATTTAAGGGATTTATTTTTTAATTGCATTAAAAATAAAAGGCTCTTGTGCTTCTAATACAAACATTGTACCAAGCAGAATGGGAAATTCATCATCCAAGCAACTGATTTTTGAACAATGTACTAGAGAATGTAGACAGGCTATTAATCCTTATAAGAGCAAAGGGCTAGAGGTGTGGATGAAAATTTGTAGAGAGCTAGGGGGGCCTCTTTCTAATGCTGGGTTGGCAGCCGCTGTTATGCAGATGACCCAAAGTCAAAACAACCCTAAAAGTGGAAAATGTTTTAAATGTGGTCAATCAGGACATTTAAAACGACAGTGTCCCCAATTTCAAGTCCTGGATGGCCCCAGAGCAAGGGTGCCTGGTCTTTGCCCTAAATGTAAAAAGGGGAACCACTGGGCGAATGAATGTAGATCTATAAAGGATATCAATGGACAGCCTATCAATGCTGGATATAGAGGAGCCAGGCCAAAAAACTTGCCACGGGGCCCCCGACCTCAGGGCCCTCAAATATATGGGGCAGTAGCCGAGAGTTGGCCAAGCCTGAGGCCTCCAATGCAATGGGATCGCCATGGCGAGCCACAGCGGGAAGTGCAGGACTCGACCTCTGTTCCACCTCCAGACTTGTATTAACACCTCAAATCGGCCCTCAATTGGTTGACACAGATTTTCAGGGAGCATTACCATCTGGCACAGTGGGTTTGATTATAAGAAGGAGCTCCATCACTTTGCAGGGCTTAATAATTCATCCTGGGGTGATTGATCCAGACTATATGGGAATAGTAAAGATTATGGTGTCCTCCCCTAGAGGAGTGTCTGCCATTTCTCTTGGAGATAAAATAGCACAGATATTACTATTACCCAGTTGCCATGATCGATTTCCTGCAAAGAATGTTGAGTGATGACCCAAAGGTTTTGGCTCTACTGGAACCAATTCTATATTTTGTTCCCTGAATCTTGATTCTCGGCCCTTAATAAAATTATTTATAGAGGAAAAATCAATTTCTGGCCTTTTGGATACTGGTGCTGACTGCAGCATAATCAGTATTAAGGATTGGCCCAAGGGGTGGCCTAAACAAAACTCAAATCAGATGTTAAGGGGATTAGGATATGCCAAGGAGTCTGAGATGAGCTCTCTATTGTTACACTGAAGAGATGATGAAGGACATTCTGGAGTTTTCCAGCCTTATGTTATGGGGCTTCTTTATGGGGAAGGGATCTCCTGAAAGAAGTGGGCTATGTGTTAACTAATGAGAAGGAATATAGCCCACAATCTCGTCACATAATGTCTGGCATGGGTTATGTTCCAGGAAAAGGACTGGGGAAAAGATTGCAGGGATGAATGTCTCCCATGCCCGTAAAACAGAAGCAAGATAGAACTGGAGTGGGTTTTTCATAGTGGCCACTGAGGATGTGCTTCCTATGTCGTGGAAATCTGAGGAGTCTGTGTGGGTTCCTCAGCGGCCACTCCCCTCAGAAAAATTACAAGCTGTACAAGAGCTGGTAAAAGAACAATTATTGTTAGGTCATCTGCAGCTATCTATATCACCTTGGAATATACCTATTTTTGTGATAAAGAAAAAATCTGGGAAATGGAGGCTTCTACATGATTTAAGAGAAATTAGTAAACAAATGATTTTAATGGGACTGGTACAACGAGGTCTGCCTTTACCCTCTGCATTGCCCAAAATTTGGCCTATCATACTTTTAGATATTAAAGATTGTTTCTTTTCAATCCCATTGCATCAAAAGGATACGGCTAGGTTTGCTTTTACGGTCCCTTCCATGAATCATGCAGAGCCAGATCAGCGATATGAGTGGGTTGTATTGCCACAAGGCATGGCCAACAGTCGCACTATGTGTCAACTGTATGTTGATGTCACCTTGAAAGAAGTCAGACAGAAATTTTTGAAAATCAAATGTTATCATTATATGGATGATATTCTTGTTGCTGCCCCTACCGAGCAGATGCTTGATGAAGCCTATAGAGCTGTTGTGTTAAGTTTAAGAAAGAAACAGTTAGTGATAGCTCCTGAGAAGGTACAAAAAAAGCTCTGTGGTTAATTATTTAGGAACAAAAATATCTTTAGGACAAGTAATTCCTCAAAAAAATCCAGATTCGCACAGATAATTTGCGTACCTTGAATGATTTTCAAAGATTGTTGGGAGATATACAGTGGCTTAGACCCTATCTCTCATTGTCTAATAAACAATTACAGCCATTATATGATATTTTACCAGGTGATTCGGACCTCAACTCCCCTAGACATTTAACTAATGAAGCTAGAGCAGCATTAACATTAGTGGAAAAGGGCATACAAGATGCAGCCTTGAGGCATAGAGATGAATCCCAGGATATTACATTTTGCATATTGCCAACTGAATGTCAGCCTACAGGAGTATTATGGCAAGGGGCCCCTTTACTTTGGGTGCTTCCGAAAATTTTTCCTGCTCAGACACTCACTCATTATCCAACTGCAGTAGCCCAATTAGCCATGCTGGGAATTTGTCAGAGTGTTCAACACTCAAGTTATAGAATTACAGATTATGATAAAGGTTTTTGAATGATTTTCTCGTTCCTTTAATTTGATATCTGATAGTCAATATGTAGTAAATGCTATTAAACAATTGGAAATTGTAGGTAAAATAAACCTAAAGTCTACCATAGGAGAGTTACTTACCCAATTGCAATTTCTTATTTGGAATAGGGAACAACCCTTTTTTATTCAACATATTTGTGCCCATACTGGTTTACCTGGTCCATTGACTGAAGGAAATGATATTGTTGATAAAGCTTCAAAGACCTGTTTTGATGTTGCAAATTTTGCACTCTATGATTCCCTGGAGTTAGCAAGACACTTTTATAGCCAATTTCATGTAAATTCTAAAACTCTATCATCTTGCTTTGGCATTCCTTGTCCTGATGCTAGAGATATAGTGAAAGCTTGTCAAGCTTGTGCCCCATTGTTACCCCAGATGGGAATCGGGGTTAATCCCCGAGGCCTGAGCCCCTTACATTTATGGCAAATGGATGTCTCCCATTTCCCTGAGTTTGGAAGATTAAAATATATTAATGTATCTATAGATACTTCTTCTGGAATTATGTTTGCCTCCCTGCATTCTGGGGAGAAGGCTTGCCATGTCATTGCTCATTGTTTTGAAGCCTGGGGAGCCTGGGGCATGCCTAAATGTTTAAAGACAGATAATGGACCGGCGTACACCTCTACTTCCTTTGTGTCCTTTTGTAAGACCATGGGAGTTCACCTTAACCATGGTTTGCCTTATAATCCTCAGGGGCAGGGCATTGCTGAACGGGCACACCGCACCCTAAAGGAATGTCTTCTTAAATAAAGAGGGGGAATAGCCTCCAGCCGCAAGCCTAGAGAGAGAGTGGCTATAGCCCTCTTTACCCTAAATTTTTTGACTCTGGATAAGCAGGGACGGTCTGCAGCTGATCGCCATGCTGATCCCGATGCTACCCATAAAGGCATAATAATGTGGAAGGACATATTGACAGGAAAATGGAGCGGCACTGACCGAGTATTAATGTGGGCGAGAGGGTCTGTTTTTGTGTTTCCTCAGGATCAACATCAGCCAATTTGGGTTCCAGAAAGACTTACCAGGGTTATACAGCAAGAAGACAGGAATGGAGATGCTAAGGAAGACTCTTCTGCTGATGTGGATGCTACCAGCAATAAGGAGCAATGCTAGTTTTTATAAGCCATGCTAGTAATCTTTCCAAAAGCCTTTCTCAGTTTCTTACAGGAAATTGATTGAGAGAATTACGACAGTCCATTGTTCACATTAACTTGACCAGAGTGGACGCCTCCCTGGCCTCCAGATTGTCCAGCTGGACTCTTCAAGCAATGTCCCACGTCAAGGAGTGGGTGGGAATCGGGGAGGTTGCTATGTGCCTGGTCCCCATCAGTTGCCTTTCCTTTTGGTGCATGTGTCAGATGAAAGCCCGACAGAAAACATCTCAGGACAAGCATTTACAGCAGTGGACAGTCTCCTCAAGTGTGGCTTGGCATGCTAGAGAGGTAGTCAATGATGGGTAAGACTCCTTGGGCACGTTAGCAACCTAAGACAGGGACCAAACCAAAGCTGTTTGACTCCCCATGACGGGCAAGGAGCGTTGCTTGAAAGGGGTAACCTAAGACAGGTACTCTCTCTGCCAAAATTATTAAATAAGGGGGAATTGTGAGGAGCGGGTGCACTCGAGCGCAGCTTCTTGGCGGTTTGCGTGCTGCCCGCCTTTCCCTAACAGAGCCATGACTGCAGAACTACTGCGCAGACTCGCTGCCAAGCAGAATCGGGCTGTTTGAGGTGCACCAATGAGGCATGCCCATGTGGCAGGTGCTGATTGGGACAGGCAGGGGTATAAAAGGATGGCCATTAAGGGGCTGAGGCAGAAGGGCTTCCAGAGAGAGAGGAGAGAGGGGTTTTGAGAGAGAGAGGATGGTTAAGAATCCTGAATAAACTGCATTGAGAAGAACTCCAAGTTGCATCCTTCTTGTCGGATACAGAAGTGACAGAGTGGGCCTTAAGTACAATTAGATGGCTATTAGTTACCTTCAAGATACAAGTGCTACTATTGTGACGTGGGGATTTATTGCCATACTACACCAGGGCTGTGGATCATAAGCATCAGAGCTGAGTAGGGCTACTAGTTGCCTTTTCCCCCTTTGGCAACTTATAGAACACCCTCTGCATCTGCAGTATAGTGTAAAATGTGGCTGTAGGAAAGATCTTGCTGAATAGACTCATTTGCCCAGAAACTGAAGCTAGAACTCATAAAGTATCAAAGTTCCAGTACAGCAGAGGAAACAATCAAATGAGTGAAGAAGTCTGCCTAGTGGGATGGAATCTTTGCCAGTTATACATCTGAAAGAGGATTAATATCCAGAATACATAAAGAACTCAAGACAACAAGAGTCAAGAAAATAAGTGGCCCAATTAGAAACGGACTATGGATCTGAACAGAGAGTTCTCAAAAGAAGAAATAAAAATGGCTAAGAAATGTCTCAAAAACTGCTCAGCATCCTCATGAAAATCACACCGAGAGCTCATCTTACCTCTGTCAGAATGGCTATATATAATCTATCTATCTATCTATCTATCTATCTATCTATCTATCTATCTATCTTGCCAGGGGTTATTTATTTTGTTTACTTATTAGTTTATTGTCTATGTGGTGTATGGGTGTGTACACATGTGTGTGAAAGTGTGTAGGCTGCTCAGATGTAAGCAGAGGCCAGAGATTCACCTTGGCTGTATTTCTCTGTCACTTTCCACTGTATGTCATGACCTTGGAACTAATCATTTTGCCTAGACTGACTGGCTAGAAAATTTCAAGGAAGCTCATGTCTTAGACATGCTTGTTTAGAGTTGGCTTTCTTCTGGTTGCTTTGGAAAAGGCAAAGCATTTAAAGTTAGGGAATTAAAAAGTATACACTTTTTTTTTTTTTAAATCTTACTTGAAAGTACAGTGATTTACATAGTGGATGGCACTATGTAACTTAGGAAATGTCCTTCCAGAAGGATGTGCCCTTGCACTTTAGAAATATAATGGGGTTAATTAGTCTACCACAAAGGTAGACTTGATCTCATTGCTGAGTATTCCAGGCCTGGAGCCTCACAGCTGCCAACCATCCATTAAGCTACAGAGGAGTTTGTAATGTGGCATTTAACTGATTTTATTGTAATTTGCTGTGAGCTACATCAGAGGGCTGAATAGTATAAATCTATTACATATATGGCCAAGACTCTCTCGGGAGTTGTAAAAGCGACGAGAAAAGCCACCAATTTATGAATGGCTATCAAAATGGCTTCTCACCCTATTTTCTTCATTTGTTCAGCCTTTGTTGTTGTTTTTAAAGAAGTGAAGGAAGATCTCTGGGCTATGTTGGTGTCACTCAGGCAGACTGTGTGGCTCTTCCCACTCTGAATCTCACAATGGAGGAGATGGTTATTTTGGGGGGAAATTGAACTTTCTTTGCAACAGTAGAAGCAGATGTTCAGTGTCATTTCAGTGTTGACTTGTTCACACAGCTGTATGCTGTACTCACACCTGTGTCCCAACTGTGTGCTGTATTCACACCTGTGTCCCAGCTGTGTGCTGTATTCACACCTGTGTCCCAACTGTGTGCTGTACTCATACCTGTGTACCAGCTGTGTGCTGTATTCACACCTGTGTCTCAGCTGTGCTGTATTCATACCTGTGTCCCAGCTGTGTGCTGTACTCATACCTGTGTCCCAGCTGTGTGCTGTATTCACACCTGTGTCCCAGCTATGCTGTATTCATACCTGTGTCCCAGCTGTGTGCTGTACTCACACCTGTGTCCCAGCTGTGTGCTGTACTCATACCTGTGTCCCAGCTGTGTGCTGTACTCACACCTGTGTCCCATGGGTGATCTGTCTCCTCCCATGGTTCTAAATCCCTGCCTCTTCTCTTTCTAGTTTAAGTTTAGCCTTGATCTCATCAATTGGAAAGACTTGTTTTCCCACTGAGCCACACATTTCAATTTACAGGTTTTTTTTTTTTTTTAATTTTTAGTTAACCATTTTTCACACACATTATCTTTAGTGAAGTTTCAGCTCTGAAAGGCTCCATTTCATGATTTTGAGTTCACCCACAAGCTCAACTTAAAAGTACAATTCACTTTTATACAGAGCCTAGAAATTCCAGTGAACTACTCCAACTGGAGATGAAATATGTGAATGTAAAAAGAAAATCTCTTAGCAAATTAGGGATACACTCCCCACAAAGAACCAAAGTTTCTGCTTTTAGTTCTCAAGTTAGACAAGAAGTTCAGATTGTGCTTTCTGGAACCCCAAGTTTGGAGGCCTTTGTGGCTTGGGCTTTTGCCTTCATATAATCTGGCAGTACCTGTTGAGGTGAGGCAGCCAGTTTTACCACTTCTCTGGCATTCAGTCCAGCCATCTGCTCCAGTGTTGGCATTCAAACATTAAACAGCAAAAAGCCAAGTAACTACAGAGTAAGCCAACTTGGTGGCGACATCTGGCAGAAAAAAAAAATATTATCATGTTTGACATTGTTCTTTGGAACAGAACCAGAGGCAAATCACATTCTGTACATCACATCATCACATAGAATAGAGGTGCATCCATGTTTGTGGGACTTTTCATTCATGGCTCACTCATCTTGTTTCTACTTGGAGGCTGCTTCTTCCTGTGACACACAGTGCTTGCTATCCGTATGTTCTTGGATAGAGCTGCCAATCAAGGTCTAAGGAAATTCCATTAAACAAAATTGCCTCATGAAGGCAGTTGTCTGCTTCAGCCCATGTTGTTAAAAATTTAAAATTCATATTGTTAGCGTGCAGAGCTGGGGATTGAACCTGTGCATGTTAGGCAAGTGCATTACCACTGAGCTATACAGTCCCGGTCCCACTTGTGTGTTTTAAAGCCAAAGATGCCCATGGCTATTATTTATAAATTCCCGGAAAAATGGTCATCTTTGAGAAAAACTAATACTTGTTTTTATTTTCTGTGTGAGAAACATCTCTGTCCCAATTAATCATGGATAAGTAAGGGCAATTTATGCAAGATGAATACATTTACATTTGGACAATTCGAATTTTGTTCCAAACCATCTGGAGTAAATCATATTCCAAGCCTGTTTTCGCAACTAGTGTTTTTTTCGTATTCAGTTATGTTTTTCAGCCGCTGAGCGAAGCTGCTGGCAGGTCTTTCCACATAGGTGTCTCTCAGATGCCACTTTGAAGCTAAAGCAAAGTGTGCTACTAGGGATGAGTAATGCAGGTGAGGAGAGGGGAGGGGAGCTGACAGAGGGAAGCCCATGCAGGAGAGTATGCACACCTTTGGTAAAAGGTGAAGAGAGAAAGCCTCCTTAGGTCAGAGACAGATATGGACTCTGCCTTTGCAAATGTAGCCTGTGCAACCATAATAGACAGGGACATTTCTTGCTTCGCTTTGTGCAAAGCGTCTGGGGCTCGTGGCAATTTAGTTTTCAACTTTGTGCTTGGAAACTTAATTTTGTCTTTCCCCAAAGGTCAATATGAAGAACCCATTTCCTTCTGCTCCCAGAGCATGGAATCCGTGAGTGGAATGGTAAAAAGTGACTTCATTTTCTTCCCCTTGGAGAAATAGAAAATGCTTATTCACTAAGCATGAAGCCCAGTGATCTGTTATATTCACTGCAGACATTCTATGAACAGAATGTGGCATACATTATTTATTTTGCATGAAATGAAATGGTTAAAAGGAGAAAAGGAAAGCACTTTCGTATGTAATGCAAGGACCAGGACATAGAGATGGAGAGAGAGGAGGAGGGAGAGAACAGTCAGGAATTTCAAGGTGTGTGGGCACATAAAGAGGTAATGACTGGATTAGCTATATCTGGTTTAAAGGTTTGGCCTACTTCAACCTGTAACTTACGGTCAGTGTTAACAAATCTCAAATATCCTATTGAAAAATTTGATTTTATTTTTATAAATAGTTGAGTATTTATTCATGGTATACTACCTACAAGGTATTATGATAGGATTGTGGGAGAATATTCTTGTAATGTTTACTGGGTACAAACTGTGCACTAGCTACTAGACAAAGCCCTTTTATTTTGGTTATTTAATTCCTATGACAGTCTTGTGCACTGCACAATATCACCTCCTCTTTCTAGTATGTGATAATTGTAGCGAAAATAAATATGGAGAAGTTAAATTTAAAAAAAAAAGTATATATACTATATACATGGGGAAGGGAGGGGAAGGGCAATGGAGGGGGAGGGAGGGGAAGATCTCTTTCTCGGTAATCCAGGTTGCTCTCTAGTCTTACTGGGATTACAGGTCTGTATTGTCACAGCTAGCTGGGAAAGCAGTCTAATTTCCATTGTATAAATACACTTAATTTCAAGCTCTCATTTGAGAACTGACTTGAAATTTTAAACTACTGGTAAGAGCAGACATTTCTGTGCTGGTTATAGCACAGGTCTGAAGGTTGTTACTCACTCTTCCTTAAAATCCATAGCCTAGTAGAAGAGGTCAACTGAATTATAAATTAGGAAGTGGCAAGGATTTAGAGCATTTCCCTTGTGGTTTTTATTTGCAATTAGGGAAGCCTGGTTGTATATGACTTGTATTTGGAGGTGTGGAATTAGAGGCAGACCACCTGGAGAGTGTAGGAAACCAACAAATCTTGAAATAGGCTTTGGTGCTGAAGCTGCAGTTGCCCAGTAGGCCACAAGGTGGCATGACAGCTCTGTCCATTCCTGTATTATCTACAAATAATACCCAGTTTCCATGAATGCTTGTAGGAATTGTGACTAGATACAGAAATATATTTTATTTTCTGTGATTTTTAAAACTCACATTTATATAATTTAAGATATGTATGTTGAAGTTTTAACTGAATAAAAAAAATTTTTTTTTGATTTCTTGACATTTTGCCAACAGGATTTAATATCTTAGATAAAAGATCTATTACAAAAAGCCACTAAATACTGAGGTTAGGCTCAAGAAAAGTAGACAAATGTACATTTCAACAGTGGCCATTCTAAGATACGCATTTTGGAAATAATAATAATAATGAAACGATTCAGAAAACAAGGAGACAATAGTGAAACTACAAGTAACATTTCTTTCTCTGCCATCCTTTTTTTCTATGTGTAAGCTTATTTACAGGTAAGCAATCACAGGAACTTAACAAGGAGACCTTAGACGACGCAGTAAGCTTGACAAATCCATATAGAGATATTAAGTGCGGGAGCATCTTTTGTTTGCCTTAAGTCTAAGTGTATTAATAACATGTTCCGGGGTTAACACATTTGACAAAAGCAGCTTAAGGAAGGACGGGTTTGTTTTGGCTCAGAATTCTATGGCCTATCTTGCTGGGGGATTGGGAGCTTCATGGCATCAGGAGCTGGAGGTAGATAGTCATCTATCACATCTGGGGTCTCGGGGATCACACTCGGGTTGTCGACTTGGTGGCAAGCTCCCACTGTTCCAATGTGATAGAACTTTATGAGCATAAACAAGGACAAATGAAGAACTAGGAAGGTGTCAATGAAAGGTGTTCCATTCCCAAATGACACCGAGGTCTCTGGGCTCTCAGGGAACCTTGCTCCATCTTTGTTCAGTATTCATTGGAAAACACAATGGTATTCGGCACCTGGGCCTAGTAACTAGCTCTAGGTACGGCACAGTTTCAGTATGAGAATTTGTTATCTTTTAGTCTTTGGAGGCTTAGGTCTTGGTTGTTTTGAAAGAGAACAAGGATCACAAACAACAGTGTGATAGGTAATGAAGGATCGCGTCCACTCTGATTCCAAGGCTAGAGAGGTTGTACTTTCGACGGATCCCACATGTGCTAAAGAATCTTTTAAAAAATATTTATGCGAATAATCTTTCTAAATGATTATTGTTGGTTGGAACATGGGTGATTAAGTTATTTGGGCCTAATAATACTCTTGGTATTTATTTTAGCCTAGGGACATGATGCTAAAATATGTAGGGACAGAAACAGTCACTATGAACCAAATATTCCGCAACCTAGAGTTTAAATCATTTTATGTATTATTTGTGGTAGTTTTTTTTTTTTTCCTTAAAAGCTTGGCACCTTTTCTGTCATAATTTTATCTACACATATGAATGTAACTATGTACCTAGTTTGAAAAGTATCTTTTCTCTTTTTGTGCAGCTTTTGGGTGCTTCCTTGCTGTCCTGTCAGATAATACAGTGGTAACCTGCTGGGTTTCCTGGTATATTTCTAGAGGATTTGTTTCTGTGAACCATGTATAGAGAGAATGTCATCACAAGCAAGGCTGGGTGTGGTCACCTCTTTGTGTGAATGCCATATGTCATCGGATCACACCTTGCTTTTCCAGCCAGCATATTTGGAAGGTAGCTTGACTTTTTTTTCATTTAAAATTTTATTTAATATTTCTAACAGTCTAACTTTACAAGCTTGGTATGCATATTTCTCGCAACAATTATGTATGAAAGGTTAATGACATACAAAGTTGGGATTACTCATAAGTGTACTCTTGCCCCAGGTTAATTATTATTACATTTTATAGTATTAGAACATGTAGCTTTCTTCTCTAAATATATAAAAATGTTTTAATGATGGATACACAGGCATATGTGTTTCTTCTAATGAAGTAAAAATTAATACATACCTTAACATTTTCAGTTAATGCAAAATATCCAAAGTCCTCTCATGTCCACCCCATACTAATTTCTAAAACTTTTTCATTCCATGCATAAACATTTATATTACATGAATATTTTATGCTCTTCTAAGTGAAATCATTTCTTGTCAGTTATAACCTGTAACCTGCCTCATTCTTTTCCATAGCTACTATAATATATTAATTTTTTTTTTTTTTTGCCTACCGGTGGAGTTTAGGTTGTTTTTCATAGTAAACATAATATCTTATGAATATACTTGAAAATGTAATATGTATCCATATAGATAAATGAGAATCCTAGAAGTAATTTTGTCAAGCGAAAAGATATTTTACCTTTTGATAAACTGTACCTGATTGTTTTCCAAAAAGATAAACTAATGTGTAGTTCAAATAAACAGAGAATTTTAAATGTCTGTCTCTATTTACTTTTCTTGGTCATAGGGCTAAAACCAAGTCTTTTATGCATTCTGGGCAAGCATTTTACTACCAAACACATCAAAATTTCAAGATTCAATAAACAGAAAACTAAAAAGTTTATTATATCTTTTATTGCCCAAAATAAAAACATTTTGATGTATAATAGCTTTTCTCTTAAAATCAATATTTTATTTGAAATGTTACTTTTTCTATTAATTTTCTTTATAGCTTCCTTCTTAACTTTATAAATTATATGTATTGTAGTCAAAATAACATGTTCATTTTAGTAATAGGAGTCATTTCTGAAACTAGAGCCAGCTCACCAAAGCTAGCTTTCCCCCAATGTTTAAAGTTTCTCATTTCATCATGTCTATTAAAGGTGAATTATAGGATTTGATTCCAATTTCTAGTAAGAGGATGGTCATCAAAGACCAATATTCTTTCATTTTTTTAGAATTTTATTTCTGATCTCTTTAGGTGTATTATTTAATTTTCTGCATAGCGAGTATTAAGGAATACTAAAAAATTGAAAGTATGAAAGAAATAAATTATAATGAGGACTATTAAAATACCCACTTTCTCTGTGTATGTGTGTGTGTGCACATACATGTACATGGAGGCCAGAAGTCAGCATTGGATGTCTTCCACAGTCTCTCTCCACCTTACATTTTGAGGTGGTCTTTCACTGGACCTGCCACATACAGCTCAACAAGCTGTCCATCCACCTTCCTCCCCACTGCTTGAATTTGAATACTTTCCACCATGCCCAGTTTTTATGGGGGTGCTGGGGATCTGAGCTCAGGTCCTCATGCTTGCAAAGCAAACACTTTATTGACTTGTTACTGAGCCATCTCTCCAGCCCCCTACAGTATCTTTTATTAAACCATCTAGAAATAGTTGAGTACTGTAACTTAGCATCACGTTAATATTTCCTGAAGCATTTCTAGAATTTTGGCTGCAATTTCAGACTTCTAATGTTATTCCGTGTATAAAAATTCCACAATATATTTAAATACTACTCAAAGAAATATCTTCAAAAATTTACTATTCATTTATGTGTATGTGCAAGGTCTGTGTGGATGTATGTTCTACGAAAGTCAGAAAAGAGTGTTGGATCCTCTGGGAGCTGGATTATAAGTGGTTATGAGCTATCTGATGTTGATGCTGGAAAATGAACTTTAGTTCTCTGAAAAAGCAGCAAGTTTTCTTAATTACTGAACCATTTTTCAACCCCCTTACTAAATACTTTTGATAAAGTATTTCAGGTATTATTATTCTTAGTTCAGAGAATTCAATAAAAATCAAGAAACATCTGGGTTTTGTGGCACATAAAATCCCAGTATTTAAAATACGGAGGACAAAACTGCAAGTCTCTGGCATTTAGCACCTCATCCTAAAACAGCAGGAGATTAAGTATAGTAGCCTCTGTTCTAACTCCATGGGAATTGTGCAGCCCTCACTTTCAACCTGCTAGTTAAAGTCACAGGAAGAAAAATAGGATGAAACGTAAATTTAGTGTTTATTTCTAAGTTGTAAAAAGTTTCCTATAGAAAGCGCTCTAAGAAAAAGAGGAAAGCAGAATGATAATGATGTTCTCTTCTCTTTGTCTTCAGCACTTGTACATCTTTCAGAATATATGATCACATGATAAAAAGTTCATCACAAGTTTACACATAAATTCAAATAATAAATCAAATAAGTTCACAACAAAGAATGTTTACATGCATATCCATTAGGAGTAGTTATCTGGCTAAACATTCATCACCTGTCACAACTCCACAGGTTCATGGAGAGTTAAAAAACATAACTAAGTTATTAGTGAGTTTATAGTTATACTTATAAGTTATAAGTTTTATATACATAAACTCAGTCAATATTTTATCTTCTGTCCTAGCACCTATATTAAATCATTAGTTCCCTTTTTATGACCTTAGGTTAATGGTTTTACAACCTTTTGGAATGTGCTCTGAGTAGTAGATGCAATTAACTGGAGTCACTTGGATATTGGCAGAGTTTTCATTGCAGTTTTGACTATCAGAAAGGACCTAATAGCAGTTCCATTATAAAGGAACTTAATAAATACTGATATAATTTTAGGAATTCTTATGGGATCATCATTAAGAATTAAGAAGTCAGTCTGCACCCCGGAGCTGACCCTGTGCCATAGTTCTCCATACTCAAATCCCACAGGGAGAGAGCTGGTCTCCAGGAGTGCTGACACACCTGTGAGCACAGGTAAGAGTACCACTTCTGCTCAAATTGCTGGCCTAAGAGGGACCTGCCCAGAGCCATCAGGACACAGGAACCAAGGAGCAGCCGAGGATGGGATCATTCTGGTTCCCGTCTGCATCCTGGAGCTGACCCTGTGCCACAGCTCTCCATACCCAAATTCCTCCAGGAGAGAACTGGTCTCCAGGGAGTGCTGACACACAAGCTTACAGGAGGGGCAAGCCACAGTCCAGCTAACATCAGAGATAACCAGATGGCAAGAAGCAAGGGCAAGAACGTAAGCAACAGAAACCTAGGCTACTTGGCATCATCAGAACCCAGTTCTCCCACCACAGTGAACCCTGGATACCCCCAACATACTGGAAAAGCAAGACTCTCATTTAAAATCCTATCTCAAGATGATAATCAGAGAATTTTAAGGACATAAATAACTCCCTTAAAGAAATACAGGAGAACACAGGTAAACAGGTAGAAGCTCTTAAAGAGGAAACACAAAAATCCCTTTAAAAATTACAAGAAAAAAACAACCAAACAGGTGAAGGAATTGAACAAAATCATCCAGCATCTAAAACCCAGAATTGCTACTGTCTAAAAGAAATGCAGGGACAAAGAGTGGAACAGAGACTGAAGGAAAGGCCATCCAGAGACTGCCCCACCTGGGGATCCATTCCACATGCAGACACCAAACACAGACACTATTGCTGATGCCAAGAAGTGCTTGCTGACAGGAATCTGATACAGCTGTCTCCTGAGAGGCTCTGACAGATCCTGACCAATACAGATGTGGATGTCCTCAGCCACCCATCAGACTGAGCACAGGGACCCCAATGGAGGAATTAGGGGAAGGACTGAAGGAGCTGAAGGGGCCTTATCTGGCATCAATGAGAGGGGAGGTCCTTGGTCCTGTGAAGGCTTGATGCCCCAGCTTAGAGGAATGCTAATGCAGTGATGTGGAAGTGAGAGGGTGGGTGAGGGATCACCCTCATAGAAGCAGGGTAAGGGGAGATGGGATAGGAGGTTTGCAGAAGGGAAACAGGGAAAGGGGATAACATTTGGAATGTAAATAAATAAAATATCCAATTAAAAAAAAAAAGACTCAGAACACTGCCGGGGTAGATGTTACACTTGTACCACAACTGAAGAGTCCCAGTGAAGCCCACACTGAAAGTACCTGGAGCCAGAATGACCATACCCAAGCCACTGGGGAGGGGAAGCCAATGGAACATAACTTGAACAAGTTTTAGAGAGAAAAGCTGCCAATAGTTTTTTGTGTCTGGATATTTGTAAAACGTCACCATGGACAGATTATCCTGGTGTTTTCTCTGTAACAAAGACTTGGCTGCTCTCTGGGGAGAAACATGTGCAGGTTGGTACAGGTTCAGAAGATGAAGGTTTTGGTGAAGATCACCAGAATTAAAGCTTCCATGGGATGTCAGGACAGTCTCACGACATCCAGAGCTGGAGAGGACAGAAAGAGCCTGTGCTGTTCCAGCCAGTCTCCTATGCCTCAGGAAGCTGCATCCCAGCTAGCCTCTTCAGTTACTCCTGAAACAAGAGCAAAAGAGAGACATAAGCCTGTAGTGGGCCCGTGGAGTCCCTGCTACTCAGGATGCAGAGGCAAGAGGATCATATCACTTGGGCCCAAACCTAGAGAACAAATAAGACTGTAGAATAAAATTACAGGGTTGGTCGGGGAGTGTAGCTGTCCAAGGTAAACCCCACACCATCATTCACTCTAAACCATGAAAAAAAATTTAAGAAGTTATTTATTTGTCTATATAGCATCACTACAAGACAGTACATCTTCATAGTTCTGCAAAGATCTGCTCAAAAGGGTGGGCTAATACCTAGTGATTGTTATATATGTTTAATAACAACAGGAAAGGCATATAGGTAGCAGGAATCTTTCTTAAAACAATTTTCTCCTGGACTTTGCCTATGGGAGCAAATCTGTAATGCATTATTAATCCAAAGCACACTTATCTCAGGAAGACAGTTATTAGCTTGTCCTATGATGCCCTCTGACAACCTTTAATCTCTCTGGCTGGAATACAGACTGCCCTTAATACACACCTTTAATTCCAAACAAATGAGGGTAAAGTTAGTTAGTTTGTAGAAGGAAGCATCCATGTTTGAAAGTGATGTCTTACTGAGTGGCAGACAAAGTGATGAATTAGAGAAAGATCTGACAGAATAGGACATGCCCAACTCTCATAAGAACAGAGAGGAAAGAGGGCTACTTAAGGGAGATCAGTCCAGAGAAACAAAAGAGGGTGGCAGTTTTATCAGGAGAGTTTCATAGAGACAAGTTGGAGAACAAGCTAGACACAGGTGAAGACAGAACAAGCCAGAGAATGAGAAGGAGCCAGAAGATCAGTACAGATTGCCAGAGTTAGTTTGAGGTCAAGCAGAGCAATTCAGAGAGAGAGAGAGAGAGAGAGAGAGAGAGAGAGAGAGAGAGAGAGAGAGAGAGAGAGAGAGATCAGATTGAATCAATCAGCTTGGAGAGGAGTCTGAGCAAGAACAGCTGAATTGAATCAGCCAGCCAGAGATCGGAAAGAACAAGAAAGGGTGAGCTTATTCAACAGTAAGTGTTGGAGGCCGAAAACATTCTAGGCCTAGATGAGATTGTAAGGAGGTTAGATGCTTCTAGGACTAGGCCTAGGTTAGCAGATGAAAACAGTAAGCTTCAGAGATGACAATTAGACCAGGCAAATAAAAGATACTCTTACAGATTTCTTATCACTATCTCCAGATGTGCTAGAGGTATGGCAAGTCTTATGGCCAAATGGGGATATTTGCCTAATGCCCCATACTTGCTAAGTTCATTTCTGAGGCTAGGGTATGTATGTGTATGTGTGTGTGTATGTGTGTGTGTGTGTGTGTGTGTGTGTGTGTGTGTGTGTGTGTGAGAGAGAGAGAGAGAGAGAGAGAGAGAGAGAGAGAGAGAGAGATCTTGCCTGCAGAATTTATTACTCAAGAAGACAAGGGAATTTCTTATATGGAACAGGGTTTACACAGCAGTATAGTGTAGAAAGATCTGTTGTGTGCAGGCTACAATATGGGGCTAAGGAGATCTCAAGGCAGTAAAAGCACTTGCTGTCAAAACATGAGGGCCAGAGCTCAGATTCTTAGGAACCTGTGTACAAGGCCAGGTGGGTATGACAGCAATTCCAGGATGGGTAGACTTAGGCAGGGGAACCCCAGATCAAGATGACCAGAGAGACTAGTCATATTGGGGAGCTCTGGGTTTGACTGAGTAGCTGACTCTGAATAATGTGCAAGAGCAATGAGAGATGATTCTCAGCATCAACCTCAGGCCTCCATATGTACATATGCACAAATACATGTACACTACATGCATGCTCACACACGTCCCTACAAACAAATCAAAGTGTGCACATAGAAAACTGCATCAATGCTGTGATAATGGTACTAGTTATATTGAGTCTTCATGGTTTTTGTTTACTTCATTGATACTGAAAATTTTTTCAACACTACATTTAGGAACTTAGATGCTGGACAGGTACTTAACATTGAGATGGATCTCCAGTCTGACAAGTATATTTTGAATTTATTATTTTACATCTTATTTATTTATATTTTATTTATTATTTTAAGCTCTTTAAAGTGTGGCACTTACTTGCAATTTTTAAAGATTTATTTATTTGTTTAATGTATATGAGTGCTCCATCTGTCTGCCTGGAGGCCAGAAGACAGCTTCAGATCCCAGTAGAGATGATTGTGAGCCACCATGTTGTTGCGGGGAACTAACTCAGGATCTCTGGAAGAACAAACAGTGCTCTTAACCTCTGAGCCATCTCTCCAGCCCCTTTACTTGTAGTTTAAAAAATTCCTCATTAAATCTAAAAAAATCTTCATTAAATTAAGTTTTTTTGTTTGGGGGGGTGTGGGCTTTAACAGAACACCTTTTTTGTTTTTCAACTCTGAGGAATGTAGTTAAAAACATAAATATTAACTTCTATTTTGTCTATAGAAATTCATACAAGAAAAAAGAGAAAAGAAATTTTATTTTGGATTGGACCAAAAGCTACATTATCAGCAAGTATCTGGAACTGGAAAATGGCTCTGTTTTAAGTTCTGTTCTGTGGATATAAAATGAATTCACTTGATTATTCTGTTCATAACAGGTCTATTGAAAATTGAATTTTGTAACTTTAATTTGGTTTAGAAAATCTTCAGCTATTCAGAATAAGCTGAGGAGATTATTCCAAAGTTGGTTGAAAATTTCCATGTCAAACAAAAACATTTGAATATAATCATATATTAAATTTTGTTAAGCGCCTAAGCCAATCATATTATTTTCTATAAAGATTGTTTCTCATTTTAGAAGTAAAATTTGCTCATTTTTCTTTTTTACTTTTGCACAGTGTCAACAGAAATTATGCTCTCATCATTTGCACACGACTAAAAGCTGTTTTCAGCCCAGGAATATGGCTTCTGCTTTGTATTCTTGTAGAAGCAGAAAAGCTATGAGTATAATATTCAAAAGGAATAATGGGAAACGTTGGCTAACCTGGTAGTTTTTTATTCTGGGAATTTGTTTTTTTAATATTTTATTTTAAGCCTTTGCCTTTGCAAGTATGAAGAAGGACAATGTAACTTTTACAAGAATGATAATGTACTAACGATAAAATAAAAAAGTAAATAGAAGAAGAAATAGCTATACAATGTGAGAGCACTGTAAGCTGGCAATAGTTACAGGTTGTATTATGTTGTAAATATAATAAATATGTAAAGACTATATTGTCTAAAAGTAGACAATATAGTCTTACTGTGTATTATTCTATGTGGCAAACAGGAATTTCCACAGGTATTTTCCATCTGTTAACAGTCTATGTGGACACTTCTTGATTTATTTTCATCAGATAACCTATTTGCCTGAATTATTATACTTGAGCCATAATTTATCAATAAATATATTGTTTGTTGTATTATTATTATACTATTTATCAGTTATTATAGATATAATACATCAATTCAATGATTTAGGTTACTTTTTGATCAATACATCAATCCTATCTGTTTAAATTCTTGGGAGTATCACTAATTCCTAATTTCTGCTAATGAGTAGCTACTGATTGCTTACTAATAACAGGCAGAATGGGACCCTGCTAGAAGACACAATTATGTAATGCCCACAACATGTCCTTAAGGAGTTATAATCTCTGATGTATGCATGTGAAATTCTATAGTAGATGAAGTAAGTGCTAAATTTCAGAGAAGTATCCTAGCATACAATTAACATTCATGAAAATTTCATCGTCCAAGATTTAAAATTATCACCTGGATGTTTTTTTCTAATTACAATCACGTGTTCTCACTGTGGAAGCATCGTACACTTGAAAAGACATTGTCCTACTTTGCTTATGTTTGCTGTAATTGAGACCATGGTCAAAACAACTGGGCAGGAAAGGGTTGATTTGGCTTCTAGGTTACAGTCCATCATCAAGGGGAGCTAGAGTGGAGCTGTAGGCAGGAACTAGGAGGTAGGGGGTGAAGCAGAAACCATATTGGAACTCTGCTTCTGCCATGTTTCCCATGGCTTGCTCAGTCTGCATTCTTGTATAACCCAGGCCCACCTGTCTAGGGATGACACAGCCCCACACCAGGCTGGACCTGCCTATATTAACCAGCAGTTAAGAAAATGCCTCATAGACATGACCACAGGCTAATTTGATGAAAGCTTTTCCTTACCGATATCCCCTCTAGGTATGTCTAGATTTGTGTCAAGTTGACAGAAACTAACCAGCACAGACTTAAACAGAATAAGATGTCATCTGTAGTTTTACATAGCAATTATTATCATTAGGATTGCTGTGTATTCAGCCTTAACTACTTGATTGTTCGAAGTAGGCCCTCTTGAAAAATGCCCTGTGTAGATACTCTTTCTAGGCACAATCCTCAGAGTGAAGCAATGGATTATACACAGCCTCTGCTGTGACTGCAGCAGAGAAACTGCTTAGCTAGAAAGCAAGCTAAAGCAAGCTACTGCAGCACCATTTATCTTGTGAGCAATAATGACTTGGCTGTGATTATAGGACTGTACAGCGGTGGCCAGCAGACCTTACACAGGTCATTCTGATGTCTCAGGTGTGGTTCGGGAAGAAGACACAAGCTTGTAAAATTCTGAGACTGTGACAGGTTCTCTTCAGTGGCCACCCTCATTTTCCCTGAGAGGACTTGTAGCTGATTTTTGCAGTATTGTCGATAGGACTGTAAGTTTAGCAAATCCAATATTAAGTATGTTTGTGTGAATGCTATCACTTACACCTTTCTATTTAAAGTAACGCCTCAGATGGTATTTTATTTACAGTAAGCGTCATATACTACATAATTTTCATAATTTTTCTGGTTTAAAATGCTACCACACAGATAGACATAATAGGAAATGATTTCATGCTTCTGTATATTTTGTGTTAGAGGCTATGGTGGTTTATTACCTTGTATTAATTTTTAGGTGCATCATGCAAAGTAATGATTTTTGTTATGAAATTTCATAATGAGAGTTAGACTGTGTTCTCTTTTCTCACACCCATTGCTCTTCCCCTTTCTGTTCTTCCCCTCTTCCTTGTCCCCTATCTCATCTCAACATTCATTCTTCACAACATCCTCTCTCTTAAGGTCTCTTCCTTCTCTCATGTTTTTTTTTTTCCCTACTTTTATGGCCTACCTATACCTGCATACATATACAAATACATATGGTCATAAATATAGGTTCAGCATAGGAGAGAAAACATACAGTATTTGTCTTTCCAAGTCTGGCTTGTTTTGACTTTCATACATTTTCCTACAAATGTCATGATTTTATATTTCTTTATGGCTGAATAAAACTCCATTGGGATCTGTACTAGATTTTCCATATCCTTTCGTCTCTTGGTAAGTGTCTAGGCTGGCTCCACTTCTGAGTCATTGAGAATAATGCAGCAACAGTCATGGTTGTCTGGGTATTCTGTTATATGTTGACTTAGAAAACTATGGTCCTATACTCAGATATTGTATGGGTGTGCTACATGCTCTCCTCCTCTTCTCTTCTCTTCCCTTCTTCCTTTCCCTTCCCTTCCCTTCCTCCCCTCCCCTCCTCTCCCTTTCTTTCTTTGTTTCTCTCTCTGTCTCTGTCTCTCTGACTGTCTCTCTGTCTCTGTCTCTGTCTCTCTCTCTCTTCCTCTCTTGCGCCCACTTGACCAGCAAGGAAGACGCGAACTACCAGATCCTTCTCAACAGCCTTTATTGTAGAAGCACTCTTAGTTTTCAGGGAGAGACCTCGAATGCCCAGGGTGAGCTGCTTATATACCCTTAGCCCTGGGTGGGGCGGGGGGGGGGGGGGAAGCATGTGGAGGTGCTTGATTGGTCAGAATTGCAGTGCCTCATTAGCATACCACATTAGCATACCCCGCCCGGGAGGGGGTGATTGGTCAGCATCGTGATACCCCATGAGCATACCCTGCTCGATTGTGGTACCTCATTAGCATACCCTGTTCGGGAGGGGTTGGCATCAAAACTGAGTTGCGCATGTGCAATGCACTAGTAGCCGGTACCAGAGGCCGAGGCCTGCTCCGTCTTGGCCAGCCGAGTCGGGTCGGCGGCCTACACACTCTCTTCTTTCTCACTCTTTCTCTGAGAAACCTTATGGTACCTTTTCCACTCCCTACTAGATTAGTTTTCCACTGCCCACTCAGTTTGAAGTAATGGTTGATGACTGTGCGAATTTCCTGGAGAAGCCAGCTTAAACATATTTTACTGTGGGCCCAACTTCTCCTCCTTTTCTTATTCAGACACTGTTTTGAGCTGGGCCAGATTGAAAGGACTGAAGCTGGTCCAGGCAGGTAAGGTCACAGGAGGGTGGTACAGCTCTTCTAGCCAATATTCAGTGAACAGCTCTTTTTATTTGGGGTAACAAGGACTATATAAGCCTTGGGGAGTAGGTAGCATTTTCAAGGAGAGTATACTTTATTGGCTGGGGCTGAGGTACTGGGAATGCTTTATTTTCATGAAGTGGGATTCAGGGGCTTAAACCTGTAATTTCACCAAAAGGCTATGTGTCTTCCTCAGGAAAGGCAGAGGTGCACCAGGGCATTTAGGCCTGGAACAGGGAAGGAGCCATCTTTACTCCTGCCAGTCTCAAGATGAGACTTTTGGGTTTTGGAAATGTCTTGACCTTAATATTGCTCCAGGCCTTGGTCATATGGCTTACATGCCCCATATTTTACTAGCAAGAAGAAAAACTGTAGTGAAAGACATGTATGTCAAAAACAGTATATGAACTGGACTGTTCACATTTAGGGAAGGAGAATATGATTGCAGGGCTACGTGAACAAGCAGAAGAGCAGAGCAAGCCCCACCTTGGGTTTTGGTACTTTCCTATCACATCTTTTAGCAGTTCCCATTCTGAGCCAAATGAAAATAATTTGATATTTTTCTAGGGTTCATGCTATGATGGAAATGTTTGAACCCCTCCCATGTCCTCCCTTGCATTCCCCTGTAGATATCCTAACTCCCACAGTGACAGATGGGCAGAATTTGAATGGTGATTAGGTCAAGAGAGCAGGACCCTAGGGTATTAGTGTCCTTTTTTTTTTTTTTTTTCATTTTCTTTTTTTTTTATTAGATATTTTATTTACACTTCAGATGCCATCCCCTTTCCCCATTCCCCCCCTTAGAAAACCCCTATCCCATGCCCCCTTTTCCTTTTTGCATTTATACATTTTTTTTTAAAATAATGTTAATCATAAGTGTTATAAGTTTGGAATTGTTCAATCAGAGGTGTAACCCACTGACCAACCTAGATATAACAACTATCTTTGACTGGTGGAGATACATGAATATCTGCCTCCCTGTCTCCCCCCTCTTTCTCTCTTTCATCACCTAGCTTCTCCTCTCCTCCTTCTCCTCTTCTTACTCCTTTTCTTCCTCTCAGTACTCCTCCTACTTTAACTCCTCCTACACATCACCCTTCCTGTTAAAATGAAACTTTTCTCTCAAAATACAATTAGAGCATAATTATGCCAATTTGTACCAGTGAGGTACAAGATAGTCCTAATACCCCATCCATCCTTTTGTTGACTAACCAGCACCTCTGTCGTTTATCCTAACTAAAACATTTAGTTCTGAACCTGGCTTTAGGATGAATGTCAGCTGACGACCATCCACTCAAATCTTTTCTCTTATGGTAAATAGCTGTAAGTTTTCAACCCCATCAGAAATCCAGAATGACTGAGTTAACTATAATTGTGGGAAGCACAAAGCATAGCTTCTAAAACTTAGCCAATTTATAGAGACCTCTGAACACCTGAAAAGCCCCTATACTACCGAACGTTGGAGCATCAAATCTTCAGCCTTCTGGCCCAGAATCATCTGACAGACCTTGGTGATGCAGGATTATTAAGGACTGATTACTCTGTCTAGGCAGATATAATCAGTCGACTATTCTGCATGTGTGTCCTTTTCTGGACAGTAATTTGTCTGTAGATGGAGAGAGGCAATTCTTGCCTAGTGGCTGTTACCACACAAATGGAGTAACTCCAAGGATGCTCAATTTCTTCTTAGAATCCACGACAGGAAGCTGTCAGGAGCAGACAGGTCTCTAATCAATATGAACATTAATATATAAATATTTGTAGCGTCAGTTCTATGGACTTCTGATGTTTTGAAAACCAACTATCCATGCAAGGTAACCTGGACTGTTGTCTGTTCACTCCTCTCAGCTATTTCTAAATAAAATATGGGAAACACCCTAACAATAAACTCAAAAATATGAATTTGCTATAGTCCCTTAACTCATAGGTTAAGCATCCCAAATCAGTTAAAAAGGTTAAAGGGTTGGGTCTAGGCATTGTATTCCTAAATGTGTTATACAGGCACAATGCCCATGAGAGTATCAATATTCATCTCATTTTTATATTAATAAGAGGCTTGTACCAATGAAAACCTTAAATTTGAGATCAAAGTAAATTTTGTACCATTTAAGAAATTATAACTTCATCTTGATAATAATTATACAGATTTCTACCAATAGGTTATGGCTATGCAATAAGTCCTAGCTAATCCCCCCTGTTCCAACAAAACCACTACTTGTCCCTAGAAAGACAGACCATTATTAACCACATTAGTCCCCAAGCTCAGGGAATAGGGGCGCTGACTCTTCTTTAACTTCTTCATGCTGATTAAGGGCGTTGAGATTTTAGAAGAGGGGTTGGGGGGAAGAGTAAGTTGATAAGCCTCTAATGCTGTGTCTTCACTGAATCCAGATGGAATTCCAGGACATCAGAGGTTTGGGCAGGTCTGCTCAGTATGCTTGATGAGTAGTTACACCAAGGCTGTGTATTCTGCAATATACAATTCTCAGAACAAGTTTTAGTATCAAGAAAAAAAATTTCCCACCCCCAGGGGCCTGACATTTTTTTTTTTTAAAGATGTTGGTTCTGAAGACTTTTCCCCCCCCCCCCCGCTTGTTAAAATTGGTTGTAGTATTTACATTTCAGATTTTATCCTCTTAGCCTACTTCCTCCCACCACCCAGAAACCTCCTATCCCATCCCCCTCCTCATGCTTCTATGAGGCAGTGACTGCACCTACCCCCCCTCACTATCCTCTCCCCACCCTCACATCATTCCCCCCCCCCACTGTGTGTTCATTTTTTTTTTTTATGGGACCAAGAAACTCCTCTCCCACCTATGTCCGACAAGGCCATCCTCTCCTACATATACCTCTGGAATCTTGGGTCCCTCCCTATGTGTCCATGTTTTGTTTCCCTATTTGCTCCCTTGAGCATTTTTGTTTCTCGTTCTAAGTAGAACTGAGGCATCCCCTCTTGGTCTTCCTTCTTCATGAGCTTCATGTGGTCTGTGGGTTGAGTCTTCACTAATCCAAGCTTTTGGGCTAACATCCGTGGAGATATGTTTGTGTAACTATCTTCTTTTGGGGTTTTTGGAAGATTAATTTCTTGCTTTTTCTAGGTTATAGTTTCCCTCCTTGTGTTGGAGTTTTCCACCAATTATTCTTTGAAGTGCTGGATTTGTGTTGAGATACTGTGTAAATTTGGATTTGTCATGGAATATTTTGGTTTCTCCATCAATAATGATTGACAGTTTTGCTGGGTATAGTAGTCTGGGCTGGCATTTGTGTTCTCTTAGGGTCTGTATGATATCGGTCCAGGATCTTCTGGCTTTTATGGTCTCTGGTGAGAAGTCTGTTGTAATTCTTATAGGTCTGCCTTTATATGTTACTTTGCCTTTTTCCCTTACTGCTTTTAGTATTTTTTCTTTGTTTTGTATATTTGATGTTTTGACTATTATATGGCGGGAAGTATTTCTTTTCTGGTCTAAACTATTTGGAGTTCTGTAGGCTTCTTGTATATTTATGGACATCTCTTTCTTTAGGTTAGGGAAGTTTTCCTCTATAATTTTGTTGAGGATATTTACTGGTCCTTTTAGTTGGGAGTCTTCCCCCTCATCTATACCTATTATCCTTAGGTTTGGCCTTCTCATTGTGTCTTGGATTTCTTGTATATTTTGGGTTAGTAGCTTTTTGTATTTTGCATTTTCTTTGACAGTTGTGTCAATGTTTTCCATGGTATCTTCTGCACATGAGATTCTCTCTTCCATCTCTTGTATTCTGTTGGTGATACTTGTGTCTATGACTCCTGATCTTTTTTTTAGGTTTTCTATCTCCAGGGTATTGTCCCTTTGTGATTTCTTTATTGTTTTTACTTCCATTTTTAGATCCTGCATGGTTCTGTTTAATTCCTTTTCCCGTTTGGTTGCATTTTCTTGCAATTCCTTAAGGGATTTTTGTGTTTCCTCTTTAAGGGTTTCTATCTGTCTACCAGTGCTCTCCTTAAGTTCTTTGAGAGCGTTATTTATGTCTTTCTTAAAGTCCTCTATCATCATCATGAGAAGTGATTTTAATTCTGATTCCTGCTTTTCTGGTGTGATGGGGTGTTCAGGGCTTGCTCTGATGGGGGAGCTGGGTTCTGATGATGCCATGTAACTTTGGTTTCTGTTGCTTACATTCTTGCTCTTGCCTTTTGCCATCTGGTTAACTCTAGTGCTGCCTGTACTTGCTGTCTCTGACTGAAGCCTGTCTTTCTAGTTATCTAGCTTGTGTCTGATCTCCTAGGGGTCCAGATGTCTCTGTGATCTTTTCCAGCTGCACTGATTATAGTGGTACCTCTAGGATGCCTCAGGATATGGTGCCTCCAAGGTAGTAGTCCAGTTAGGTGTCTGCTGTTCTAGGTGCAGTGTCTCCTCTAGAATATCTCAGGATATGTTGTCTGAAGCTCTGAGTTCATTTGTTCCTCTGTGGCTCTGGATTGAGTGGACCTTCCAGTATGTCTCAGGTGGAATCCGGGGTCGACACAACGGCAGACCTGGCAGAGGTCTGATCCAGGCCTCAGATCTGGGAACTAGTTTCTAAGACACTGTCCAAGTTAGAGCGCCTGGGATCCCTGCTTCCTCTGGGTTCTTGGAGGTTGGGGACAGAGCTGCCACCCAAGATCTGCTCAGTGCTCTGGCCTAGACTGGAAGCCCCTAGGGTATTAGTGTCCTTATACAAGAAGTCTCAGCGGTATCTCTGCCTCTTCTTCAGTGTGACCCACATCAAGAGGCCTTGCCAATCAGGAAGTTTGCCTTCAGCAGACACTAAACCTAACAGCAGCACCTTCTGTGCTTCTGAGACTCCAGAAATGTGAGAAAAACTTTATTATTTAGAAGTTATGATTTTTTTTTTATTCTAGTGTCTGGAGTGTTCTAAGCCAGCATCTTTCTGGCAGTTCTATCATCATCACCAGTCTGATACAGTCTGATAGATTATTTTTCTTTTTCAAACTGCATGTGTAGTTACCATGCTGGCTAATAAGCCAAATGAATGGATCCCCTAAAGATATCAATTAGGGTATTTACGTTTGTTAATATTTAACTATTATCTGAAAAATTTAACATGAATTCTTCAGAGGCAACACTTTAACTATGAAAAGGTAAGTGTGTAATGTGGGAATTTCAGCGTCTTTAGAAATAGGGCCAACAGTAAGACTTCTAGTTCACTCTATACATTGCTAGTCTCTCTCTCTCTCTCTCTCTCTCTCTCTTTCTCTCCTCTTCTTCTTCTCCTTCATGTATGTGTGTGCACGTGCACATGTGCACACATGCACAAATATGTGTTTGTGAATGTGAGTGCAGGCACGTGTGAAAGACAGAGGACAGTCAACCCTGGATGCTGCTCCTTGACTTTTACTTTATTTAAGGCGTATCTCTTTGCTGTTTTGCCGATGCATACAGCAGGCTAGCTGCCCCTCAAGCTGTTGGTTCTGAGAATTTGAACTTCAGGCTCAACTTTTACAACAAGTTTATTGAGCCGTCTCCCAAGACCCATGCCAAATAAGTGTTTAGCTGAACAAACACTTATTTTTTTCACAAGAACACAAGTGATAATTGCTATTTGTGCCTTTGTCTACTCATTTTTCTTAAAAAAAAGATTTATTTTACTTGGATATTTTACCTGCACATGGATGTATCTGTGCCACATGCATGCCTTTCAAGTCCCTAGAACTGGAATTATGGATTGTTGTGAGCCACCATGTGGGTGCTGGGAGTTGAACCTGGTTCCTCTGCAAGAGCAACGGGTGCTCTTAGGTTTGGCAGCAACTGCTGAAACATTGCTTCAGCTCCCTTTGTCAGATTTAAAAAAAATTTATTTATTGTATGTAAGTACATGGTAACTATCTTCAGACACACTAGAAGAGGGCATTGGATCCCATTATAAATGGATGGTTGTGAGCCATAAAGTGGTTACTCAGGACCTCTGAAAGAGCAGTCCGTGCTTTTAACCACTGAGCCATCTCTCCAGACCCATTCGATATTTTTTATTTGTTTTAAAACAAACCTTGCTTCAAGTGTATTTGTAAAAATAGCACGGGGGACCAGCCCATCCATCTGTTTTTACCTTGGCAGATAGAAGCCTTTTTATGGGCCCTTCACAAGGGCCTAGGTGTCAGGGACTAGTCAGTTCCCTGAAGAAGGCAGAGAAGGGAAGGCATACGAAGCAGCTTACTTTTGGCACTTTAACTCTTCCTTCAACTCTTTCTTATTCTGTGGCCAAACACCATT
Source organism: Arvicanthis niloticus (assembly GCF_011762505.2). Lineage (NCBI taxonomy): Eukaryota > Metazoa > Chordata > Mammalia > Rodentia > Muridae > Arvicanthis > Arvicanthis niloticus. Next base: position 46,604,970 of record NC_047666.1, on the reverse strand, counting down.
GGCTTCTGGCAATTTAACTCTTTCTTTAACTCTGCTGTTCTGTGGTCCAAAGGTGCTGGCTTCTGGCAGTTTAACTCCTGCTGATAGCAGCAGGGTATTAAGAAAAAGGCTTAGTTACTTGGGCTCTTTTCAGCTCAAGGACTCTTTCTGGCCAGGTGAAAGCATCAGAGAAAGAAAGAAGAAAGAAGGTCTCTCTCTCTCTCTCTCTCTCTCTCTCTCTCTCTCTCTCTCCCTCTCTCTCTCTCTGTTTTTTGAGGCAGGGTTTCTCTGTATAGCCCTGGCTGTTCTAGAACTCACTCTGTAGACCAGGCTGTCCTGGAACTCAGAAATCCACCTGTCTCTGCCTCCCAAGGACTGGGATTAAAGGTGTGCGCCACCACTGCCCACCCTCTCTCTCTCTCTCTCTCTCTCTCTCTCTCTCTCTCTCTCTCTCTCTTACACACACACACACACACACACACACACACACACACACACTCTGGCTGGACCCAACCACCTGTTTCATCAATTTCACAAGTGCAGATGCATACTTATATACGTACACATATACCTATATACATATATATGTGCATACATATGGACAGACAGAATACACACACACACACACACACACACACACACACACACACACACACACACACATGATGGCTGGGTCAGAGCCCTGAAAGCCACACTTTATTTCTTCTCTCTGACAATTTAGACCTTCTTAGACAAAAGCTCTTTATAAAATCACCTCATAAATAAAATGTTACACAAAAGGAAGGTTACAGAAGAATGTTGATAGTAAGTTCAAAGCAGTGTTTCATTCTCTAAGTTCATTATAAATTCAAAGCAATAGTTTCACATGACATCTGTGGTTTCATCCTTGAACCCAACCTAGAATGAATGTTTTTTCTTGATCACAAATTTGTCCCAAGCACATTTCTCTTCTTAGTATAGTTATGAAAGCTCATTGTGTTTCTAATTATTCAGTCTTTACTTACTATCCTATGAGGAGGGGTCAAATTCTATTCTTGATTTGAAGTTTATTACATCTTTCTGTCAAAACAACTAAAATTATCTCCTTAAACTTTCTTCCTAAAATTATTTGAATCAAATCAGGAACTCTATAAAGTCATTAATTCACATAAGCAGCATTAATTCATGAAAGTTCATCTTCATGTTTATCTGCAAGAAATTTGCCAGATAAGATAGGCTGATGCCCAGGCTATGTAGTAGTGGCAGGAAAGTCATATATGTAGTGAGAAGCAGTCCTGGGTCGAAGTCTCTGGGTAGTGCTTCCCCAGAGTGCACCCATGGCAGCCATGTAAAAATGGCGAGCTGTCTCCAGGAAGCTCACTTGCTTGCCATAGCTCTTCTTCTGTCACCTGGGCACCTTTGGATGCCTGAACTTAAGCCTTGGTGTTGGTTTGACCCTTGGGTTTTGGTTGGCAGAGCCTGCCACCGTTGACTCTGTAGGCCCAAATCTAATCCCCAAGCTTGGGGTGGGCTATGAAAGCAAGTCAGGGAGTTTGCAGTTTGGGTTTTGCCAAAAACCCTTTTGCCACCTTGGGTTTAATCCCCTTAGGTGTCACAAGGGCCTTGATAGTCTCTGAGCACTCCCTGCCTTCATATTGTTTTCCTGCATCTTCTTCAGGACCTTTTTGTTGTGTTTCTTGGCAAAAATGCATATTCCTCAGGATCATGGGGTCAGCCATCTTAAGAGATTTGTATATTTGTGAGCAGGATTTTTTGATGCCATTTCTATGCCATTTTGGGGACTGGTTGTGTGTGGTGTGGTTCTTGGACCTGGCCATGTCTGTGTGGTAATTCACAGCTCTCAAATCACTGAGGACCAGAAGTGAAAAATACCCCTTGGTTTGTTTTTAATAAAAATTCCAATGAGTGTGTGCATGTGTACACCTCTGCATGTCATTATACACATGTTCAGGTTAGAAGACAACTTTCTGCAGCAGTTTTCTCTTGCCACTGTGGTTTCAAGATCCAGCTTACATCATTGGGCTCATGCTGTAAATGTATTTATCTCTGTCTGACTCCCTTTGTGTCTTTTGAAACAGGATCTTATGTGTCCCAGGATGTCCTAGAACTCACTAAGCTGGCCCAGACCTTGTGGCAATTCTTCTATCGTAGCCTCCCAAATGCTGGGATTCCAAGAATGTGCCCTGGTTTCTGCTTATTTGTCTCTTAGTTTATGTGGTATTTAGAAATTCCTTTCCAAAGGCTTAATGTATTTTATTGTTGCATTTTGAAGTTGGATGAGGGGACAGTTTCCTAAAGAGCTTTAAACTAAACAGAGCTTGTACTGGGTCAGCAGGCCTCCTCTCCCCAGTGACTTACCTGTCTTTAAGTGTGTAATGATCCCCTGGAGAAAGGAACCAGTCCAGAGCATCATTTCCTTTTGTGGCCACAGTCTGAGCTCCCTAAAATGGCCCAGAATGCAATTTGAAGAGGAGAGGCATTCATCTAGTTCATTTTTCTCTCAGAGCAGAGATGTGTAGTATGTGATTACAGATGGATCCTTTAGGAGAGCAGTAAAAATAGCTCTGACAGCCATTTCCAATAAAAAATAATTTTTCACTGGGCAGGGTAGCCAATCAATGAAGACACGTTCAGAGCCCTTGTTTGGCAGTGTGTTTGGAGCTATTGAGTCTTCGGAGCAGCCATGGAGAAGGAGATATGTGATTGATGCAGTATAAACTCCATGCTCCTCATTTTAAGAGAAGTGTCTTTATGATCTTTAAGTTTCAAGATAAGATTTCCCTTAAAGTCTTTTTCTAAATGAGAATCGACGGAGTGATGGTTCTCCCACCTGCTGCTCTTGTGAGGCCGTCATTATTTTCACCGAAACTGCCATTTAGTATAAAAGGGTTGAAGTTGTAATAACTGTGGCTTAAGAGCTATTCAGAGTGCTGGAAGCATTTCTTTCTGTTTTTAGTACCAAGGAGTTCTGTTTCTTCACTGATAAGGCAGGAACTGGGAAGCAGAGAGATTGTGAAAAGTTTACACAAAGCAAGTTTTATTATACTTGATAATTGTATAAATTAAATAGGAAGAACATCACGCTAATTCTGCCTCTGTGCTCCTGAATGTTTCTTTGCTTTAAACAACACAATTTTAAATTCTCAGTATTGCATCTCATTGTGGCTTGGCATTCTTTCTGTAATAAAGTTTTCTCTTCTATTTATTTGAATGTAAATTTTTTCTGAGGCTGAGTAAGTACATTGATTTTATGTTTGACGGAGATTACTGGTTTAACAAAATGATAATATGGATTGCTTGTTTCTAGTTTCTACATTATTATTGGATTTCACTGCCTTTTAAACCCACACAGAGTCTTTAAATATTTTTCTCCTAGTAGTAGACAATGTTAAAGAAAAACAGATAATGATAACAACAAACCAGGCACGTTAAGAAAACAAAATTGAGATTGTGGGGGAAGATTAAAGTCAACTTCTAAGCAGCTGTATAATCTTTTGCATTCTGACCTGTTGTATTTGTTATGTTTCTATTCTATGATAAAACACCAGGAACAAAAGCAGCATATGAAAGAGTTTATTTTGGCTTTTGGTTCCAAATGGACAAGAGTGTGTGATGGTGGGCAGATATGAGCAGGAAGCTGAGTGATCATATATTCAAACTCAAACGTGAAGCAGAAAAGGAACTGGAGTGGGCTGAGACTATAAACTCTCAAAAGACTACTCTCAGTGGTGTACTTCCCCAAGTAAGACCACACGGTCTCTCCAAATAGGGCCATCAACTGGGCACGCAATTGCACAAGTCCATGGGCATCGTTCTCATTAAAACCACTACACTGATCTTTGATCACTCTATTGTTCTTTCCTCAAAAATGCTTTAGGCTTTATTGTTTATTTTTTTTTTTTTTGAAAGAAAGTAAGGTGACGTGAATAAAAACGCAAAAGCCTGTGTTAATATCTTCACAGGTTTTCTTTATGCAATTATGTAACTGCACAGAACTACATTCTCTTTTCCCTCTTTTAACCCCTAAATTTACTTAAAATATAAATCGTTTTAAACCTCCCTAGTTCTTATTTCTTCAAATTGTGTACATCAGTAATGCACTGAAAACATTTTCCCCACCACTTTAAAAAATATTATGTGAACGAGTATTTTTCCTCTATGTATGTCTATGCCACACTTGCATGCCCACCTGGTGCCCATGGAGGCCAGAAGAAGGCATTGGATTCCGCGGAATTGGGGTTAGGTCCGAGCATGGATGCTGGGATCCTCTGGAAGAGAAGTCAGTGCTCTTGGCTTCTGAGCTATCTCCCCAGCCTCCCTGCCTTCCTGTTTGTTTGTTTGTTTGTTTGTTTGTTTTTTGAGTGTTGACCCTGCTGTTTATAGAATATGTGGTCTTGGGTTTAATAAGAAAGACTCAATAACTTTAACTGTAAAAGTTGGAAGTATTACCACCATTGGGATGGTGTTACTATGAGTGTTGACTAAGGTGTCTTACAGCAAGGACCCTATGGAAAGTGATCTATATATGTCAACTTCTCTTTCCATTCCTCTGGCCTTTCCTTTATCCAATACGGAAGTTCAATCAATCCATTCTTTCATTTATCCTCTGAACTGAAACTACAGCAATGTTATAAATGCTTTTCTTGTCTGTAGTTGAGTTTGTGAATGCATGATCCTCACACTGTAAGTACAGTGGTCTTTCCATGGCTTATGTCATATGTGACACTTATGTCACAGTGTAGATGCCATCAAATGTAGGGCCATGAAAGGGATCTTGGTTTTGGTCGAAGCGCTGACTGAAAAGCCTGGAGACCCAACAAGTGTCCATTGTCTGTGAGGGATGGGCATCTATTCCGCCAGGCTCCCAGAATCTAGGCTCCTAACACGTGGTGTGGAACTCCATTGACCTATACTGTTCAGTTACATTCAGGTCAATGCAGCCCCACCCAAAGAGAATGGGTAGAGGGTGTGACTACAGGCCTCAGGCCCTAGAGAGATTTACATACTAATCAGATGCCTGAAGGCCAGAGGGCGGAGCCAATTAATCATTCTTCCCCTACCTCTCCCTACCTATTTAACTCAGGTCTGCCCTGAGTTTCATGGTGGGGGGGAGGGGGCGTTCACCTAGACCATCTACATTCACCATGAACAATAAACTCTTGGAAACCCATGGACTCCCTTGTGTCTATTGGGGCCCACCGTACCACTGTCGTGGAAGAAGTCCCTGTGATCCAGCTGCCGGTTCCCCACGGCTTTTTTCCCACAACCAAAGATTTACAAATTTTATAATCTATCTTTCTCATTCCTCCTCAGTCCAGTTTCATTTTATGCATTTCTTTCCTGCTGTATGTTTTGTTTTTCTGCCTACTTTCCTCCTTGACAAGAGGTTATGGGTTGAATTGGGTCCCCATTCCCTTTACCACATGTATTGATGTTCTAAAATCCAGTGTTTGGGAATATCATTTTATTTGAAAGTTATAGTCTTTCCAGATGATCAATTTAAGATGGATCATTAGGATGGCCCCTACACCAACATGGCTGTGCACTAAAGGGCTCACACAGACACATACACACAGACACAGACACACACACACAGACACACACAGACACATACACACACATGTGCATACATGCACACATATGCACACAGAGGAATGGCTCAATAAAATAAATTGACGTATCATCTCAAATTCTTTTTTTGATTTTATTAAATATGTTATATTTTATTATCAGTTCATTATATTATTAGGGTTTCAAAATATAAAATCACAACAGATAAGCTTTTAAACACTTTAATTCTATATTTTTATTGTAATTCTTATAAATGTTACTCAATACACTAATAAAATTTAAGAAAGCAGTGCCTTGACATTTTTCTTCTATTCTTCTCTCATACATTGCATCCTAACTGTAATTCCCTCCTTCCAATCCTCCCAGTTTCTCCCCACCTCCCCTTCACCCCAGATACACTCCATTTCCCTTAAACAAATGAGCAGGTCTCTCAGGGATATGCATCAAACATGGCTTAACACGATATAGTAAGATACAACAAGATACAATAAGACCAGGCAGAAATCCTCATATTAAGCCTGGATGAGTAACTCAGTAGGAGGAAAAGGGTTCCAAGATCAGGCAAAAGAGTCAGAGACACCCTCCACTCCCACTGTTGGTAGTCCCACAAGGACACCAAGCTACACAACCATAAGGTATATGCAGAGGACCTAGGTTAGACCCATATAGGGTCCGTGTTTGTCACTTCAGTCTTTGTGAGTCCCTATGAGCCCTGCTTAGTTGGTTGTGTGGGCCTTGTTCTCCTGGTGTCCTCTACTCCTCTGGCTCCTACAATCCATCTTCTCCTTCTTCTATGGGGGTTCTTCTGGCTCTGCCTAGTGTTTGACTGTGGGTCTATGCATCTTCTCCCATCAGTTGCTAGGTGACATCCCTTTGATGACAACTGGCCTAGGCGCTGATCTATGTCACATTCTTATCTTTTGAGGCTAGAACACAAGAAACCTGCCCTTGGTGATTTTCAAAATTAGAGTGTTTTTTTTTCTTCTTCTTCTGATTGCCATGTTATGTATTTGGTAGATTGGAATTTTATCCTTTAGAAGACACAGCTTTAAGGATTCTTTAAAGTTAGCTTGAAGACATAGTCAAAATTATCTCTGAAAATCCTTCTGTAATAGATCATTAACTATAGTACATGCAGTTTTTCAGCGTGTATACCATCTGGGACAGTGATTTTTAATGTATCCATAAAAGAAGAATCTTAGGAAGTAGGATTCCCAAATAAAGCCAGTGGATGGGAGAAAGCAGTCTCCGTTTAAAGCCTGTCTTCCAGCCTGTGGAGGTGGCATATGTAACTGGTTCATATTATGCCTCCTGTCCCAGAGTGTAAACACAGAATGGTTGTACTTTATTTCATTTTTCACATTTATAGCTTCCAGCTCGGCTCTGACGATCATCCTCGGCCTCCCACGGAGAACACAGTCACAGAATGCTTGCGTAACTTTTCAGGCCTCGTTCTGTTTCTTTAAAGCTTAGTCCTTTGCCTTTAAAGACTCCAGTCTCATCTCTAGTTTACAGCTTTCCAGCCATAAGAGTTCTGCTTGCTGGGCACCAGTAGAAGTTTGGTGCCTTCAATGGTCTGTGCTGACAAGTGACTCTGTCTCATACACATTCAAGTCTTCTAGACAGTTAAGGTCCTTCTAAGACTTGGCCACCATCTCTGGCTGCATCATACCATATTCTTCTTGCCATGTGCTATGAAGACTGAGTGTCACCCCTGGTTTCATTTGTGTTCTCTATGTACTTTCTAGACTTGCAGGCAAGGGTAGGATCTGTTTTTCATACTTATTAAGAACAGTTTTTTTTTTGAGATATGAGCATAGTCTGCTTGTTTCTATTTCCAAATTACATTGCATTTATTAAATGTGTATCTCCTCCATACCAATAGTAGTGTACCAGCAAACATATTGGCTAGTCCACTCAGGGTGAGCAAGTACAGCTTCTATTTCTTTTTATTATGTGTTGGGGTATGTGTGTGTGTGTGCGTGTGTTCAGGTACATATGTATGTATATGTGAAGAGGATAACCTTGGGCATCTTTCCTCTGCTGTTGTCCACCTTGTTTTGAAACTGGTCTGAAGCTTGCCAAGTAGACTAGACAGCTCCAGGGATCTTTCTGTCTCTGCCTCCCCAGCACTGAGATCACAAGTGTGCACCACCACATTCAGCTTTTTCTTAAGTGAGTTCTGGGGATCAGACTTAGGTCTTTATACTTGCAAGACAAGTATTTCCCCTACTGAACTGCCTCTCCAATCTCCCTAATTATTAATATTTTTTTCATTTTTTGTGCCATATGTGATATGTGTTGTGCATGGTATGCATGATTTTGCATATCTGTGAATGTGCATGTGTGTGGGTGTGGAGGTGGAGGTCAGAAGTTGATGTCTGGGAGTACCCTTAATTGCTCTTCTACCTTATTCATTGAGGCAGGGCCTCCCAGTCACACCCAGACCTTGCTAATATCACTAGTCTTGCCAGCTAATTTGTTCGGAGGATCCTGTCTCTGCCTCCCTAAGCTGGAATTACAGATGGATCATCACATCTACAGGGCATCTACATGGGTATCAGGAGAATCTAAATTGTATTCCTCACACTGTGAGCAAGAAATTAACCACTGACATATCTCCTCAGCTCCACTGCCATTCTTATTTTGAATTTTTTTCTTTTTACCTTTGACCAATGGCTTATTCTCTCTATCCCTGTCCATTGCTAGAATCCGTCTTTGGCTTAGATTCATACTGACTCACAAGCCCTATAAAATTCATTTTAAGTACACAGTTCCATGGTTTTTAAGATTTTTGTGAGATTGCACAACTATCACAATTGCTTAATTTTTATCGGCATACTCCACGACTTCCTCTCCTCAGCTCCTGGAAACTCTTCATCTACTTTCTATCTTTATGGATTTACCTATTGTGGACACTTCATAGGAATTGTATGTTGTGTGCGTTCGATTCTCTTGGGTATGTACCTAGAAGAAGAATTGCTGATTCACATGGAACTCTACATTTAGCTTCTAAAGGAAACTATCAAATGTTTTAAACTGATATGTTTTAAAATGATAGCACCATGTGACAACCCTACTAGCAATAGATGAATGTCCTGTTTTTCATACATCTGTTTTTAGCACTTGCTAGTTTTTTCGTCTTTTTTTGAATGTGACCATCGTAGTGACTGTGAGGTGGTTGCTCCTTGTGGCTCTGCCGTGTGTCTCTCTAATGACTAATGATGTCACGAATCTCCATTTTCTGCGGCATTGAAGAAGTGCCTATTCTAATCTTTTGCTTGTTTTGAGAATTGGGTTGTCTTTTTATTATAGGTTTATAGAAGACACATATTCTTTTTGTTGTTGGGACATGCTATTTGTACATTATGGTAAATGAATACAAGTGTACAAGTAGTCAGACTCAAACATGACAGCCGAGTCTGGGTAACAAGCACCTCCATCTCTTTTATAATCTTTATGCGGGGGTAATTAAATTCCATTCTAGGCATTTTGAAGTATATTCTAGATTTTAAAAGCCAATTATTACATTGCTGTGACAAAGAATCATTAGAAAGAATTTACTGTCTGTATATTTTGAGCCCTTTCCCCATGCCAGTCCCAGGATGGAGTGGCTACTGTTACATCACGTTCCTTCTTTGTTTTTGATACTAAATTCTTATTGACTATATGATTTGCATATATTTTCTCTGGCAAGTTGTATTTTAAAAAACCTTCTCCATGATGCCTTTAATGCACTCAGCCTTAAATTTTGATGATTCATGGTTTGCTTTTTTCTGTTTTTCTAGAGCTGGGGTTGAATGTAAGGTGGATCTCTGTGCATGCAAGGCAAGTGCTTGTCACTGGTCTCTCTCCCTGGCCCCATCTTCCCAGACCCCACCTCCCCAGACCCCACCTCCCCAGACCCTATCCTCTGTATATTTGTGCTTTTTGTTCTAAGAGAAAAAGTTTTTGTTTTGTTTTTTCATTTTGAAGCAGGATCTAATTAAGGATTATTTGCTACCTTTCATTATCTCAAGATAACTGCTACCTAGGCTTGAGAATAGTGTGTGAGCTACAGGAGGTCTTCCTTAGATGGTTACATTCTACTCCATCAACAACGCTTCTCTACACCTCCCTCTTCTCTTCTCTTCTCTTCTCTTCTCTTCTCTTCTCTTTTCTTCTCTCCTCCCCTCCCCTCCTCCCTTCCCTCCCCTCTCCCCTCCCGTCCTCCCTTCCCTCCCCTCTCCCCTCCCCTCCCCTCTCCCCTCCCCTCCTCCCTCCCCTCCCCTCTCCCCTCCCCTCCCCCTCCCCTCCCCCTCCCTTTCCCTCCCCTCTCTCCCCTCCTCCCTCCCCTCCCCTCCCCTTCCCCTCCCCTCCCCTTCCTTCCCCTCCCCTCCGTTCCCCTTCCCCTCCCCTCCCCTTCCTTCCCCTCCCCTCCGTTCCCCTTCCCCTCCCCTCCTCTCCTCTACCTCCTCTCCTCTGCTCTCTTCTCTTCTTCTTTCCTCACCCCAACTTTCTTTCTTTTTGAGACAAAGTCTCACTATGTGGCTCTGAGTGTCTTGGAACTTACTATGCAGACCAAGCTGTTCTCACACTCACAGGAGTTTCACTGTGTCTGCCTCCCAAGTGTTAGAATTAAAGGTGTGCAGTGCACCACTATTCCCAGTTTTTCTCTAGATTTCTTTTTTTTTTTTTTTTTAAATTTCTTTATTTTTTTTTTTTTTTTGACAAGGTTTCTCCATGTAGCCCTGGCTGTCCTGGAACTCACTCTGTAGACCATACTGGCCACGAACTCACAGAGATCCACCAGCCTCTGCCTCCCAAGTGCTGGTATTAAAGACCTGCAAACCACTGCCCAGCTTCTCTAGATTTCTTATTTGGCATCTTACAAAAAAGTATTCTACAATTAAACAAATCACCTTATAAAGTTGGGATTTTTGGTTATAATTTTCTTTATTCTTGAGAATTTCATACATGTATACAATGAAATATGATCACGTCCATTCCTTCTCCAACCACCCTCCAGCAGGTTCCTTTTCCAACTTCATGTCCTTAACATTTTATTTTGACAAAACACTAAGTTCTATATGTACATGGGTGTGGGGCCATCCTCTGGAGCATGGGAAACACACCAGGGGACACAATCTTAAAAAAGATGGCTTCTGCATTTTCCAGTGTATCTTGGAGGTGATTGTGCACCGGCACACACAAACTACCCAATTCTTCTTCATGGCTCTATAGTATGTTGTTATGTGGACATGTAATTATTGAGAGACATACAGGCTGTTTCAAGTCTATTAACTATTTAAAGCACACATCTGACTTCTTAAAGAGCCTTGACCTTTTTTATTTTTCCATTTTGAACTGACAGAATAAAAGGGTAAGAGCGTTGAGATAATTTTCTTCACACGCCTGGCTTTTAATGAGCTATTTTAGGTTGTCATGACTTTCACATAATGCTTCAGTGTAACACTAATCAACTTAATCTTCCAAGTGAAGACTGATGATTCAGTCATCATCGAAATAGTAATGTTGGACTCAGTCATGCAAGGTTGAATTAGAGCCTTTTTCCCTTTAACTGTCTGACAAAAGAGTCAAATTTTGTTTGTGTTATACAACTCACCAGTCCTTTGTATATCATTACCTTTGTAGTGTGTAGTGCAAACAAAAGATCTGAAAATAAAACATAAACATGAGTATAAAAATATAAATCCTAGATAATTAGTATAGAGCACTGATTCTTAGACTTCAATCTGTCTCAATCACCTCCTGCTCCCTTCTCTTCACCACTGTGCCTTCTCCCCATCTTCTTCTCCTTCTGCTTTTCTTTCTCTTTCCGCCTTCTTCTCCTCCCCTGCTCTGTCCTGTTCTCTCTGTTCCCTTTTTCTTCTGAGACACCATCTCACCTTGTGCATCAGGCTGGCCTCAAACGTGAGCATCTTTCTGTTTCCAGTCTCCTAAATGCTGGCATTAGGTGTATGCCATCAGACCAAGCTAAGACTTATGATTGTTGGTGTGAAAATCAGCTTGCTTTTTTGCTCATTAATTTATGTAATCTTGGTTGAATCTATGGCAGTGCTGCTTTTAGAAGAAAATGCACGTTTAAGCAATTTTCACAGTCCGTTTTAGTAAAACTTCTAGTAGAGAAGTCAGTTTCATGGAAGTATTGGATATTTATTGAAGAAACTTTTAACAACTTTAGCAAATTAAAAGTGGTTGCTTTACATTAAGCAAGTTGTCCTGTATTTTCAAAAATTACCTTAAGTTTTTCATTAGAACAGAAGTATAGGCCAAATAAACCCTTTCCTCCCTAAGGTGCTTTGATCATGGTGTTTATCATAGCAATAGAAAGTAAACTAGGAGAGCTTGTCTGATGGGCTTGTCTCCATCCAGCAGTGTTGGGAAAGTATTTCCCATTCTGCTTATGAGCTCTGTTTATGCTGAGTCTTTCAAAATGAGTTTACCTACTAAGGTTCAGGAGTCATGTGCCATCACATATCCTGACAGTTACAGAGTGGGATTATTTTAACCCCAGGTCCTACAATCAAAGGAGAAACCCTAGCGATCAAGTTCTACCACCCATAAAGATGAAGGTGTCTTCTCCCCCTCCTCTTTTCTCTCCCTCTCCATCCCTTCCCTCTTTCTACTTATTTCCATGTTTTTAACCTGTTATGAACAAAGTCACTAAGATCATTTTCTTTGTGTATACACATGCTTTTCTTTTTCTTTCATCTAGAAATACAGTTACTGGATCACGTGGCAAATTTGATATGCGAACTCCTTTCTAAGGTAGAAAGTGTGTACACAATTTCCTGTCCTCATTGCCCTTGGTTTGGGTAATTATTAGGTTAGTCATATGCTGCTTTGCCTGGTGTTTAGTAAGAAACAGAACCATTAAGATCCAACACTGCAATGCCACATCTAAGTTTTTCTTCTGGACCAAAGGGTCTAGGATTCTACTCTGGGACTGTTGTAGCTGCTATCCTCTTCTGTCAGAGTCTCTAGCTATTTCCCTTGTAAGAACAACCAACTTGGAATGGGACATGGCTCATTTACAGGGCACTGTATATCCAGTGACCGAATGCTACGGGTCTGATCATGCCCAGTCTTCTCAATGAAACACCACAAAGCTCAAAGATAAACCATCTAACTTCAAAGTTCTCTGGGAACGGTTTAAGGGTTTTGTTCAAATTGTGTATATTGAAGCCCACTCCCATTTTTGCTTGCTTCTTTCAGAAGAGGAGTTGATTTCTAGAGAATTTACCCATAAGCTTCTTTAAAAATTTATTATTATTATTATTATTGTTGTTGTTGTAGTTGTTGATGATGTGGCATAAGTGTGCATATGCCTCAGTGGGTACGTGGAGGCAGAGGACAACCTGTAGGTTGGTTCTCTCCTTCTGCCATGTGGGTCCCAGGGACTGAAATCAAGTGATCAGGCTTGCCTCTGTACCTGCTGAGCCACACCATCGCCCCGCTAATAATTAGTGTTTTGTAGAACACTTCATCTCCAAGGAAGCTAACCTCAAAGGCTAATGACATAGATGAATTGCTACATTCTAAGCATCACAGATTACATTTACACATGCTTTACTAAGTAAATTACTTTATTGGCAAGAATCTGCATTTTATT